>NC_134354.1:108187638-108502013 GCF_048569485.1 Anomaloglossus baeobatrachus | reverse complement strand
GCCCGCTTGATTGTGTCGTAGCCCTGATCTGCCTCAGTAGGCAAGTCCCCAAGGATTTCCAGGGCCTTACCCCTTAAACGGGGGGTTCAGGTATTTGGCCCACTGGTCCTTGTCCAGATGGTGCTGCAGGCAAGTCCGTTCAAAAGCAGTCAGGAAAGAGTCCAAGTCTCCATCCTTCTCCAGCACTGGGAAGTCCTCAACACGGACCTTTGGAAGTTTGGTGTCTTGAAGGTCACGGGTGGCTGATGAGGGCCGGAGCTGAGCTAGCTGCAGCTGGTGGTCACGGTCTGCCTGTTGCTGTCGCTCTTCACGCGCTGCCTGCCGCTCCGCAGCCTCAGCCTCACGCGCTGCTTGCCGCTCCGCAGCCTCACGCGCTGCTTGCCGCTCCGCAGCCTCAGCATCACGCGCTGCCTGTCGCTCACGCTCGGCCATGAGTATCTCGTAGGTATCCCGGTCTCCAGCCATAAGCCTGGCCAAGGCAGCTTGAAGGAGGGCCTCTGCACCTCTCAGGCCAGAGGGATTGGCAAGTGGTGATCTGCGGCACGCTGCAGAGCCAGGTGATTCACTGTCCATTTCAGAGCGGAGGACTGGCATCTGGCTCGTTGAGGACCCTTGGGCGAGCTCCTCCTCATTTTGTCCAGCAGTGCCAGGTTGTGCGATGTCCTCTGCAGAGCTGTTCTCTGGCGTCGGGCTCTTGGAGGGCTCATGGACAACCTCCTCATCGTCTCTGGCCTGAGCATCGGCCATTCCTTTGGCTTTGCTCCTGGTGCTCTCAGCCATTCTTGCAGACTTTTGGTCACTGACACAGAACTGACACCTGATGCGCCCACACACCTTACAGTATCTGCACTCTGACACTCTAGTGTTGAGCTAGTCTGAAGACCCCAGCAGCCACAGCTGCTGCAGGCAGTCTTTAGTGTCTGGGAGTATGGGTCTCACACTCACACACACTATTATCTCGATCCCACCGCTGCCACCAATATGTCACGAACCACCGGGGGGGGTCACTCAGAAATCCCCCGCGCTGGCTACCCGTACGTCACAATCGGGGGGTAACAAGTGGGGGTCGCCCCTCCTTTATACCTCCCGACCGACAGACAGAGCACGTGACACGCTCTCTAGCGCCCCTCTTATAGTCAGGCCAATTATGGAATTGCCCGACAATAAGCAAGGAGGCCGCTATACTACTTATGCCGATTATTGAAGGGTCCCCGGTGAGAGTAGGGTATATATTCCCCCGACCTCCGCGGGCGGAATATATAAAATCTCCCCGAATCTCACTGGCCTCCCCACAATAATCCTTGGCACAAACTCGCTGCCACCAACCGCTTCACGGTAACTATTAGCCGAACACACAGACGTGGGATTCAAGATCGAGATAACAGAACAGCCCAAGATTAATTATATAATTTAATCAGCCTAAAGCACACTAGAAACTACAATATATACAATAGGGAATCTACAGAATATACATAGGTCAGAGTACAGTTACGGATAAAGCATGGTTTACAAACAGGCATACACAGTTCCAGCAGTTACCTTGTGCGTCTGGCCACAGGGGGGCGCCGTGGACCAGGTTTCTAGGATCCTTCCCACAGATGTTTCCTACACGTGACCCCCAGCGAAAGAACACTGGAAAATGGCCGAAGTAGGGTTATCAACCTGGGCAAATCCAGGTCCCCTCCTACCTTAGTGACCTCAGAGGGAGCACTGCTCCACCCCTGGCTGGAGTTATGGACAATATCCACAACATGGAATATGGGCCATAACTTTGCCTGGGAGCGTCGTAGGCGGACGCCAACACTCTCATTGTGACAGTTATGAATTTAGCTACAGAACGAGAGGACTCATGACTTGTCTACTAGTTTCCCATTGGCTGATATCACGCCTGGGGTACTTCCCAAGCTCCCGCTCCCATAAAAAAGGTGTGCCAGCATCGTCCGCATGCGAAAACACCATTTTTATGGTTGCCACATTTATCGGAAATATGGCTTGCGAGATATGAACCATTTTTTACTGGAGTCGTTCTGTCTGGATAGTTCCATAGCCTTATAATGAGATACAACTCTTGTTACAGGGTGACGGCAGGGGGTCATCCTGTGTCCATTGTTCCCAGGTCATCTAATCTCCATATCACAGGAGATGGCCATGGGATGTGTTGCTGGGATGTGACACCTTCCCAGATGGTGGACATTGAGAACAAGAAGGGAGGGGGCACTGCCAGGGAGTGATGAGAGCGATTATGACTGGAAATCATAATTCCTCTTCATATCCCAGGATTTGCCTCACAGTACCCATTGCGGGTACGACGGCCGGAGCCTCATGCCGTGTTTCCTTCTCCATCCCTTAGGGCTCTGGTAGAAGTGGGATCCGAAGCGGTCATCCAGGTTCTGGGACCGTGCTCCCTCCGCAGCCCCTGAGGGAATCTGCTGGACAGGAGCTTATCTATCCTCAGGGACAGGGCCCTGCATCCACGAGGTACTCTGTGTCCCCATGGGGATTGTGTATGGAGCGCCTGGTTCCCGGACGCCGCAACTGACTGCTGAATTGTGAAGACCGGGGACTACCGCGCCGACCGCGCCTGCTTGTCGGCCGCGGTATTAAATTTAGTCCCCGGCTTCATCGCGGCCTAGTGGCAAAACTTCCGCCCCCGGGCCTGTCTATCAGAGATAGGGGCGGGACAGCCGACCTGACGTCGGATGTGAGGGCCGGGGCATCCTGTATGCTCCCTCCCCCCTCACTGATCACTGTGGGGACCCCAGATTCCCGCACTTTTCCTAACGCCGCCCATGGCTTCACTCCTCCCCTGAGAGCTCCGGCAGCCATTTTTAGGACATTCTGCCGGTGGAGAATCACAGAGAACAGCTCTGCAGCTCTGGGAGACCAAGGCAGGGAATCTGGAGCACACACACCCCGCTTTTTAGCGGTCGGTAAGCCGCACCGGTCACTCGGTGTTGGTCCCCCTGGGTGCCGGTATAGATACGTATATATATACTTATTTCTGTTCGGCCGGGCTGTATACCCTTTTTTCTATATACCCTCAGTGATCACGCTTCTAGGACACAACAGCATGTCGGCCACAAGGAGCAAGGGCACTAAAGCACAGGGTTTTTCTTTATCGTTCCTTATGGGAGACCCAAACCATGGGTGTATAGCTTCTGCCTCCGGAGGACACACAAAGTACTACACTCAAACGTGTAGCTCCTCCCTCCGGACTATATACACCCCCTGGATGACAATCTACCCAGTTCAATGCTTTGTGTTTCAGGAGGATCACACACTTGCATTCTCTGATATTTTTTTTTTTTCATTTTTATTTTAATTTTAAAGATTTGGAAGAAAAGCGGGTCCAGTCTGGACTCCCGGCATGTCCCTTCACACCCCACTTTGTCGGCGGTGCTGTTAAGGTTGACTTTATAAGGCTGGAGCCTTCACATGCCGCGCTCCTTCACATCCTCTGTCGAGGCTCTGGTTTGAAGTGGGAGCTTCCACGGTCCTCTCTGCTTGCAGAAGACCGGTCTCCATCCGCAGCCCTGTCTGGTCCCTGCTGGAAGGAGCGTTTAACCCCCACTCAGGGACATGGCCCTGCGTCTCAAAAGCTAAGTATTGAGACGTTTTTCAGGGGTCCCGGGTACTTTTATTGGGGGGACAGTATGTGTTTTAGCGTTACTGTAAATTCCGGCCGGTTCTGGGGGTTTCCCCTAAGAACCGCGCCGAAGGTGCCTGCTCGTCGGCCGCATTTTAAAATCTAGGCCCCGGCTTTAGTTTGGGCCTAGTTTCGGTTTCGGCTTCTCTGCATGTTTTGCATACAGCGCCGCCCACCGCCCGACCAGCAGAGGGGAGGGCACTCCTCTCTGGGGAGATGTTCCCTCCCCTGTATCTCTCCCTGTATCTCTCTGCCCTCCGTTTTTCCCGCTCTTGGGCTTATACACGCCCCCCCCTCCTTCTCCCAGCGCCATTTTCTCAGCGTTCTTACACTGGAAGGCGCTGGATGCTGCATACTGTCAGGAAGGCTGACGCTTCACAGGGTCTTTGAGCGGTGGAATCCGGAGGGCACACAGAGAGCGGGCTGGTAAGCCACAACCTTCGGTTGTGGACTTTTATTACACTCTCAGGGCATTCGACAGGAGTGTATTCTTGCTGCAGAGCTTCCACGTCAGCAGCATGTCTGTCACCCGAAGCAAGGCTGCAAACATGTACGCTATATGCACTGCATGTAAGCTCATTCTGCCAGAGCCAAGCACATACCCACATTGTGATGCCTGTGCTAACATGTTTGTGTCTCAGCCTGGAGCCTCCTCAGGGGTCCCTCCGGCTGCTCCGACCCCGGTGGCTGAACCCCCGGCTTGGGTAGCTTCCTTTTCACAAGCTATTTCCCAGTCTTTTGCCGACTCCATGGGGCAGCTGTCCCGGACACTGCTGTCCATGCATCAGCCCCCTTCTCAGGGTGCCTCTGCGGCTCCGAGCTCTGCAGAGCCCTCAGAGCATGTCCTAGGACCCCGTCCCCCTAAACGGAGACGCAGGGAACCTTCTCCTTCCTCGTCCCACGGCTCTGATTCACAAGCCGAGGTGCAGGGCGAGGAGGATTCGTTTACTGTGGGCTCAGACGCTACCTCTATGTACCCCATTGACTTGTCTGAGGGTGATGCGGATGTTAGTGACTTTATTGCGTCCATTAACTCCGTACTGAACCTCAACCCACAAGAGTCAGAGGAACAACCCTCTCTGGTAGAGGTACACCAGTTTACCTCTCCTAAGAAACCTAGGAGTATGTTTTTTAACCACTCCAGCTTTCACACCACTGTTAACAAGCCCAGGGCCTGTCCTGACAAACGTTTTCCGAAGCGTAGTTCAGATGACCGTTTTCCTTTTCCACCAGAGGTGGTTAAGGACTGGGCCCAGTCCCCAAAGGTAGACCCTCCGGTGCCCAGAATCTCAGCCCGCACAGTCGTAGCTGTGGCTGATGGCACTTCTCTTAAGGATCCCACTGACCGCCAGGTTGACCTTCTGGCCAAATCTGTATATGAGGCGGCAGGAGCCTCGTTCTCCCCGTCTTTTGCGGCAGTGTGGGCTCTTAAGGCAGTCTCTGCCTCTCTGGCGGAGATTCATTCCCTCTCCAGGGACTCTATTCCTGAGACGGATGCCTTAACTTCTCAAGCTTCGGCTTTTGCATCCTACGCCATGTCTGCCATCCTGGAGGCTTCTCACCGCACGGCGGTGGCCTCCGCTAACTCCCTCGCGATCCGCAGGATCTTGTGGCTTCGAGAGTGGAAAGCAGACGCTTCCGCTAAGAAGTACCTTGCGAGTCTCCCTTTTGCTGGGTCCCGGCTGTTTGGGGAACAGCTGGATGACATAATTAAGGAAGCTACTGGCGGGAAGAGTACTTCCTTGCCACAAACTAAAGCCAAGAAACCTGTCCAGGGCAGGAACCAATCGAGGTTTCGTTCCTTTCGTTCCTCTAACTGGTCATCCTCTAAGCCCTCGGCCTCGTCCACTACCGCAGCCAAGGATCGTAAATCCAACTGGCGCGCAAAGCCGCGTCCTTAAAAGACCGGAGGAGCCGCTGCCACTAAGGCAGCCTCCTCGTGACTATCTGGCCGCGCCAGCAACGTCCTCGGTCGGTGGCAGGCTCTCCCACTTTGGCGACGTGTGGTTGCAACACGTCTCCGATCAGTGGGTGCGGGATATCATCTCCCACGGCTACAGGATAGAATTTTCTTCCAGCCCGCCAAACAGATTTTTTCTGTCCACCCCCCCCTGCTCCAAAGCCGCCGCCTTCTCTCAGGCCGTGGCATCCCGGCAGGCCAACGGTGTAATTGTTCCGGTTCCCGCCCGGGAATGGTTCAGCGGTTTCTACTCAAACCTCTTTCTAGTCCCCAAAAAGGACGGTTCCTTCCGACCCATCCTGGATCTCAAGCTTCTCAACAAGCATGTTCAGGTGCGGCACTTTCGCATGGAATCTCTGAGATCGGTCATTGCCTCAATGACCCAAGGAGATTTTCTGGCATCCATCGACATCAGAGATGCCTATCTGCATGTGCCTATTGCGGTTTCACACCAGCGCTGGCTACGCTTTGCGATCGGAGAGGAACATTTCCAATTCGTGGCTCTCCCCTTCGGCTTAGCCACGGCCCCTCGAGTATTCACCAAGGTCATGGCAGCAGTGGTTGCGGTCCTGCACCTCCAGGGGTTGGCAGTGATTCCTTACCTGGACGACCTTCTAGTCAAGGCCTCATCCAGTGCAGACTGCCAGCGGAGTGTCTCTCTCACTCTCGCCACGCTAGTTCAGTTCGGGTGGCTTGTCAACCTGCCCAAGTCCACTCTGACCCCGACCCAGGTGCTTTTGTACCTAGGGATGCAATTCGAGACTCTGCCGGCACTTGTCAAGTTGCCCTTAGTCAAACAGCAGTCCCTTCGTCTGGCGGTGCGCTCTCTGCTGAGGCACCGTCGTCATTCCATCAGACACCTCATGCAGGTGCTGGGTCAGATGGTGGCGTCCATGGAAGCGGTTCCCTTTGCTCAGTTCCATCTGCGTCCCCTGCAGCTGGACATTCTCCGCTGTTGGGACAAGCGGATCTCTTCCTTGCACAGGCAGGTGGCTCTGTCGTCACAGACCAGGAGCTCCCTTCAGTGGTGGCTTCGGCCCCTCTCTCTGTCTCAGGGACGCTCCTTCCTGACTCCGTCCTGGGTGATCCTCACCACGGATGCCAGCCTCTCCGGTTGGGGAGCAGTATTTCTCCATCACCGAGCACAGGGCACTTGGACTCCGTCCGAATCAGCCCTCTCGATCAATGTGCTGGAGATCAGAGCTGTGTTTCTAGCTCTCCTAGCCTTTCACCACCTGTTGGCGGGCAGGCACATTCGAGTTCAGTCGGACAACGCGACAGCGGTTGCCTACATCAATCACCAGGGCGGCACTCACAGCCGTCTGGCGATGTTGGAGGTTCAACAAATCCTCCAGTGGACGGAGGACTCCAAGTCCACCATATCTGCAGTCCACATCCCAGGCGTGGAAAACTGGGAGGCCGATTACCTCAGCCGTGAAACCGTGGACAGCGGCGAGTGGGCCCTGCATCCGTCAGTGTTCAGATCAATCTGCCGCAAGTGGGGCACTCCGGAAGTGGACCTAATGGCATCCCGGCACAACATCAAGGTTCCGGTTTACGTGGCGCGCTCCCACGATCCTCAAGCCTTCGCAGCAGACGCACTGGTTCAAGATTGGTCTCAGTTCCGTCTGGCCTATGTGTTTCCCCCTCTAGCTCTCTTGCCCAGGGTTCTGCGCAAGATCAGAATGGAGGGCCGTCGAGTCATACTCATTGCTCCGGACTGGCCCAGGCGAGCTTGGTACCCAGACCTGCTCCGTCTGTCCGTAGAGGTGCCGTGGCATCTCCCGGACCGCCCAGACCTTCTCTCTCAAGGTCCGTTCTTCCGCCAGAATTCTGCGGCTCTCAGATTGACGGCGTGGCTCTTGAGTCCTGGATCCTGACGGCTTCAGGCATTCCCTCTGAGGTCATCTCCACCATGACTCAGGCTCGGAAGTCTTCCTCGGCCAAGATTTACCACAGGACTTGGAAAATTTTCCTGTCCTGGTGTCGCTCTTCCGACCATGCTCCTTGGCCGTTCTCCTTGCCGACCATCCTGTCTTTTCTACAGTCCGGTCTACAGCTAGGACTGTCCCTCAATTCCCTCAAGGGACAGGTGTCGGCTCTGTCGGTATTGTTCCAGCGGCGTATCGCCCGACTGGCTCAGGTGCGCACCTTCATGCAGGGCGCATCTCACATCATTCCCCCTTACCGGCGGCCCTTGGATCCCTGGGACCTTAATCTGGTCCTCACGGCCTTACAGAAACCCCCCTTTGAGCCTCTCAGGGAGGTTCCCTTGTTTAGACTTTCACAGAAAGTTGTTTTTCTAGTAGCCATAACTTCTCTCAGGAGAGTTTTTGATTTGGCTGCGCTCTCTTCGGAATCCCCCTTTTTGGTGTTTCACCAAGACAAGGTGGTTCTTCGTCCGTCTCCGGACTTTCTCCCTAAGGTGGTGTCTTCTTTCCACCTTAACCAGGACATTTCATTGCCTTCTCTTTGTCCGGCCCCTGTGCATCGCTTTGAAAAGGCGTTGCATACCTTGTATTTGGTGCGGGCGCTCCGAATCTATGTGTCACGCACTGCCGTTTTTAGGCGGTGCACCTCACTTTTTGTGCTAACCACTGGTCAGCGCAAGGGTCTCGCTGCTTCTAAACCGACCCTAGCTCGTTGGATCAGGTCGGCTATCACCGATGCCTACCAGTGTTCTCAGGTGCCTCCCCCGCCAGGGATTAAGGCGCACTCGACCAGAGCTGTCGGTGCCTCCTGGGCTTTCAGGCACCAGGCTACGGCTCAGCAGGTTTGTCAGGCTGCCACGTGGTCCAGTCTGCACACTTTTTCTAAGCACTACCAAGTGCATGCTCATGCTTCGGCAGATGCGAGCTTGGGCAGACGCATTCTTCAGGCGGCTGTCGCCCATTTGTGAAGTTAGGTTTTGCCTACTTCTCAGTTTGGTTTATTCCCACCCATGGACTGCTTTGGAACGTCCCATGGTTTGGGTCTCCCATAAGGAACGATAAAGAAAAAGAGAATTTTGTTTACTTACCGTAAATTCTTTTTCTTATAGTTCCGACATGGGAGACCCAGCACCCTCCCTGTTGCCTGTTGGCAGTTTTTTTGTTCCGTGTGTTTCACCGGCTGTTGTTAGTAGTCAGAGTTCCGGTTATTCCGAGTTTTACTCTATCTCTACTTGTGGGTGGATGTCCTCCTTCAGCTTTTGCACTGAACTGGGTAGATTGTCATCCAGGGGGTGTATATAGCCCGGAGGGAGGAGCTACACGTTTGAGTGTAGTACTTTGTGTGTCCTCCGGAGGCAGAAGCTATACACCCATGGTTTGGGTCTCCCATGTCGGAACTATAAGAAAAAGAATTTACGGTAAGTAAACAAAATTCTCTTTTTTTGCGACATGTACCTCTTGTAGGGCCATGTTACCTGCGGGTTCCACCTACCCTCACTGTGAGCAATGCTCGACCCCTGTTACGCTTGCTCAGCCGGAGCCTCGGTCACTAGTGGGCCCCTCGGCTCAGGCAGACCCCCCTGCTTCCACTGTCCAGGTGGCAGCGACAGAGTTTGCAGTTTTTGCTGAAAAGCTCTGAGTCACTCTCACAATCCATGGCTCAGTCTATGGACAAATGGTCTGCCAAGTTGCTGGAAGCCTTGCAGTCCAGACCGGTCCTTACACAGGCCCCGGACCCTGTTAGATCGGCGCCTCCAGGTCCCTCTCGGTCCACCCCGGCCGGGGTGGGCCCTAGGTCTCACGTGGAGGACTCCTCCACGGACCACAGTCCCAGACCAGCTAAGCGGGCTCGCTTGGAATCTTCCCCGACTTCCTCACGCTGCTCGGGTTCCCAGCTTGAGGACTCTCTGGAGGACGAGGCGGAGGTTGCAGCTCAGGGCTCGGACCCTGATGTTGCTCTCAATCTTGATACACCTGAAGGGGACGCCTTAGTAAATGATCTTATCTCGTCCATCAATCAGGTGTTGGATCTATCTCCCCCGCCTCCACCTATAGAGGAGTCGGCCTCTCAGCAGGAGAAACACCAGTTTCGGTTTCCCAAACGTACACTGAGTGCATTTTTTGATCACTCTAAGGGATGCCATCCAGAAGCCCAGAGCGGTTCCGGACAAGCGCTTTACTAAGCGCCTTACTGACACACGTTACCCCTTCCCCGCTGACGTAGTTAAGGGTTGGGCTCAATGTCCTAAGGTGGATCCCCCAGTCTCCAGATTGGCGGCTAGATCTGTGGTTTCGGTTGCAGATGGCTCATCACTAAAAGATGCCACTGACAGACAGAACTCCTGGTGAAATCCATCTATGAAGCCACGGGCGCGTCTTTTGCCCCGGCTTTTGCAGCCGTGTGGGCACTCCAAGCTATCTCAGCTTGTCTGGCTGAGATTAATGCGGTCACACGTACGTCTGTCCCACAGGTTGCATCTTTAACCTCTCAGGCGTCGGCGTTTTCTTCCTACGCCATGAACGCAGTCCTAGACTCTGCTAGCCGTACAGCTGTGGCATCCGCTAACTCTGTGGCAGTCCGCAGGGCCATGTGGCTGCGCGAATGGAAGGCAGACTCGGCTTCCAAGAGGTTCTTAACCGGTTTGCCGTTTTCTGGCGAGAGATTGTTTGGCGAACGATTGGATGAGATTATTAAGGAATCCAAGGGAAAGGACTCCTCCTTACCCCAGTCCAAACCCAAGAGACCTCAGCAACGAAAAAATACAATCGAGGTTTCGGTCCTTTCGTCCCTCCGCCAAGCCACAGTCCTCTTCGTCCAATAGACAGGACAAAGGCCAGAGGAACTCCTATGCGTGGCGGTCCAAGTCACGCCCTCAAAAGACCGCCGGAGGCACTGCTTCCAAGGCGGCCCCCTCATGACTCACGGCATCCCAGAACCGCATCCTCGGTCGGTGGCAGGCTCTCCCGCTTTCGCGACGCCTGGTGGCCACATGTTCAAGACCGATGGGTGAGAGACATCCTGTCTCACGGTTACAGGATAGAGTTCAGCTCTCGTCCTCCGACTCGTTTCTTCAGAACCTCCCCGCCCCCCGCGCGAGCAGACGCACTTTTTCAAGCAGTGGACGCTCTGAAAAAAGAAGTCGTGACCCCCGTTCCCACTCAGGAACAGGGTCGCGGTTTTGACTCCAACTTATTCGTGGTGCCAAAGAAAGACGGATCATTCCGTCCCGTTCTGGACCTCAAATTGCTCAACAAACACGTGAGCACCAGACGATTCCGGATGGAATCTCTCCGCTCGGTCATCGCCTCGATGTCACAAGGAGACTTCCTCGCATCGATCGACATCAAGGATGCTTATCTCCATGTGCCGATCGCACCAGAACATCAACGCTTTTTGCGTTTCGCCATCGGGGACGAACACCTTCAGTTCGTGGCATTGCCCTTCGGCCTGGCGACAGCCCCACGGGTTTTCACCAAAGTCATGGCATCCGTTGTGGCGGTCCTGCATTCTCAGGGGCACTCGGTGATTCCCTACTTAGACGATCTCCTAGTCAGGGCACCTTCTCGGGCGGCGTGTCAACACAGCCTTTCCGTCGCTCTGGAGACCCTCCAGCAGTTCGGGTGGCTCATCAACTTCCCAAAATCCAAGTTGACACCGACCCAATCTCTGACTTATCTAGGGATGGAGTTTCATACACAGTCAGCGGTAGTCAAGCTACCACTAGACAAACAGCTGTCACTGCAGGCAGGGGTGCAATCTCTGATTCAGACTCAGTCTCACCCCTTGAGACGCCTCATGCACTTCCTGGGGAAGATGGTGGCAGCGATGGAAGCAGTGCCTTTCGCGCAATTCCATCTGCGCCCGCTCCAGTGGGACATTCTCCACAAATGGGACAGGAGGTCGAACTCTCTCGACAGGAACGTCTCTCTTTCCCTTGCAACAAAGACGTCTCTTCAGTGGTGGCTTCTTCCCACTTCTCTATCACAGGCAAAATCCTTCCTGCCCCCAACCTGGGCTGTGGTCACCACGGACGCGAGCCTGTCAGGGTGGGGAGCGGTGTTCCTCCATCACAGGGCTCAGGGAACCTGGACTCCGATAGAGTCTTCCCTTCAGATCAATGTCCTGGAGATAAGGGCAGTGTATCTGGCCCTATTGGCTTTCCAGCAGCTGCTGGAGGGCAGGCAGATCCGTATCCAGTCGGACAACGCCACTGCCATCGCATACATCAACCACCAAGGCGGCACGCGGAGTCGTCAAGCCTTCCAAGAAGTCCGGCGAATTCTGCAGTGGGTAGAAGCCACAGCATCCACCATCTCCGCAGTTCACATACCGGGCGTAGAAAACTGGGAAGCAGATTTTCTCAGTCGTCAGGGCATGGATGCGGGGGAATGGTCCCTGCACCCAGAAGTGTTTCGAGAGATCTGTCGCCGCTGGGGAACGCCGGACGTCGATCTCATGGCGTCACGGCACAACAACAAGGTCCCGGCCTTCATGGCACGATCTCAAGATCACAGAGCTCTGGCGGCGGACGCATTAGTTCAGGATTGGTCGCAGTTTCGACTGCCTTATGTATTTCCTCCTCTGGCAATGCTGCCCAGAGTACTACGCAAGATCAGGTCCGACTGCCGTCGCGCCATTCTCGTCGCTCCAGACTGGCCGAGGCGGTCATGGTACCCGGATCTGTGGCATCTCACGGTGGGTCAGCCGTGGGCGCTGCCAGACCGCCCAGATTTGCTGTCGCAAGGGCCGTTTTTCCATCTGAATTCTGCGGCCCTCAACCTGACTGTGTGGCCATTGAGTCCTGGCTCCTAGCGTCTTCAGGGTTGTCTCAGGATGTCATTGCCACTATGAGACAGGCCAGGAAACAGACGTCCGCCAAGATCTATTACAGGTCTTGGCGGATTTTCTTGTCCTGGTGTTCTGATAAAGGTTTTACTCCCTGGCCTTTTGCCTTACCCACTTTTCTTTCCTTCCTTCAATCCGGAATGGATAAGGGGTTGTCACTTAGTTCTCTCAAAGGGCAAGTATCGGCACTCTCAATATTCTTTCAAAAGCGCCTGGCCAAGCTTCCGCAGGTCCGCACGTTCCTGCAGGGAGTTTGCCACATAGTCCCACCTTAAAAGCGCCCGCTTGAACCCTGGGACCTTAACAGGGTGCTAACGGCTCTTCAGAAACCGCCTTTTGAGCCGCTGCGGGATGTCTCCTTATCACGTCTTTCGCAGAAAGTGGCATTTCTAGTAGCAGTTACTTCACTCCGTAGAGTGTCGGAGCTTGCAGCACTGTCATGCAAAGCCCCCTTCCTGGTTTTTCACCAGGATAAGGTGGTTCTCCGTCCTGTTCCGGAATTTCTCCCTAAGGTGGTATCGCCTTTTCATCTCAATCAGGATATCACCTTACCTTCATTTTGCCCTAATCCAATTCACCGCTTTGAAAAGGATTTGCACTCCTTAGATTTAGTGAGAGCACTCCGTTTCTACGTGTCTCGCACAGCGCCCCTGCGCCGTTCAGATGCGCTCTTTGTCCTTGTGGCTGGTCAGCGTAAGGGTTCGCAAGCTTCCAGGTCAACCTTGGCTCGGTGGATCAAGGAACCGATTCTTGAAGCTTACCGTTCTTCGGGGCTTCCGATTTTCCTTCGGGGCTGAAAGCCCATTCTACCAGAGCCGTGGGGGTGTCCTGGGCATTGCGGCACCAGGCAACGGCTCTACAAGTGTGTCAGCCAGCTACGTGGTCTAGTATGCACACTTTCACAAAGCACTATCAAGTGCATGCCTATGCTTCGGCAGATGCCAGTCTAGGTAGGCAAGTCCTTCAGGCGGCGGTGGCCCACCTGTAAGAGGGAGTCGTGTCGGCTCTTGTTATCGAGGTATTCTTTTACCCACCCAGGGACTGCTTTTGGACGTCCCAATTGTCTGGGTCTCCCAATGGAGCGACAAAGAAGAAGGGAATTTTGTTTACTTACCGTAAATTCCTTTTCTTCTAGCTCCTATTGGGAGACCCAGCACCCGCCCCTGTTCCCTTCGGGCTAGTTGTTCTTTTGTGCACACATGTTGTTCATGTTCAATTGTTTCATGGTTTTCAGTTCTCCGAACATCCTTCGGATTGAATTTACCTTAAACCAATTTATAAGTTTTCTCCTTCCTGCTTTTGCACCAAAACTGAGGAGCCCGTGATGCACGGGAGGGTGTATAGGCAGAGGGGAGGGGTTACACTTTTTAAAGTGTAATACTTTGTGTGGCCTCCGGAGGCAGAAGCTATACACCCAATTGTCTGGGTCTCCCAATAGGAGCTAGAAGAAAAGAAATTTACGGTAAGTAAACAAAATTCCCTTCTTTTACATTATACAGATCAGCCTGGGCTCTTATTATATACAGTATTCTGGAATGCTTTATATAAGAGCCCACCTATGGTGACCGCAGATTATAAGGGAAAAACATGGTGACTGGTTCCCTTTTAACATGATTCATTTCACCATTATCACTATAAGTTTAATTAACACAATAGTGTGGACATAATGTTTTATTCCAATTGCAGTTACGGACCATACCAGTTAAATCCGCCGAAGATGAAGAACTGGAGGAAGAGGCGGACTGGATTTACAGGAATGCATTTTCAACACCCACGATCTCACAGCAGGTACTATTAATATTGTTACACATTCTATGTAGAGATAGTGCTGGGGTCCTGGATTCAAATCTTACCAAGGGCAACATCTGAAAGGAGTTTCTATGCTCTCCCTGTGTTTGCGGGGGTCTCCTTACGGTGTCCCAGTTTCTTTCCACACTCCAGAGCCACAATGGGGACAGTGATGATAAATTCTGTAAAGTGTTGTGGAATATGATGATGCTATAGAAGTAAAATAAATATAATTGTAACGGCAAAACTTCCCTAAGCTCATGTACTTGCCTACTTACAAGGAGCCTTTTATTGGAGTCAGTAGCCACATTTAACCTCATTGTTCAGATAAAGCAGCTATGGCCTTACAGCTGTTCACGTGCGCACCACTAACCTCCCTCCTGGCTTGATGATGGGTGTTGTTCTCCTAGTTTAATGACAGTTTGACATTGCAGTGCTGCCACCCCAAACTTTGCACTCTTAAATGCGGTGATATGAGGCAGTTTTACTTCTTTACGTCATCAAAGTGAAGTGGGACTGAAAATGGCCAGAACAAGTTATCCGCCAAGTTCTACAGCTGCGCTGACAAGCTCTATTGGATACATTGCTCTCCTTGCCTAAGGGGTACTTTGCACACTATGACATCGCAAGCCGATGGTAGCGATCCCGAGCGCGATAGTCCCTGCCCCCGTCGCAGCTGCGATATTTTGTGATAGGTGCCGTAGTGAAAATTATCGCTACGGCAGCTTCACATGCACTTACCTACCCTGTGACGTCACTCTGGCCGGCGAACCGCCTCCTTCCTAAGGGGGCGGGTCGTGCGGCGTCACACGGCAGGCGGCCAATAGAAGCGGAGGGGCGGAGATGAGCGGGACGTAAACACCCCGCCCACCTCCTTCCTTCCTCATTGCAGCCGGGACGCAGGTAAGGAGATGTTCCCTGCTCCTGCGGCTTCACACACAGCGATGTGTGCTGCCGCAGGAACGAGGAACAACATCGTAACATCGGTCCTTTCCGAAAATATGGAAATGACCGACGCTACACCGATCATACGATTTCAACGCTTTTGCGCTCGTTAATCGTAGTAAAAAGGATTCACATACTACTATGTCAACAGCGACGCAGGATGTGCGTCCCTTTCAATTTGACCCCACCGACATCTCACCTGCGATGTTGTGGTGTGCAAAGTACCCCTAAGAGACTGACTACCACAGACAGACCACAAAGGTGGTCGGTCACCTTGGCAATGAGTAGTAAACAATAAAATTAAATTTCTTTGTCGCTCTATTGGGAGACCCAGACAATTGGGTGTATAGGCTATGCCTCCGGAGGCCGCACAAAGTATTACACTCAAAAGTGTTAAGCCCCTCCCCTTCTGCCTATACACCCCCGTGCTCCCACGGGCTCCTCAGTTTTTTGCTTTGTGCGAAGGAGGTCAGACACGCACGCACAGCTCCACAGATTGGTCAACAGCAGCTGCTGACCATGTCGGATGGAAGAAAAGTGGGCCCATATAGGGCCCCCAGCATGCTCCCTTCTCACCCCACTTTTGTCGGCGGTGTTGTTAAGGTTGAGGTATCCATTGCGGGTACGGAGGCTGGAGCCCACATGCTGTTTTCCTTCCCCATCCCCCTCAGGGTTCTGGTGGAAGTGGGATCCTATCGGTCTTCAGGCACTGAGACCGTGCTTCATCCACAACTCCTGTGGAGCCTGCTGGATAGGAGCCGGGTATCGTTCAGGGACATTGCCCTGCTACGTGGAGGTACTCTGTATCCCTGTGGGGACCGCGCACAGCACACTTCAGCTTTGCTGGGTGTGCTAGTGCACCGGGGACCGCGGAACTGACCGGGTTAATATGTGCCATTACACACTCAGCGTTGCTGAGTGTGTTTATGTAGAAGGACTGCCGCATTGACCGCCGCTGCCTTGGAAATACTGCGGCGCGGCTGGGACTTGTAGTGCGCCGGGGACTTCCACGCCGGCAGCGCTTTTACGGCGGCCGCGTTTATTACTAGAGTCCCCGGCTTTTTGCAGCCTAGTTTCCTTTCCTCCCGCCCATAGCCCTGACAGGCAGGGGAAGGGCGGGACGCTGCATAGAACGAGCAGCACTGAGGGCTGGAGCATGCTTTGCATACTCCACCCCTCTCACTGTGCACAGTGCAGGCACCAGTTCCCGCACTTTCTGGGTCACGCCCACGGCTCCCTCCTCTCCTCAGGACGCCGGCAGCCATTCCTGTCAGCTCCTCGGACGCTGCAGAGGGGGACAAAGTCTGGGAGACCCAGGCAGGGACTCTGGTGGCCTCACAACCGCTTTAAGCGGGTGGTAAGCAGCACCTGTGGTGCTAGCCCCATTGTGCAGTAGTGTAACATTATATGTTTATTTTACACTGTATAGTGCACAGTTGATTTCTGGCTATATACCCTATTGTGTTGCTCAGGGAAGATAATAGCATGGCGCCCACGAAAGGCAGGGGTGCCAAAACACAGGCTTATTATGTTGCCTGCGCCGCATGTACGACACCGCTACCGGCAGGTTCCACTGACCCTCATTGTCTGCACTGTTCGGCCCCTGTGGCACTTGCTCAGCCAGAGCCTCTGCTAGGGGGGGCCCAGGGGGAGCCACCTGCTAACACTGTTCAGGTGACAGGGACGGAGTTTGCAAAACTCTCTGAGACTATGTCTAAGATACTAGAAGCCTTGCAGTCCAGGCCGGTATCTCAGCACAGGGACTCTGTTGATTCTTTGTTCCCGGGCCCACCTCTGCTGGACCAACAATGTCCTCCCGGGGTATCTCATGGATCCCAAGCTGAGGGTTCTGACACAGACCCCAGTCCCAGACCGACTAAGCGAGCTCGCTTAGATTTTCCCTCGACATCATCATATTGTTCAGGGTCTCAGCGAGGGGAATCGCTGGTCGATGACGCGGAAGTAGCTGATCAGGATTCTGATCCTGAGGCCGCTCTCAATCTTGATACTCCGGACGGGGACGCCATAGTGAACGACCTTATTGCGTCCATCAATCGTATGTTGGATATTTCTCCCTCAGCTCCTCCGGCGGAGGAGTCAGCTTCTCAGCAGGAGAAATTCCGTTTCAGGTTTCCCAAGCGTACACAGAGTATGTTTCTGGACCACTCTGATTTCAGAGAGGCAGTCCAGAATCACCATGCTTGTCCAGATAAGCGTTTTTCTAAGCGCCTTAAGGATACACGTTACCCTTTCCCCCCTGACGTGGTCAAGGGCTGGACTCAGTGTCCCAAGGTGGATCCTCCAATCTCCAGACTGGCAGCTAGATCCATACTTGCAGTGGAAGATGGGGCTTCACTCAAAGATGCCACTGACAGGCAGATGGAGCTCTGGTTGAAATCCATCTATGAAGCTATCGGCGCTTCTTTTGCCCCAGCATTCGCAGCCGTATGGGCGCTACAAGCTATCTCAGCAGGTCAAGCGCAAATTGACGCAGCCACACGCACGTCCGCGCCACAGGTGGCGTCCATAACCACTCAGACGTCGGCGTTTGCGTCTTACGCTATGAATGCTATCCTGGACTCTGCGAGCCGTACGGCGGTTGCAGCCGCCAATTCGGTGGTACTCCGCAGGGCCTTGTGGCTACGGGAATGGAAGGCAGATTCTGTTTCCAAAAGCGCTTAACCAGTTTGCCAATTTCGGGCGAACGATTGTTTGGCGAGCGTTTAGATGAAATCATCAAACAATCCAAGGGAAAGGATACATCCTTACCCAGCCCAAACCGAACATACCCCAACAGAGGAAGGGGCAGTCGAGGTTTCGGTCCTTTCGGGGCGCGGGCAGGTCCCAATTCTCCTCGTTCAAAAGGCCTCAGAAAGATCAAAGGAACTCTGATGCATGGCGGTCTAAGTCACGTCCCAAACAGACCACCGGAGGTGCCGCTACCAAAGCGGCTTCCTCATGACTTTCGGCATCCTCACTCCGCATCCTCGGTCGGTGGCAGGCTCTCCCGCTTTTGCGACACCTGGCTGCCACGGGTAAAAGACCGTTGGGTGAGAGACATTCTGTCTCACGGTTACAAGATAGAGTTCACCTCTCGTCCCCCGACTCGATTCTTCAGGTCATCCCCGCCTCCCGAGCGAGCCGAGGCTCTTCTGCAGGCGCTGGGCATTCTGAAGGCAGAAGGAGTGGTGGTCCCTGTTCCTTTGCAGCAGCAGGGCCACGGTTTTTACTCCAACTTGTTTGTGGTCCCAAAGAAAGACGGGTCTTTTCGACCTGTCCTGGACCTGAAACTTCTCAACAAACACGTAAAGACCAGGAGGTTCCGGATGGAATCCCTCCGCTCCGTCATCGCCTCTATGTCCCAGGGAGATTTCCTTGCATCGATCGATATCAAGGATGCTTATCTCCACGTACCGATTGCTCCAGAGCACCAGCGCTTCTTGCGCTTCGCCATAGGGAACGAACACCTGCAGTTCGCGGCACTGCCGTTAGGCCTGGCAACAGCCCCACGGGTTTTCACCAAGGTTATGGCTACTGTAGTAGCGGTCCTCCACTCTCAGGGTCACTCAGTGATCCCGTACTTGGACGATCTGTTGATCAAGGCACCCTCTCTAGAGGCATGCCAACACAGCCTCGACGCTACCCTGGAGACTCTCCAGAGTTTCGGGTGGATCATCAATTTTCCAAAGTCAAATCTGACACCGGCCCAATCGCTGACATACCTTGGCATGGAGTTTCATACCCTCTCAGCGATAGTGAAGCTTCCGCTGATCAAGCAGCGGTCACTACAGACAGGGGTACAATCTCTCCTTCAAGGTCGGTCACACACCTTGAGACGCCTCTTGCACTTCCTGGGGAAGATGGTGGCAGCAATGGAGGCAGTTCCTTTCGCGCAGTTTCACCTGCGTCCTCTTCAATGGGACATCCTTCGCAAATGGGACAGGAAGCAGACGTCCCTCGACAGGAACGTCTCCCTCTCACAGGCGACCAAAGCTTCCCTTCGGTGGTGGCTTCTTCCCACTTCATTATCGAAAGGGAAATCCTTCCTACCCCCATCCTGGGAGGTGGTCACGACGGACGCGAGTCTGTCAGGGTGGGGAGCGGTTTTTCTCCACCACAGGGCTCAGGGTACGTGGACCCAGCAAGAGTCCTCGCTTCAGATCAATGTTCTGGAAATACGAGCAGTGTATCTTGCCCTGAAAGCGTTCCAGCAGTGGCTGGAAGGCAAGCAGATCAGAATTCAGTCAGACAATTCCACAGCGGTGACATACATCAACCACCAAGGCGGCACACGCAGTCGGCAAGCCTTCCAGGAAGTCCGGCGGATTCTACTGTGGGTGGAAGCCACGGCCTCCACCATCTCCGCAGTTCACATTCCAGGCGTGGAAAACTGGGAAGCAGATTATCTCAGTCGCCAGGGAATGGATGCAGGGGAATGGTCCCTTCACCCGGACGTGTTTCAGGAGATCTGTCGCCGCTGGGGGGTGCCGGACGTCGATCTCATGGCGTCCCGGCACAACAACAAGGTACCAGCGTTCATGGCACGGTCTCAAGATCCCAGAGCTCTGGCGGCAGACGCCTTAGTTCAGGATTGGTCGCAGTTTCATCTCCCTTATGTGTTTCCTCCGCTGGCACTGTTGCCCAGAGTGTTACGCAAGATCAGGGCCGACTGCCGCCGCGTCATCCTCGTCGCTCCAGACTGGCCGAGGCGGTCGTGGTACCCGGATCTGTGGCATCTCACGGTTGGCCAACCGTGGGCACTACCAGACCGACCAGACTTGCTATCTCAAGGGCCGTTTTTCCATCTGAATTCTGCGGCCCTCAGCCTGACTGTGTGGCCATTGAGTCCTGGATCCTAGCGTCTTCAGGGTTATCTCAAGACGTCATTGCCACTATGAGACAAGCTAGGAAACCAACGTCCGCCAAGATCTACCACAGGACGTGGAAAATTTTCCTGTCGTGGTGCTCTGCTCAGGGTTTTTCTCCCTGGCCTTTTGCTTTGCCCACTTTTCTGTCCTTCCTTCAATCTGGACTGGAAAAGGGTTTGTCGCTCAGCTCCCTTAAGGGACAAGTCTCGGCGCTCTCTGTGTTTTTCCAGAAGCGCCTAGCCAGACTTCCACAGGTACGCACGTTCCTGCAGGGGGTTTGTCACATCGTCCCTCCTTACAAGCGGCCGTTAGAACCCTGGGATCTGAACAGGGTACTGACGGTTCTTCAGAAACCACCATTCGAGCCAATGAGGGATATTTCTCTTTCACGCCTTTCGCAGAAAGTGGTTTTTCTAGTAGCAGTCACTTCACTTCGGAGAGTGTCTGAGCTAGCAGCGCTGTCATGCAAAGCCCCTTTCCTGGTGTTTCACCAGGACAAGGTAGTTCTGCGTCCGGTTCCGGAATTTCTCCCTAAGGTGGTATCCCCCTTTCATCTCAATCAGGATATCTCCTTACCTTCTTTTTGTCCTCATCCAGTTCACCAATGTGAAAAGGATTTGCACTTGTTAGATCTGGTGAGAGCACTCAGACTCTACATTTCTCGTACGGCGCCCTTGCGCCGCTCGGATGCACTCTTTGTCCTTGTCGCTGGCCAGCGTAAAGGGTCACAGGCTTCCAAATCAACCCTGGCTCGGTGGATCAAGGAACCAATTATCGAAGCTTACCGTTCGGCTGGGCTTCCGGTTCCCTCAGGGCTGAAGGCCCACTCTACCAGAGCCGTGGGCGCGTCCTGGGCTTTGAGGCACCAGGCTACGGCTCAGCAGGTGTGCCAGGCGGCTACCTGGTCGAGCCTGCACACTTTCACAAAGCATTATCAGGTGCATACCTATGCTTCGGCGGATGCCAGCCTAGGTAGATGAGTCCTTCAGGCGGCGGTTGCCCACCTGTAGGAAGAGGCCGTTGTACGGCTTTTTTACGAGGTATTATTTTACCCACCCAGGGACTGCTTTTGGACGTCCCAATTGTCTGGGTCTCCCAATAGAGCGACAAAGAAGAAGGGAATTTTGTTTACTTACCGTTAATTCCTTTTCTTCTAGCTCTAATTGGGAGACCCAGCACCCGCCCCTGTTTTTTGTGTACACATGTTGTTCATGTTGAATGGTTTCAGTTCTCCGATATTCCTTCGGATTGAAGTTACTTTAAACCAGTTTATAATTCTTTTTCCTCCTTCTTGCTTTTGCACCAAACTGAGGAGCCCGTGGGAGCACGGGGGTGTATAGGCAGAAGGGGAGGGGCTTAACACTTTTGAGTGTAATACTTTGTGCGGCCTCCGGAGGCATAGCCTATACACCCAATTGTCTGGGTCTCCCAATTAGAGCTAGAAGAAAAGGAATTTACGGTAAGTAAACAAAATTCCCTTCGTCCTCATTATCCTGATAACGGATATTTTTAATAATTAAATTGCATAGTTTGTTTTTACAAGCAATTTGTAATGTCATATATTCACGATGATAACCCTTTAGCCACAGGACCTGATGTTTCATTATTTATAGCTGTTAATCTTATAATTGCATTTGTAAAATCAAAATTGTGACTTTGTAGTCCAGGTTCAGAATTAATGTCCATAGAAAATAACTTTCACTTTGAATTAATTTGTCACAACACTAATAATTGACTAAACTGTGAACTCCTTTTGGATACGAGGCAAACAATAGAGCGAAAGAAATGTGCAATTGTCGCAATGTGAACATTTTCATAGTAGGCTGTTCACATTCACAGGAAAGCTGTGACTATTTGGAACGAGGTCAAATTGGCAGCAACTTCAGCCGCAAGGGACCAAGCACCATCCAGAAAATCCGAGAGGCTCTGAACTTTATGAGAAATCAACACTTTGAGGTACGGGATTAATTATTAACAAAAACAATACAGCGCCAGCTAATATTTGTAGCTTTGTAATGGCCTTACCCTTAAAAGTCACAATTAATATCTTTGGTTGAGGATGTCTGTTTATAATTTTATTTTCCAGGTGCCCTTTATTGCATTTTATAGAAAAGAGTATGTGGAGCCCGAGCTAAACATCAATGACTTGTGGCGAGTCTGGCAGTGGGATGAAAAGGTAAAACCTCATCTCTTTTGTTAAAAAAAGTAGATTATAATCACAATCTGCCAATGATGGACCTTATCTCATGGTGCCCAAACTAAAGGCTTCTAGATGTGCCCTCTCTCATCTCAAGTTTTGTGATCTTTTCTCATGTCTTATTGTTCTGTAATTCTTTGCATGAACAATTGTTTTATTCAATGTCAGTCTTTTTCTCTACAGATCTGTGTACCAAGCAATGCTCTATATCCATGTAGTGCAGGGAAGAGACCAATCTGTCAGTATAACTTGTGCACATACAACTCTGAGCTGCTGCAGAGAAAATGCGGCTCACCCTCTACGTCCTGACATTTAAAGGGATCGGTCAGGAGGTTTTTGCTACCTCATCTGAGAGTAGCAGGATGTTAGGCAAGGAGATCCTGAATCTGACAATTTCACTTAGATTACTAGCTGCAACCGTTCTGACACCGTGCATTTTTAAATTTAGTCATGTAGCAGAGTCAAAAGAGCTGTCCCTGCCCACACCAGACTTTGTAGAGATTGTACATTGACTGTGAGGTGTCATTCAGAGGATGGGGCATGGCGGACAACATGGCAGGAGCCAGCTAGCCACAGAAATAAGGGTCCAGCTGCTGAAACAAACATAAACTAAAGATCGGACTGTGACAACACAGGCATGCCTGATCTTTCTGTCTTAATCCTTGCAGCATGCTAGACAGATTCCCTTTAGGAGTGTTGTAGGTCTACGCCGTGTCTGAGACCTGACTTATCTGTAAAGGCTGTTCACACTTACGTAACATGAAAATATTTGCACCATCCCATGTTAAACCAAACCTAATGGCAAAATGTCTATATCATTCAAAGGTTTTTTTATCTAATGGAGGACGGGTCTCCTGGAATGAGATTCTTTGTAGCTGCTCTCCACTGTGGCCAATAGATGAGCAGCCACTCCTGAATTGTGCGCCCCTCTACCCCTTCTTGTTTCTCAGATTGTTGTGTTTTGCTAGAATGTGTTTTTCTTGTTCTTTGCTTTGTAGTGGACCCAGCTCCGACTGAGAAGGGAAAACCTACTGCGTCTGTTTCAGAAGATGCAGGCCTATCAGTATGAGCAGATCTCTGCGGATCCCGACAAGCCGCTAGCAGATGAAGTAAGGCCCCTGGATACCAGCGATATGGAGAGGTGAATGTTTTTACGTTTCTATTAAGCGTAACCGTTGCCTCTGGAGAGCCTGCTGCAGAATGTCTTCACCTCTGTCTGGCTCTTCTTTCCTCCCCACTCCCATCGCTGTGTGATGTTATGAGTCCAAACTGTCCTCTTCTATCTCAGTAATGGGAAATTCTGTCTTCACTGAAGATCTTACTCATGATCGAGAGTGAAAGATCAATCCACCAGGATAAAGGATAAAGAAGCAGATTATTCTAACATACATTATATAAGCTACTTATTTTCACGTGTACTATTGATCTATGAAATAAAACTTGAAACAGTTACACTCTTAAATATATTTAAGCAACTTTAAAGTGATATTTATCAATTAGGCTGAATAAATTCATTCTACTTAAAAAGGCTGAAAGATGTCCGGTCAATGGATGAACTGAGGGATGTCTATAATCACTTTCTGCTGTACTACGGAAGAGATATTCCAAAAATGCAGAATGCGTCCAAGTCCAGCCAGAAGAAACTGAAGCGAATTCCTGAGGAGGGAGAGGAGGAAGGTTTGTGATGAACTATATTGTATTATATAAATTATTATTATTATTGCGCCATTTATTCCATGGCGCTTTACAAGTGAAAGAGGGTATACTTACAACAATCATTAACAGTACAAAACAGACTGGTATAGGAGGAGAGAGGACCCTGCCCCGAAGGGCTCACAGTCTACAGGGAATGGGTGATGGTACAATAGGTGAGGACAGAGCTGGTTGCGCAGTGGGGTACTGGATATATATAATATACATTTCTTCATCGTTCCTTATGGGAGACCCAGACCATGGGGTGTATAGCTTCTGCCTCCGGAGGACACACAAAGTACTACACTAAAAAGTGTAGCTCCTCCCTCCGAGCATATACACCCCCTGGATGACCACATCTAGCCAGTTCAATGCTTTGTGTTCAGGAGGTCACACACACATGCATTCTCATCTGATTTTTGATTTTTGATTTCAAAGAGTTGGAAGAAAAGCGGGTCCAAACTGGACTCCCGGCATGTCCCTTCTCACCCCACTGTGTCGGCGGTGCTGTTAAGGTTGATTTACAAGGCTGGAGCCTTACATGCCGCACTCCTTCACCATCCCTCGGGCTCTGGCTTGAAGTGGGAGCCATCACGGTTCTCTCTGCTTTGCAGGAGACCGGTCTCCATCCGCAGCCCTTTCAGGACCCTGCCGGACGGAGCGCTCACCCCTCAGGGACCTGGCCCTGAGTCTCATAAGCTAAGTATTGAGACGTTATTGAGCTTCGGCTTTTTCATCCTATGCCATGTCTGCCATTCTGGAGGCTTCTCACCGCACGGCGGTGGCTTCCGCTAATTCCCTCGCGATCCGCAGGATCTTGTGGCTTCGAGAGTGGAAAGCAGACGCTTCTTCCAAGAAGTACCTTGCTGGGCTCCCCTTTGCTGGGTCCCGGCTGTTCGGTGAACAACTGGATGAAATTATTAAGGAATGGAGGGGCCCTGCATCCGGCAGTGTTCCGGTCAATCTGCCGCAAGTGGGGCACTCCGGAAGTGGATCTAATGGCATCCCGGCACAACAACAAGGTCCCGGTTTACGTGGCTCGCTCCCACGATCCTCAGGCCTTGGCAGCGGACGCGCTGGTTCAGGATTGGTCCCAGTTCCGTCTGGCCTACGTGTTTCCCCCTCTAGCTCTCTTGCCCAGAGTCCTGCGCAAGATCAGAATGGAGGGCCGTCGGGTCATAATCATTGCTCCAGACTGGCCCAGGCGAGCTTGGTACCCAGACCTGCTCCGTCTGTCCGTAGAGGTGCCATGGCATCTCCCGGACCGCCCAGACCTTCTCTCACAAGGTCCGTTTTTCCGCCCGAATTCTGCGGCTCTCAGATTGACGGCGTGGCTCTTGAGTCCTGGATCCTGACTGCTTCCGGCATTCCTCCCGAAGTCATCTCCACTATGACTCAGGCTCGGAAGTCTTCCTCGGCCAGGATTTACCACAGGACTTGGAGAATTTTCCTGTCCTGGTGTCGCTCTTCCGGCCATGCTCCTTGGCCGTTTTCCTTGCCGACCATCCTGTCCTTTCTACAGTCCGGTCTGCAGCTAGGACTATCCCTCAATTCCCTCAAGGGACAGGTCTCTGCTCTGTCAGTGTTGTTCCAGCGGCGTATCGCCCGACTGGCCCAGGTGCGCACCTTCATGCAGGGCGCATCTCACATCATTCCGCCTTACCGGCGGCCTCTGGATCCCTGGGACCTTAATCTGGTCCTCATGGCCTTACAGAAACCCCCCTTTGAGCCTCTTAGGGAGGTTTCTTTGTTTCGACTTTCACAGAAAGTGGTCTTTCTGGTGGCCATAACTTCTCTCAGGAGAGTCTCTGATTTGGCTGCGCTCTCTTCGGAGTCACCCTTTTTGGTTTTTCACCAAGACAAGGTGATTCTCCGTCCGACTCCGGACTTTCTCCCTAAGGTGGTGTCTCCTTTCCACCTTAACTAGGACATTTCATTGCCTTCCCTTTGTCCGGCCCCTGTTCATCGCTTTGAGAAAGCGTTGCATACTTTAGATTTGGTGCGGGCGCTCCGGATCTATGTGTCACGCACCGCTGCTCTTAGGCGGTGCACCTCTCTTTTTGTGCTGACCACAGGTCAGCGCAAGTGTCTCTCGGCTTCTAAACCGACCCTAGCTCGTTGGATTAGGTCGGCCATATCCGATGCTTACCAATGTTCTCAGGTGCCTTCCCCGCCGGGGATTAAGGCGCACTCGACCAGAGCTGTCGGTGCCTCTTGGGCTTTCAGGCACCAGGCTACGGCTCAGCAGGTCTGTCAGGCTGCCACTTGGACTAGCCTGCATACCTTTTCGAAGCACTACCAAGTGCATGCTCATGCTTCGGCAGATGCGAGCTTGGGCAGACGCATCCTTCAGGCGGCTGTCGCCCATTTGTGAAGTTAGGTTTTGCCTACTTCTCAGTTTTCTGTTTATTTCCCACCCATGGACTGCTTTGAGACGTCCCATGGTCTGGGTCTCCCATAAGGAACGATGAAGAAAAAGAGAATTTTGTTTACTTACCGTAAATTCTTTTTCTTATAGTTCTGACATGGGAGACCCAGCACCCTCCCTGTTGCCTGTTGGCAGTTCTTGTTCTGTGTGTTTTCACCGGCTGTTGTTGTAGACAGAGGTTCCGGTTATTCCGGGTTTTACTCTATCTCTACTTGTGGGTGGATGTCCTCCTTCAGCTTTTGCACTAAACTGGCTAGATGTAGTCATCCAGGGGGTGTATATGCTCGGAGGGAGGAGCTACACTTTTTAGTGTAGTACTTTGTGTGTCCTCCGGAGGCAGAAGCTATACACCCCATGGTCTGGGTCTCCCATGTCGGAACTATAAGAAAAAGAATTTACGGTAAGTAAACAGAATTCTCTTTTCTTTGTCGCTCCATTGGGAGACCCAGACAATTGGGTGTATAGCTTCTGCCTCCGGAGGCCACACAAAGTATTACACTTTAAAAAGTGTAACCCCTCCCCTCTGCCTATACACCCTCCCGTGGATCACGGGCTCCTCAGTTTTATGCTTTGTGTGGAAGGAGGCACACATCCACTCATGCATTCTCATATTAGTTATATCGGTTGGAAGAAAAGAGGGCCCTCACGGGGCCCCCGGCATGTTCCCTTCTCACCCCACTACGTCGGCGGTGCTGTTAAGGTTGAGGTACCCATTGCGGGTACAAAGGCCGGAGCCTCATGCCGTCTCCTTCACCATCCCTTAGCGGCTCTGGGAGAAGTGGGATCCTGACCGGTCATCCATTTACTGGGACCGTGCTCCCTCCGCAGCCCCTGTGGGAATCTGCCGGACAGGAGTCTATTCATCCTCAGGGACCGGGCCCTGCATCTCTAAGGTACTCTGTGTCCCCATGGGGACTGTGCAGGGAGCGCCTTCTTCCCGGACGCTGCAGCAGCTGCTGATTTAAGAAGACCGGCGGACTTCCGCGCCTGCTTGTCGGCCGTGGTCTTAAATTTAGTCCCCGGCTTCATCGCGGCCTAGTAGCAAAAATCCCGCCCCCGGGCCTGCCTGTCAGGGGTAAGGGCGGGACTGCCGATCTGACATCGGATGTGAGGGCCGGAGCATCCTGTATGTTTCCTCCCCCTCACTGATCACTGTGGGGACCCCAGATTCCCGCACTTTTCTAGCGCCGCCCACGGCTCCACTCCTCCCCTGAGAGCTCCGGCAGCCATTTTTTGGCATTCTGCCGGTGGAGGATTCTCAGTGAAGAGCTCTGCAGGTCTGGGAGACCTAAGGCAGGGAATCTGGAGGACACACACTCCGCTTTTTAGCGGTCGGTAAGCCACACCGGTCACCCGGTGCTGGTCCCCCTATGGTGCCGGAATAGATACGTATTTATATATATATATATATATATATATATATATATATATATATATATATATATATATATATATATATATATTTCTGTTCGGTCGGGCTGTATACCCTTTCCCATATACCCTAAGTGATCACTCTCCTAGGAGACAACAGCATGTCGTCCACAAGGAGCAAAGGTGCTAAGGCACAGGGTTTTTCTTTGTCGCTCCATTGGGAGACCCAGACAATTGGGTGTATAGCTTCTGCCTCCGGAGGCCACACAAAGTATTACACTTTAAAAAGTGTAACCCCTCCCCTCTGCCTATACACCCTCCCGTGGATCACGGGCTCCTCAGTTTTATGCTTTGTGTGGAAGGAAGCACACATTCACGCAAGCTCCACGTTTTAGTCAGCAGCAGCTGCTGACTATATCGGATGGAAGAAAAGAGGGCCCATAACAGGGCCCCCAGCATGCTCCCTTCTCACCCCACTCTGAGTCGGCGGTGCTGTTAAGGTTGAGGTACCCATTGCGGGTACACAGGCTGGAGCCACATGCTGTTTCTTTGGCGCTCCATTGGGAGACCCAGACAATTGGGTGTATAGCTATGCCTCCGGAGGCCACACAAAGTATTACACTAAAAGTGTAAAGCCCCTCCCCTTCAGCCTATACACCCCCCGTGCTGCCACGGGCTCCTCAGTTTTTTATGCTTTGTGCGAAGGAGGCAGACATCCACGCATAGCTCCACAGCTTAGTCAGCAGCAGCTGCTGACTATGTCGGATGGAAGAAAAGAGGGCCCATAACAGGGCCCCCAGCATGCTCCCTTCTCACCCCACTCTTGTCGGCGGTGTTGTTAAGGTTGAGGTATCCATTGCGGGTACGGAGGCTGGAGCCCACATGCTGGTTTCCTTCCCCATCCCCCTTAGGGCTCTGGGTGAAGTGGGATCCTATCGGTCTCCAGGCACATGAGACCGTGCTCCATCCACAGCTCCTGAGGACTCTGCTGGATAGGAGCCGAGTATCGTTCAGGGACATGGCCCTGCTACTTTGAGGTACTCTGTGTCCCCGTGGGGACCGCGCACAGCAACACTCCAGCATTGCTGGGTGTGCTAGTGCACCGGGGACCGCGGCGCTGACTGCGTTTGTGCCTTTACACACTGCAGCGTCGCTGAGTGTGTTAGTGTATGGGGACTGCCGCGCTGACCGCCGCTGCCATTGTTATCACTGCGGCGCGGCTGGGACTGTTAGTGCGCCGGGGACTTCCGCGCCGACCGCGCTTATACGGCGGCCGCGCTTATAACTTTAGTCCCCGGCTTTTGCGGCCTAGTCTCATTCTTTTCCCGCCCCCAGGCCTGCCAGTCAAAGGAAGGGCAGGACGCTGTAAAGGACGTCAGCAACTGAGGCTGGAGCATGCTTTGCATACTCCACCCCCCTCACTGTGCACAGTGGGGCACCAGATTCCCGCACTTTCTAGGGCACGCCCACGGCCCCCTCCTCTCCTCAGGACGCCGGCAGCCATTCCTGTCAGCTCTGCTAACGCTGGAGAAGGGAGACAAGCTCAGGGAGACCCAGGCAGGAATTCTGGTGACCACACAACCGCATTGCGCGGGCGGTAAGCAGCACCTAGGTGCTGGCCCCACTGGTGCAGAAGTGTACTTATAGATTATATGATTATAGGCTATACTTTACACTGTATGGTGCACGGTTGTTTTCTTCAGCGCTCTATTGGGAGACCCAGACGATTGGGGTATAGCTACTGCCCTCCGGAGGCCACACAAAGCACTACACTAAAAAGTGCAAGGCCCCTCCCCTTCTGGCTATACCCCCCCGTGGTATCACGGGTACTCCAGTTTTCAAGCTTTGTGCGAAGGAGGTCAGACATTCCATGCATAGCTCCACAGATTTTAGTCAGCAGTAGCTGCTGACTATTTCGGATGGAAGAAAAGAGGGCCCATATAGGGCCCCCAGCATGCTCCCTTCTCACCCGTGGATGGTGTTGTAAGGTTGAGGTACCTATTGCTGGTACAGGGGCTGGAGCCCCACATGCTGTTTTCCTTCCACATCCCCTTGTAGGGCTCTGTGGAAGTGGGATCCTGCCGGCCTCTAAGCTCTGACGCCGGGCTCCATCCACAGACCCATAGCACCTGGTGGATGCCGAGCAGGAGTACCATCAGGGACAAGGCCCTGCATCATACAGGTACTCTGTGTCCCCGGCAGGCACAGACACATTCCGGGCTGGCTGGGTGTTGTAGTGCGCCGGGGACCGTAACGCTAGAGCTAGTGTTCCTACAGTTTACTGGGGGACTTTTTTCTGTGTTGTGGGAACGCAGCGCCGACCCCCGCTGGACCGGCGGCGCTGCTGTGACTTTTAGTTCGCCGGGGACACGCCGACCGCGCTTTTACGGCGGTGGCGTTTATAAATCTAGTCCCCGGCTTTTGCGGCCTAGGACGCCGGCAGCTCCGATTCGTTCCCGCCCCCACCCTGTCAATCAGGGTAGGGGAGAGACGCTGTTTCACCGCAGCGAGGAGGGCTGGAGCCTGATTTACATGCTCCAGCCCTCTCACTAGGCACAGAGGGAAGCAGGCTTCCCGCTCTTAGTCAGGAACGCCCAGGGCCCGCCCCTCCTCCTCTCTCAGGACGCCGGCAGCCATTACATGCATGTCTGGCTGGAGGAAGGACGCAAGGCTCTGGGAGACCTGGACTAGGGGGCTTTGGAGATCACACACCCGCTCTTAAGCGGGCGGTAAGCGGCTTTTCAGCTGGCCCCTCTAGTGCCTCAGTGTGTATTAGTGTACTGTGTCACTGGACATATATATATTTCCTTATTGCTTGCACTGTGAGGTCGCTTCCTGGCTGTATACCCAGATCGCTCTGAGGAGGCAGCAACATGTCATCCACAAAACGCAAGGCTGCCAAGGCTAGGGCTGTGTACACTGCGTGTGCTGCATGTGGGGCTGCTCTACCAGCAGGCTCCAAGGACCCCCATTGTGTGCAATGCTCAGATCCGGTGCTGCTTCGCCAGCCGGAGTCAGGAGAGATAGTGACCCAGGCTGAGACGCCTGTAAGTCCTGCCCCGGTGCCAGGGACAGACTTTGCAGTTTTTGCTGATAATATGTCTGTGACTATGGCAAAAATCCTTGAAACTTTGCAATCCATGCCTGGGGCTCAGTCTATGGACACGGCGAGGTCTCTGTCCTCTAATCCCCCTCAGTTGGAATTAGTCCAGACTGCAAGGGGGTCCCCGGCTTCACAGGCTGAGTATTATGACTCAGATGATAGCCCCAGCCACCCTAAGCGAGCTCGCTGGGAAAGACCCTCAACGTCATCACACTGCTCAGGGTCTCAGCGCAATCAGTCGCCCTGTGATGCGTCTGATGAGAGTGATCAGGAGTCTTATCCTGGAAACCCTCTCAATCTGGATACCCCGGATGGGGACGCCATGGTAAACGATCTTATCTCAGCCATCAATAGACTGTTAGATATTTCTCCCCCAGCTCCTTCAGCAGAGGAGGCAGCTGCAGAGCAGGAGAAGTTTCGTTTTCTCTATCCCAAGCGTAAATTAAGTGCTTTCTTGGATCACTCTGACTTCAGAGAGTCAATCCAGAAACACGACGCTCATCCAGAAAGGCGTTTCTCTAAACGTTCTAAGGATACACGTTTTCCTTTCCCCCCTGATGTGGTCAAGCGCTGGACCCAGTGTCCAAAAGTTGACCCCCCGATTTCCAAACTTGCAGCTAGATCCATAGTTGCAGTGGAGGATGGCGCTTCACTTAAGGATGCCAATGACAGACAGATGGACCTCTGGTTAAAATCTGTCTATGAAGCTATCGGCGCGTCGTTTGCTCCAGCATTCGCAGCCGTATGGGCACTCCAAGCTATTTCAGCAGGGTTAGCAAAAGTGGATGCTATCTTACATCCAGCGGTGCCGCAAGTGGCGTCCCTTACCTCGCAGATGTCCGCGTTTGCGTCTTACGCTATCAATGCGGTCCTAGAATCTACCAGCCGCACCTCAATGGCGTCCGCCAATTCGGTAGTTTTGCGCAGAGCCTTGTGGTTAAAGGACTGGAAAGCAGATGCTGGTTCCAAAAAATGTTTAACCAGCCTGCCTTTATCTAGAGATAGACTGTTTGGCGAGCCATTGGCTGACATCATTAAACAGTCCAAGGGTAAAGACTCTTCTTTGCCCCAGCCCAGATCAAGCAAACCTCAGCAGAAAAGATGGCAGCAGAAGTTTCAGTCCTTTCGAGGTTCGGGCAAGACACAATTCTCCTCGTCCAAAGGGACTCAGAGGACGCAAAGAAGCTCAGATTCCTGGCGGGCTCACGCGCGCCCCAAGAAAGCAAATGGAGGAACCGCTTCCAAAGCGGCTACCTCATGACTTCCAGCTCCCCCCCTCCGCATCTCCGGTCGGGGGCAGGCTCTCCCGCTTTTCCGTTATTTGGATGTCACAGGTCAAAGACCGGTGGGTGACAGACATTTTGTCTCGCGGGTACAGAATCGAGTTCAGTTCTCGTCCTCCAGCTCGGTTCTTCAGAACCTCCCCACATCCAGACCGAGCAGATGCCCTGCTGCAGGCGGTGGACTCCCTAAGAGCGGAAGGAGTAGTGGTTCCTGTACCGCCTCAGGAACAAGGGAGAGGGTTTTACTCCAATCTCTTTGTGGTTCCAAAAAAGGACGGCTCGTTCCGTCCTGTTCTGGATCTAAAGCTGCTCAACAAACATGTGCACGCCAGGCGGTTCCGGATGGAAACCCTCCGCTCTGTCGTGGCCTCAATGTCTCAAGGAGACTTCCTTGCCTCAATAGACATCAAGGATGCTTATCTCCACGTGCCAATTGCTACAGAACATCAACGTTTTCTACGTTTTGTGATAGGAAACGAACATCTTCAGTTCGTAGCTCTGCCATTCGGTCTGGCGACAGCCCCACGGGTTTTCACCAAGGTCATGGCGGCAGTGGTAGCGGTCTTGCACTCTCAGGGACACTCGGTGATCCCTTACCTAGACGATCTACTTGTCAAGGCACCCTCTCTAGAGGCATGCCAACTCAGTCTACATGCTACACTGCAGACTCTACAGACGTTCGGATGGATCATCAACTTTCCAAAGTCGAATCTGTCTCCGACACAGTCACTAACGTATCTTGGCATGGAGTTCCATACTCGAGCAGCGAGAGTGAAGCTTCCGCTGAACAAGCAGCGGTCACTACAGACAGGGGTGCAATCCCTCCTTCAGGGCCAGTCGCACCCCTTACGGCGCCTCATGCACTTCCTCGGGAAGATGGTGGCAGCCATGGAAGCAGTTCCCTTTGCGCAGTTTCATCTGCGTCCACTTCAATGGGACATTCTCCGCCAATGGGACGGGAAGTCAACGTCCCTGGACAGGAAAGTCTCTCTTTCCCAGACGGCCAAGGACTCTCTACAATGGTGGCTCCTTCCCACCTCATTGTCTCAGGGAAGATCCTTCCTGCCCCCATCCTGGGCAGTGGTCACGACAGATACGAGTCTGTCAGGGTGGGGAGCAGTGTTTCTCCACCACAGGGCTCAGGGGACGTGGACTCCGCAGGAGTCCACCCTTCAGATCAATGTTCTGGAAATCAGAGCAGTGTATCTTGCCCTACTAGCCTTCCAGCAGTGGCTGGAAGGAAGGCAGATCCGAATTCAGTCGGACAACTCCACAGCGGTGGCATACATCAACCACCAAGGGGGGACACGCAGTCGGCAAGCCTTCCAGGAAGTCCGGCGGATTCTGATGTGGGTGGAAGCCACGGCCTCCACCATATCCGCAGTTCACATCCCCGGCGTAGAAAACTGGGAAGCAGACTTCCTCAGTCGCCAGGGCATGGACGCAGGGGAATGGTCCCTTCACCCGGACGTGTTTCAGGAAATCTGTCGCCGATGGGGAGTGCCGGACGTCGACCTAATGGCGTCCCGGCACAACAACAAGGTCCCGGCATTCATGGCGAGGTCGCGCGATCAAAGAGCTCTGGCGGCAGACGCATTGGTTCAAGATTGGTCGCAGTTCCGGCTCCCATACGTCTTTCCACCTCTGGCACTCTTGCCCAGAGTGTTACGCAAGATCAGATCCGATCGCAGCCGCGTCATACTCGTCGCCCCAGACTGGCCGAGGAGATCGTGGTATCCGGATCTGTGGCATCTCACGGTCGGTCGACCGTGGTCACTGCCAGACCGACCAGACTTACTGTCCCAAGGGCCGTTTTTCCATCAGAATTCTGCGGCCCTGAACCTGACTGTGTGGCCATTGAGTCCTGGATCCTAGCGTCTGCAGGATTATCTCAAGGAGTCGTAGCCACAATGAGACAAGCTAGGAAGTCAACGTCTGCTAAGATCTACCACAGAACGTGGAAGATTTTCTTATCTTGGTGCTCTGCACAGAGAGTATCCCCTTGGCCATTTGCATTGCCCACCTCTCTTTCCTTCCTGCAATCGGGGTTGGAAAAGGGCTTGTCGCTCAGCTCCCTTAAAGGGCAAGTCTCGGCACTGTCGGTGTTTTTTCAGAAGCGTCTAGCACGTCTTCCTAAGGTGCGCACGTTCATACAGGGGGTCTGTCATATTGTGCCCCCGTACAAGCGGCCGTTAGATCCATGGGATCTGAACAGAGTACTTGTTGCTCTGCAAAAGCCGCCCTTCGAGCCTCTAAAGGACGTTTCCTTTTCTCGCCTGTCACAGAAAGTGGCGTTTCTTGTCGCGATCACATCGCTTCGGCGAGTGTCTGAGCTGGCAGCTTTGTCATCCAAGGCTCCTTTCCTGGTGTTCCACCAGGACAAGGTAGTGCTGCGCCCCATTCCGGAGTTTCTCCCTAAGGTCGTATCCTCGTTTCATCTTAATCAGGATATATCCTTGCCTTCCTTTTACCCTCATCCGGTTCACCGGTATGAAAAGGACTTACGTTTGCTAGATCTGGTGAGAGCACTCAGAATCTACATTTCCCGAACGGCGCCCATGCGCCGTTCCGATGCTCTTTTTGTCCTTGTCGCTGGTCCGCGCAAGGGATTGCAGGCTTCTAAAGCCACCCTGGCTCGATGGATCAAAGAACCAATTCTAGAGGCCTACCGCTCTGCGGGGCTTCCGGTTCCTTCAGGGCTAAAAGCCCACTCAACCAGAGCCGTGGGTGCGTCCTGGGCATTACGACACCAGGCTTCGGCTCAACAGGTGTGCCAGGCAGCTACCTGGTCGAGTCTGCACACTTTCACCAAGCATTATCAGGTGCATACCTATGCTTCGGCGGATGCCAGCTTAGGTAGAAGAGTCCTGCAGGCGGCAGTGACATCCCCGTAGGGGAGGGCTGTTTTTTTGCAGCTCTAACATGAGGTATTTCTTTACCCACCCAGGGACAGCTTTTGGACGTCCCAATCGTCTGGGTCTCCCAATAGAGCGCTGAAGAAGAAGGGAATTTTGTTACTTACCGTAAATTCCTTTTCTTCTAGCTCTTATTGGGAGACCCAGCACCCGCCCTGTTGTCCTTCGGGATTTTTTTGTTGTTTGCGGGTACACATGTTGTTCATGTTGAACGGTTTTTTCGGTTCTCCGATGTTTCTCGGAGTTAATTTGTTTAAACCAGTTATTGGCTTCCTCCTTCTTGCTTTGGCACTAAAACTGGAGTACCCGTGATACCACGGGGGGGTATAGCCAGAAGGGGAGGGGCCTTGCACTTTTTAGTGTAGTGCTTTGTGTGGCCTCCGGAGGGCAGTAGCTATACCCCAATCGTCTGGGTCTCCCAATAAGAGCTAGAAGAAAAGGAATTTACGGTAAGTAACAAAATTCCCTTCTTTGGCTATATACCCTCCTGTATTGCTCAGAGGAGACAACAGCATGTCGTCCACAAATAGCAAGGGTGCCAAAGCACAGACTTACTATGCTGCCTGTGCAGCATGTACGGCTATACTGCCGGCAGGTTCCACTGACCCTCATTGTGTGCAATGCTCGGCCCCTGTGGCACTTACTCAGCCGGAGCCTCTGCTAAGGGTGGCCCAGGGAGAACCACCTGTTAACACTGTCCAGGTGACAGGGACGGAGTTTGCAGTTTTTACTGAAAGACTTTCTGAGACTATGGCTAAGATATTAGAAGCCTTGCAGTCCAGGCCGGCATCTCAAGCCATGGGCACTGTGGAATCATTGCCCCCTGGTCCCCCTCAGTTGGAACAACAATGTTCTCCCGGGGTGTCTCATAGATCCCAGGGTGAGGTCTCTGACACGGACCGCAGTCCCAGACCGACTAAGCGAGCTCGCTATGAAATCCCCTCGACATCATCACATTGTTCAGGGTCTCAGCGAGAGGACTCTCTGTAATGATGAAGCGGAGCTAGCTGATCAGGATTCTGATCCTGAAGCTGCTCTCAACCTTGATACTCCTGATGGGGACGCCATAGTGAATGATCTTATTGCGTCCATCAATCAAATGTTGGATATTTCTCCCTCAGCTACTCCAGTGGAGGAGTCAGCTTCTCAGCAGGAGAAATTCCGTTTCAGGTTTCCTAAGCGTACAACGAGTATGTTTCTGGACCACTCTGACTTCAGAGAGGCAGTCCAGAAACACCGAGCTTCCAGATAAGCGTTTTTCCAAGCGCCTTAAGGATACACGTTACCCCTTCCCCCCTGACGTGGTCAAGGGCTGGACTCAGTGTCCCAAGGTGGATCCTCCAATCTCCAGACTGGCGGCTAGATCCATAATTGCAGTGGAAGATGGAGCTTCACTCAAGGATGCCACTGACAGACAGATGGAGCTCTGGTTGAAATCCATCTATGAAGCTATCGGCGCGTCTTTTGCTCCAGCATTCGCAGCCGTATGGGCACTCCAAGCTATCTCAGCTGGTCAGGCGCAAATTGACGCACTCACACGTACGTCTGCGCCGCAGGTGGCGTCCATAACCTCTCAAACGTCGGCATTTGCGTCCTACGCTATTAATGCTGTCCTGGACTCTGCGAGCCGTACGGCGGTTGCAGCCGACAATTAGGTGGCAATACGCAGGGCCTTGTGGCTACGGGAATGGAAGGCAGATTCGGCTTCCAAAAAGTGCTTAACTGGTTTGCCATTTTCTGGCGACCGCTTGTTTGGTGAGAGATTGGATGAAATCATCAAACAATCCAAGGGAAAGGAAACATCCTTACCCCAGGCCAAACCAAAAACACCCCAACAGAGGAGGGGACAGTCGAGGTTTCGGTCCTTTCGGGGGGCGGGCAGGTCCCAATTCTCCTCGTCCAAAAGGCCTCAGAAGGATCAGAGGAACTCCGACGCATGGCGGTCCAAATCACGCCCTAAAAAGACCGCCGGAGGGGCCGCTACCAAGGCGGCTTCCTCATGACTTACGGCCTCCTCACACCGCATCCTCGGTCGGTGGCAGGCTCTCCCGCTTTTGCGACACCTGGCTGCCACAAGTAAAAGACCGTTGGGTGAGAGACATTTTGTCTCACGGTTACAGGATAGAGTTCAGCTCTCGTCCTCCGACTCGATTCTTCAGAACATCTCCGCCTCCCGAGCGAGCCGAGGCTCTTCTGCAGGCGGTGGGCATTCTGAAGGCAGAAGGAATGGTGGTCCCGGTTCCTCTTCAGCAACAGGGTCACGGTTTCTACTCCAACCTGTTTGTGGTTCCAAAGAAGGACGGGTCTTTCCGTCCTGTTTTGGATCTAAAACTGCTCAACAAACACGTAATGACCAGGCGGTTCCGGATGGAATCCCTCCTTTCCGTCATCGCCTCAATGTCCCAAGGAGATTTCCTAGCATCGATCGATATCAAAGATGCTTATCTCCACGTACCGATTGCACCAGAGCATCAGCGCTTCCTGCGCTTCGCCATAGGAGACGAACACCTTCAGTTCGCGGCACTGCCGTTCGGCCTGGCGACAGCCCCAAGGGTTTTCACCAAGGTCATGGCTACAGTAGTTGCGGTCCTCCACTCTCAGGGTCACTCAGTGATACCTTACTTAGACGATCTGCTGGTCAAGGCACCCTCTCAAGAGGCATGCCAACACAGCCTCAACGTTACTCTGGAGACTCTCCAGGGTTTCGGGTGGATCATCAATTTTCCAAAGTCAAATCTGACACCGGTCCAATCGCTCACATATCTTGGCATGGAGTTTCATACTCTTCCAGCGATAGTGAAGCTTCCGCTGGACAAACAGCGTTCACTACAGACAGGGGTGCAATCTCTCCTTCAAGGTCGGTCACACCCCTTGAGGCGCCTCATGCACTTCCTGGGGAAGATGGTGGCAGCAATGGAGGCAGTTCCTTTCGCGCAGTTTCACCTGCGTCCTCTTCAATGGGACATCCTACGCAAATGGGACAGGATGCCGACGTCCCTAGACAGGAACGTCTCCCTCTCTCAGGCAACCAAAGCTTCCCTTCGGTGGTGGCTTCTTCCCACCTCATTATCGAAGGGGAAATCCTTCCTACCCCCATCCTGGGAGGTGGTCACGACGGACGCGAGTCTGTCAGGGTGGGGAGCAGTCTTTCTCCACCACAGGGCTCAGGGTACGTGGACTCAGCAAGAGTCCTCACTTCAGATCAATGTTCTGGAGATCAGGGCAGTGTATCTTGCCCTAAAAGCGTTCCAGCAGTGGCTGGAAGGCAAGCAGATCCGAATTCAGTCGGACAACTCCACAGCGGTGGCTTACATCAACCACCAAGGTGGAACACGCAGTCGGCAAGCCTTCCAAGAAGTCCGGCGGATTTTGATGTGGGTGGAAGCCACGGCCTCCACCATCTCCGCAGTTCACATCCCGGGCGTAGAAAACTGGGAAGCAGACTTTCTCAGTCGCCAGGGCATGGACGCAGGGGAATGGTCCCTTCACCCGGAGATCTGTTGCCGCTGGGGGATGCCGGACGTCGACCTAATGGCGTCACGGCACAACAACAAGGTCCCAACATTCATGGCTCGATCTCAAGATCACAGAGCTCTGGCGGCAGACGCCTTAGTTCAGGATTGGTCGCAGTTTCAGCTTCCTTATGTGTTTCCTCCTCTGGCACTGTTGCCCAGAGTGTTAAGCAAGATCAGGGCCGACTGCCGCCGCGCCATCCTCGTCGCTCCAGACTGGCCGAGGAGGTCGTGGTACCCGGATCTGTGGCATCTCACGGTCGGCCAACCGTGGGCACTGCCAGACCGACCAGACTTGCTGTCTCAAGGGCCGTTTTTCCATCTGAATTCTGCGGCCCTCAACCTGACTGTGTGGCCATTGAGTCCTGGATCTTAGCGTCTTCAGGATTATCTCAAGAGGTCATTGCCACCATGAGACAGGCTAGGAAACCAACGTCCGCCAAGATCTACCACAGGACGTGGAAAATATTCCTGTCGTGGTCCTCTGCTCAGGGTTTCTCTCCCTGGCCATTTGCCTTGCCCACTTTTCTGTCCTTTCTTCAATCCGAATTGGAAAAGGGTTTGTCGCTAGGCTCCCTTAAGGGACAAGTCTCTGCGCTTTCTGTGTTTTTTCAGAAGCGCCTGGCCAGACTCCCACAGGTACGCACGTTCCTGCAAGGGGTTTGTCACATCGTCCCTCCTTACAAGCGTCCGTTAGAACCCTGGGATCTGAACAGGGTGCTGATGGTTCTTCAGAAACCACCGTTCGAGCCAATGAGGGATATTTCGCTCGCACGCCTTTCGCAGAAAGTGGTTTTTCTAGTAGCAGTCACTTCACTTCGGAGAGTGTCTGAGCTAGCAGCGTTGTCATGCAAAGCTCCTTTCCTGGTGTTTCACCAGGACAAGGTGGTTCTGCGTCCGGTTCCGGAATTCCTCCCTAAGGTGGTATCCCCCTTTCATCTCAATCAGGATATCTCCTTACCTTCTTTTTGCCCTCATCCAGTTCACCAGTGTGAAAAGGATTTGCACTTGTTAGATCTGGTGAGAGCACTCAGACTCTACATTTCTCGTACGGCGGCCCTGCGCCGCTCGGATGCACTCTTTGTCCTTGTCGCTGGCCAGCGTAAAGGGACACAAGCTTCCAAATCAACCCTGGCTCGGTGGATCAAGGAACCAATTCTCGAAGCTTATCGTTCCTCGGGGCTTCCGGTTCCCTCAGGGCTGAAGGCCCATTCTACCAGGGCCGTGGGAGCGTCCTGGGCCTTGCGACACCAGGCTACGGCTCAGCAGGTGTGTCAGGCAGCTACCTGGTCGAGCCTGCACACTTTCACGAAACACTATCAGGTGCATACCTATGCTTCGGCAGATGCCAGCCTAGGTAGGCAAGTCCTTCAGGCGGCGGTTGCCCACCTGTAGGACGGAGCAGTTACGGCTCTATTATGAGGTATTATTTACCCACCCAGGGACTGCTTTTGGACGTCCCAATTGTCTGGGTCTCCCAATGGAGCGCCAAAGAAGAAGGGAATTTTGTTTACTTACCGTAAATTCCTTTTCTTCTAGCTCCTATTGGGAGACCCAGCACCCGCCCCTGTTTTTGTGTACACATGTTGTTCACGTTGAATGGTTTCAGTTCTCCGATATTCCTTCGGATTGAATTTACTTTAAACCAGTTTATAATTTTTTCCTCCTTCTTGCTTTTGCACCAAAACTGAGGAGCCCGTGGCAGCACGGGGGGTGTATAGGCTGAAGGGGAGGGGCTTTATACTTTTAGTGTAATACTTTGTGTGGCCTCCGGAGGCATAGCTATACACCCAATTGTCTGGGTCTCCCAATTGAAGCTAGAAGAAAAGGAATTTACGGTAAGTAAACAAAATTCCCTTCTTTCCTTCCCCATCCCTTAGGGGCTCTGGGAGAAGTGGGATCCTAATCGGTCTCCAGACACTGGGACCGGTCTCCCTCCGCAGCCCCTGGGGGAATCTGCCGGACAGGAGACGGAGTATCGTCAGGGACATGGCCCTGCATCCACAGGTACTCTGTGTCCCCGTTGGGACGGCGCATAAAGCACCTAGGGCCCAGACGCTGCAGCGACTGCGGCGTGGGTATGGGTCCGGGACTACCGCGCCGACCGTGCACTGCCGGCCGGCCGCGGTTTTAACTTTAGTCCCCGGCTTTTGCGGCCTAGTATGGGATTCTCCCGCCCCCAGGCCTGCCAGTCAGGGAAAAGGGCGGGACGGTCGGTATGACGCCGACAGTGAGGGCTGGAGTACACTGAGCTGTCCTCCGCCCCCCCTCACTTCTCACGCTGGGGCACCAGATTCCCGCACTTTTTGTGACTACGCCCACGCCTCCCTCCTCCTCAGAGAACGCCGTCAGCCATGTTTTCAGCAACTTCTGGCTGCAGCTGAGGGAGACCCGGGGCAGGGAATCTGGTGGCCACAAGCCACATCCGCAGCCCCTGGGGGAATCTGCCGGACAGGAGACGGAGTATCGTCAGGGACATGGCCCTGCATCTACAGGTACTCTGTGTCCCCGTTGGGACGGTGCATGAAGCACCTTGGCCTCAGACGCAGCTGCGACTGCGGTGTGGATTTTTTGTCTGGGACTACCGCGCTGACCGTGCCTGTTTGCCGGCCGCGGTTTTTACTTTAGTCCCCGGCTTTTGCGGCCTAGTGTGTTAAACTCCCGCTCCTGAGCCTGCCAGTCAGGGAGAAAGGCGGGACGGTCGGTATGATGCCGACAGTGAGGGCTGGAGCGCACCTCGCTGTCCTCCGCCCCCCCCTCACTGTTCACTATAGGCCACCAGATTCCCGCACTTTTGTGACTACAGGGACAGAGCCCTGCATCATAAGGTACTCTGTGTCCCCTGAGGGACGGTGCATGCAGCATCTGTGTTACAAACGCCGCAGCGGTTGCTGACTGGTTTGTGAGACTGGGACTACCGCGCCGACCGCGCCATGTTTGCCGGCCGCGTTTTTAAATTTAGTCCCCGGCTCTTACGGCCTAGTGCCATATACTCCCGTTCTCGGGCCTGCCAGTCAGGGGTAACGACGGGACGGCCGACTGGACGTCGGCAGGGAGGGCTGAAGCATACGTTGGTATCCTCCTTCCCACTCACTGAGCACTGGGGGGCACCAGTTTTTCAGGTGCTGTCCCCCCCTTGGTGCCGCAGTGTGTGTATATATATATATATATATATATATATATATATATATATATATATATATATATATATATATATATATATATATATATATATATATATATATATATATATATATATATATATATATATATATATATATATGTTTATTTATATGGTATATGATCTCACTGTTCGGCAGCATTATTTGCTTTTGGCTGTATACCCTCACAGATTACTCTGCGGACGACATGCTGTTGTCTGCTCTTAAAGAGTAAGGGTGCCAAGGCACTGGCTTATTTTACAACCGGTACCTCTTGTGCGGCTATATTACAGGCACTGCACAGATGACAGCGACAGAGTTTGCATGGTGGAATCAGCAAATCTCTGAATAGCTTTCACATTCCAGGACTCAGTCTCTGGACAGAGGGTCTGCTAAGATACTGGAAGCCTTGCAGTCCAGACCGATAACACAGGGCCAGGGAGCGGTGAGTTCATCGCTCCCGGGTCCCTCTGGGTCGGTACAACATCCTGGGGTAACACCCAGATCCCAGAACTCCGTCACGGACCGCAGCCTATGATAGGCTAAGCGGGCCCGCTGGGAACCTTCCCCGAATTCATCAGGAGTGCGTGTTTTCAATCACTCTAACTCCAGAGGGGCCGTCCAGTAGCACAGAACTTGACGGACAAGCGCTTACTAAGCGCCTTATTGACACGCGTTACCCTTTTTCCCCCTGACGGGCTTAAGGGTTGTGCTCAGTGTCACAGGGTGAATCCTCCAGTCTCTAGGCTGGCGGCTAGATCCGTAGTATTAGGGGCAGATGTCCATCTCTCACGAATGCCACTGACAGGCAAATAACGCTTATGATGAAATCCATCTATGAAGCCATAGTCGCATCTTTTGCTCCAGCCTTCGCAGCCGTGAGGGCACTCCAAGCTATCTCAGCTTCACTGGCTGAGATTATTTCGGTTGCACATACATCTGCCACGCAGGTTGTGTCCTTCACTTCTCAGGCGTAGGTTTTTTCGTTCTACGCCATGAACGCCGTTCCTGGACTCTGCGAGCCGTACAGCGGTAGCATCAACCAATTCAGTGGCAGTCTGCAGGGCCATGTGGCTACGTGACGGGAAGGCAGGCTCTGCTTCCGAGAAGTTCTTAACCGGTTTGCCATTTTCTGGCGACCGTTTGTTTGGCGAGCAATTGGATGAAGTTACTAGACAGTCTCGTCCTTGCCCCAGTCCAAGACCGATGGGTGAGAGACATTCTGTCTCACGGTTACAGGATACAGCTCTGCTCTCGTCCTCAGACTCGTTTCTTCAGAACATCTCCGCCCCCCGAGTGAGCCGATGCACTTTTTCAGGCGGTGAACACTCTGAAGCCTCGATGTCACAAGAACACTTCCTAGCATCAATTGACATCAAGGATGCTTATCTCCATGTGCCGATCGCACCCGAGCTTCAACGCCTTCTGCGTTTCGTCATCAGGGACGAACACTTTTAGTTCGTGGCACTGCCATTCGGCCTGGCGACAGCCCCACGGGTCTTCACCAAGGTCATGGCAGCAGTGGTGGCGGTCCTACAGGGCCACTCGGTGATCACTTACCTAGACGATCCTCTAGTCAAGACACCCTCCTGGGTGGCATGTCAACACAACCTGACCATTGCTCTGGAGACTCTCCAGGGGTTCGGGTGGATCATCAAAATTCCAAGGTCAAAACTGACACCGACCCAATCACTGACTTATCTCGGGAGGGAGTATTATACTCTCTCAGCGATAGTGAAGCTTCCGCTGCATAGTCAGCGTTCACTATAGACAGGGGTGCAATCTCTCCTTCGGGCCCAGTCACCCCTTGAGGCGCCTCATGCACTGTCCCAGGAAGATGGTGGCAGCAAGGGACGCAGTTCCCTTGCGCAGTTTCGTCTGCGTCCGATTCTATCGGACAACGCAAATGGGACAGGAGGTCGACGTCCCTAGACAAGAACGTCTCTCTTTCCCTTGCAGCAAAACCTCTCTTCAGTGGTGTCTTCTTTCCACTTCCTGGGCGAAGGAAAAATCCTTCCGGCCCCCAGCCGGGGCTGGGGTCACGACAGACGCGAGTCTGTCAGGGTGGGGAACGGTCTTCCTCCACCACTCGGCTCAGGGAACCTGGACTCCGACAGAGTCCTCCCCTCGGTTCAATGTTCTGGAGATAAGGGCAGTGGATCTAGCCCTAAGGGTGTTCCAGCGGTAGCTGGACGGCAGGCAGATCCGAATTCAGTCGGACAACGCCAAGGCAGTTGCGTACATCAACCACCAGGGCGGCACACGCAGTCATCAAGCTTTCCGAGCAGTTCGGCGGATTCGGCTGTGGGCGGAAGCCACAGCCTCCAACATCTCGGCAGTTCACATCCCGGGCGTAGAAAACTGGGAAACAGATTTTTCTCAGTCGCCAGGGCAAGGACGCAGGGGAATGGTCGTCACCCGCACGTGTTTCTAGAGATCTGTTGCCGTTGGGGAACGCCGGACGTCGATCTAATGGCGTCTCAGCACTACAACAAAGTCCCGGCATTCATGGCTCGGTCCAAGGATCACAGAGCTCTGGCGGCAGACGCGCTAGTTCACGACTAGTCCCAGTTTCGACTGCCTTATGTATTTCCTCCTCTGGCACTACTGCCCAGAGTGTTACGCAAGATCAGGTCAGACTGTCGCCGCGCCATCCTCGTTGCTCCAGACTGGCCGAGGTGATCGTGGTACCCGGATCTGTGGCACCTCACGGTGGGTCAACCGTGGACTCTCCCAGACCGACCAGACTTGCTGCCTTAAGGGCCATATTTCCTTCTGAATTCTACGGCTCTAATCCTCACTGTGTGGTGGCTCCTAGCATCATCAGGGATATCCCCAGATGTCATTGCCACCATGAGACAGGCCAGGAAACCAACGTCCGCCAAGATCTATCACAGGACTTGGAGGATCTTCTTATCCTGGTGCTCTGATCAGGGTTTTACTCCCTGGCCATTTGCCTTGCAAAGGGTGGCCTTCCTAGTGGCAGTCACATCACTCAGAAGAGTATCTCAGCTGGCAGCGCTGTCATGCAAGCCCCCTTCCTGGTGTTTCACCAGGATAGGGTGCTTCTACGTCCGGTCCCGGACTTTCTCCCTAAGGTATCCCCGTTTCGTCTTACCCTCTTTGGGTCCGCATCCAGTTCACCAATGTGAAAAGGATTTGCATTTATTAGATCTGGTGAGAGCACTCCGGCTCTACATTTCTCGCACGGCGCCCCTGCGCCGGTCTGATGCGCTCTTGTCCTTATCGCGGACCAGAGTAAGGGATTTCAGGTTTTCAAGTCAACCTTGGCTCGTTGAATCAAGGAACCGATTTTTGAAGCCTACCGTTCTTTTGGGCTTCCGATTCCTGCAGGGCTGAAGGCCCATTCTACCAGAGCCGTCGGTGTCCTGGGCATTGCGACACCAGGCTACGGCTCGGCAGGTGTGTCAGGTGGCTACCTGGTCGAGTCTGCACACTCTCACGAAACACTATCAGGTGCATGCCGATGATTCGGCAGATGCCAGCCTAGGTAGGCGACTCCTTCAGGCGGCAGTTGCCCACCTGTAAGAGGGGGCCGTTTTTCGGCTCTTTTTATCGAGGTATTCTTTTACCCACCCAGGGATTGCTTTTGGACATCCCAATTGTCTGGGTCTCCCAATGGAGCGACAAAGAAGAAGGGAATTTTGTTTACTTACCGTAAATTCCTTTTCTTCTAGCTCCTATTGGGAGACCCAGCACCCGCCCCTGTTCCCTTCGGGCTGTTGTTCTTTTGTGTACACATGTTGTTCATGTTCAATTGTTCTTTTGGTTCATGGTTTCAGTTCTCCGAACATCCTTCGGATTGAATTTACCTTAGACCAATTTATAAGTTTCCTCCTTCCTGCTTTTGCACCAAACTGAGGAGCCCGTGATGCACGGGAGGGTGTATAGCAGAGGGGAGGGGTTACACTTTTTAAAGTGTAATACTTTGTGTGGCCTCCGGAGGCAGAAGCTATACACCCAATTGTCTGGGTCTCCCAATAGGAGCTAGAAGAAAAGGAATTTACGGTAAGTAAACAAAATTCCCTTCTTTTGCGGCCTGTACCTCTTGTGGGGCTATGTTACCTGCGGGTTCCACCTACCCTCACTGTGAGCAATGCTCGACCCCTGTTTCGCTTGCTCAGCCGGAGCCTCGGTCACTAGTGGGCCCCTCGGCTCATGTAGACCCCCCCTGCTCCCCCTGTCCAGGCGGCAGGGACAGAGTTCGCCTCTTTTGCTGAGAAACTCTGAGTCACTTTCACAATCCATGGCTCAGTCTATGGACAAATGGTCTGCCAAGCTGCTAGAAGCTTTGCAGTCCAGACCGGTCCTTACACAGGCCCCGGCCCCTGTAGGATCGTCGCCTCCAGGCCCCTCTCGGTCCGCGCCGCAGCGCGCTCCCAGGTTGGGCCCTAGGTCTCATGTGGAGGACTCCTGCCCGGACCACAGTCCTAGACAGGCTAAGCGGGCTCGCTGGGAATCTTCCCAGACTTCTTCACGCTGCTCGGGTTCCCAGCTTGAGGACTCTCTGGAGGACGAGGCGGACGTCGCAGCTCAGGGCTCTGACCCTGACGTCGCCCTTAACCTTGATACACCTGAAGGGGACGCCTTAGTGAATGATCTTATCTCGTCCATCAACCAGGTGTTGGATCTCTCTCCCCCGCCTCCTACTGTAGAGGAGTCGGCGTCTCAGCAGGAGAAACACCAGTTTAGGTTCCCCAAACGTACACGTAGTGCGTTTTTCGATCACTCTAACTTCAGAGACGCTGTCCAGAAGCCCAGAGCGGTCCCGGACAAGCGCTTTACTAAGCGCCTTACTGACACACGTTACCCCTTCTCCTATGACGTAGTTAAGGGTTGGGCTCAATGTCCCAAGGTGGATCCTCCAGTCTCTAGGCTGGCGGCTAGATCTGTGGTATCGGTTGCAGATGGCTCATCACTAAAAGATGCCACTGACAGGCAGATAGAGCTCCTGGTGAAATCCATCTATGAAGCCACGGGCGCGTCTTTTGCCCCGGCCTTTGCAGCCGTGTGGGCATTCCAAGCTATCTCAGCTTGTCTGGCTGAGATTAATGCTGTCACACGTAATTCTGCTCCGCAGGTTGCGTCTTTGACTTCTCAAGCGTCAGCTTTTTCTTCCTACGCCATGAACGCAGTCCTAGACTCTGCTAGCCGTACAGCGGTGGCATCCGCTAATTCTGTGGCAGTCCGCAGGGCCATGTGGCTGCGCGAATGGAAGGCAGACTCGGCCTCCAAGAGGTTCTTAACCGGTTTGCCGTTTTCTGGCGACCGATTGTTTGGCGAACGATTGGATGAGATTATTAAGGAATCCAAGGGAAAGGACTCCTCCTTACCCCAGTCCAAACCTAAGAGACCTCAGCAACGAAAAATACAATCAAGGTTTCGGTCCTTTCGTCCCTCCGCCAAGCCCCAATCATCTTCGTCCAGCAGGCCGGAGAAAGGTCAGAGGAACTCCTATGCGTGGCGGTCCAAGTCACGCCCCCAAAAGGCCGCAGGAGGCACTGCCTCCAAGGCGGCCTCCTCATGACTCTCGGCATCCCCGGGCCGCATCCTCGGTCGGTGGCAGGCTCTCCCGCTTTTGCGACACCTGGTGGCCACATGTTCAAGACCGATGGGTGAGAGACATTCTGTCTCACGGTTACAGGATAGAGTTCAGCTCTCGTCCTCCGACTCGTTTCTTCAGAACCTCTCCGCCCCCCCGCTCGGGCCGACGCACTTTTTCAGGCAGTGGACGCTCTGAAGACAGAAGGAGTTGTGATCCCCGTTACCTCTCAGGAACGTGGTCGCGGCTTTTACTCCAACTTGTTTGTGGTGCCAAAGAAGGACGGATCATTCCGTCCCGTTCTGGACCTCAAACTACTCAACAGACATGTGAGCACCAGAAGGTTTCGGATGGAATCTCTCCGCTCGGTCATCGCCTCGATGTCACAAGGAGACTTCCTAGCATCGATCGACATCAAGGATGCTTATCTCCATGTGCCGATCGCACCCGAACATCAACGCTTCTTGCGTTTCGCCATCGGGGACGAACACCTTCAGTTCGTGGCATTGCCTTTCGGCCTGGCGACAGCCCCACGGGTGTTCACCAAAGTCATGGCATCCGTTGTGGCGGTCCTACACTCTCAGGGCCACTCGGTGATTCCCTACTTAGACGATCTCCTAGTCAGGGCACCATCTCGGGTGGCGTGTCAACACAGCCTTACCGTCGCTCTGGCGACTCTCCAGCAGTTCGGGTGGATCATCAACTTCCCAAAATCCAAGTTGACACCGACCCAATCACTGACTTACCTCGGGATGGAGTTTCATACACAGTCAGCGGTAGTCAAGCTACCGCGGGACAAACAGCTTTCTCTGCAGGCATGGGTGCAATCTCTTCTTCGGGGTCAGTCACACCCCTTGAGGCGCCTCATGCACTTCCTGGGGAAGATGGTGGCAGCTATGGAGGCAGTGCCGTTCGCGCAATTCCATCTGCGGCCACTCCAATGGGACATTCTCCGCAAATGGGACAGGAGGTCGACTTCCCTCGACAGGAACGTCTCTTTCACTTGCAACCAAGACGTTTCTTCAGTGGTGGCTCCTTCCCAATTCTCTATCGCAAGGAAAATCCTTCCTACCCCCAACCTGGGCTGTGGTCACCACGGACGCGAGCCTGTCAGGGTGGGGAGCGGTTTTTCTCCACCACAGGGCTCAGGGAACCTGGACTCCGGTAGAGTCTTCCCTTCAGATCAATGTTCTGGAGATAAGGGCAGTGTATCTAGCCCTATTGGCTTTCCATCGGTGGCTGGAGGGCAGACAGATCCGTATCCAGTCGGACAACGCCACTGCCGTCGCATACATCAACCACCAGGGCGGCACGCGCAGTCGTCATGCCTTCCAGGAAGTCAGGCGGATTCTGCAGTGGGTGGAAGCCACAGCCTCCACCATCTCCGCAGTTCACATCCCGGGTGTAGAAAACTGGGAAGCAGATTTTCTCAGTCGTCAGGGCATGGACGCGGGGGAATGGTCTCTTCACCCAGACGTGTTTCGAGAGATCTGTCGCCGCTGGGGAACGCCGGAAGTCGATCTCATGGCGTCACGGCACAACAACAAAGTCCCGGCATTCATGGCTCGGTCTCAAGATCACAGAGCTCTGGCGGCGGACGCATTAGTTCAGGATTGGTCACAGTTTCGACTGCCTTATGTGTTTCCTCCTCTGGCGATGCTGCCCAGAGTGTTACGCAAGATCAGGTCCGACTGCCGTCGCGCCATTCTCGTCGCTCCAGATTGGCCGAGGCGGTCGTGGTACCCGGATCTGTGGCATCTCACGGTGGGTCAACCGTGGGCGCTTCCAGAGCGCCCAGACTTGCTGTCACAAGGGCCGTTTTTCCATCTGAATTCTGTGGCCCTCAACCTGACTGTGTGGCCATTGAGTCCTGGCTCCTAGCGTCTTCAGGGTTATCTCAGGATGTCATTGCCACCATGAGACAGGCCAGGAAACAGACGTCCGCCAAGATCTATTACAGGTCTTGGCAAATCTTCTTATCCTGGTGCTCTGATAACGGTTTTCTTCCATGGCCATTTGCCTTACCCACTTTTCTTTCATTCCTTCAATCCGGAATGGACAAGGGTTTGTCACTCGGCTCTCTCAAGGGACAAGTATCGGCGCTCTCCTTATTTTTTCAAAAGCGCCTAGCTAGGCTTCCGCAGGTCCGCACGTTCCTGCAAGGAGTTTGCCACATAGTCCCACCTTACAAGCGTCCGCTGGAACCCTGGGATCTTAATAGGGTACTAACTGCTCTTCAGAAACCACCTTTCGAGCCGCTGCGGGATGTCTCTTTATCACGTCTTTCGCAGAAGGTGGCATTTCTAGTGGCAGTTACATCGCTCCGTAGAGTGTCGGAGCTTGCAGCGCTGTCATGCAAAGCCCCCTTCCTGGTCTTTCACCAGGATAAGGTGGTTCTGCGTCCTGTCCCGGAATTTCTCCCTAAGGTGGTATCTCCTTTTCATCTCAATCAGGATATCTCCTTGCCTTCATTTTGCCCTAATCCAATTCACCAATGTGAAAAGGATTTGCACTCCTTAGATCTAGTGAGAGCACTCCGACACTACGTGTCTCGCACGGCGCCCCTGCGTCGTTCAGATGCGCTCTTTGTCCTTGTCGCTGGCCAGCGTAAGGGTTTGCAGGCTTCCAAGTCAACCTTGGCTCGGTGGATCAAGGAACCGATTCTTGAAGCCTACCGTTCTTCTGGGCTTCCGCTTCCTTCAGGGCTGAAAGCCCATTCTACCAGAGCCGTGGGTGCGTCCTGGGCATTGCGGCACCGGGCTACGGCTCAGCAGGTGTCAGGCAGCTACCTGGTCTAGTCTGCACACTTTCACGAAACACTATCAGGTGCATACCTATGCTTCGGCAGACGCCAGTCTAGGTAGGCGAGTCCTTCAGGCGGCGGTTGCCCACCTGTAAGAGGGGGCCGTTTAAGCTTTTTATTGAGGTATTCTTTTACCCACCCAGGGACTGCTTTTGGACGTCCCAATTGTCTGGGTCTCCCAATGGAGCGACAAAGAAAAAGGGAATTTTGTTTACTTACCGTAAATTCCTTTTCTTCTAGCTCCTATTGGGAGACCCAGCACCCGCCCCTGTTCCCTTCGGGCTGGTTGTTCTTTTGTGTACACATGTTGTTCATGTTGAATTGTTCTTTTTGTTCATGGTTTTCAGTTCTCCGAACATCCTTCGGATTGAATTTACCCTAGACTAATTTATAAGTTTTCTCCTTCCTGCTTTTGCACCAAAACTGAGGAGCCCGTGATCCACGGGAGGGTGTATAGGCAGAGGGGAGGGGTTACACTTTTTAAAGTGTAATACTTTGTGTGGCCTCCGGAGGCAGAAGCTATACACCCAATTGTCTGGGTCTCCCAATAGGAGCTAGAAGAAAAGGAATTTACGGTAAGTAAACAAAATTCCCTTTTTTTGTGTGTGCATATATTCATGTAATATATTGTGTGAGGGGGATTGTGAGCAATTACACTTTATTTTTCCATTACATTCTAGGAGCAGAAGCCGCAGAACAAGAAGATGAAGATCCAAAAGGTCCAGAACTGAAGCAGGCTTCTCGGAGAGATATGTATTCTATCTGCCAGAGTGCTGGTCTGGGTAAGTGGGTTCACAAAAGTTCGTGAATAATACATCAGGCGACTGCTGCAGGTCAGCAATAAAACCAGAAAACTAAGGGTGGCTTCACACATCCGGGATTTCGCCGCATTGCTGGATCCGGCACACTCCAGTACAGTGCAATACTGTACAATGGCATCGCGCCAAGCTCTGGTCACATGCTCCAATCACATAACAGCATGTGACCGGCGGTTGCCGCAATGCCATTGTACTGTATTGCACTGTACTGGAGTGTGCCGTATCCGGCAACATGCCAGATGTGTGAAACCGGCCTAAAAGTGGATCTGTTGCCAGATTTCACCATTTAAAACAAATACATAATTAAATTCATCACTCTATACCTGATGAGGCTGGTGTTCTTACTTTGGACACCCATGTAATAGTGGCTCAGTAGTTAGCATGGTGGTTTGAGAGTTTCCTCACCTGCTGGTAAAATGAGCATCTTCATCTCTAGCTGCACTGCTAAAATGTTCATTTTATTTTCAACTTTATACTGCAGGGTGGGCCATTTATATGGCTACACCTAAATAAAATGGGAATGGTTGGTGATATCCACTTCCTGTTTGTGGCTAATTAGTATATGAGAGGGGGGAAACGTTTCAAGATGGGTGGTGACCATGGCTGCCATTTTGAAGTTGGCCATTTTGGATCCAACTTTATTTTTTACAATGGGAAGAGGGTCATGTAACACATCAAACTTATTGAGAATTTCACAAGAAAAACAATAGGTCACCATCCATCTTAAAAAGTTTGCCCCCTACCATATACTAATAAGCCACAGACAGTTGATATCACCAACCATTCCCATTTTATTTAGGTGTATCCATATAAATGGCCCACCCTGTACAATGCTGACATCAATTTTCAAGGTAAGTTCACCAGCCTCATCAAGTTTGAAATCTATTTGAATATCGTATGCAGTTTTATATAGTGAAATCTCAATATGGATCAGCTTTAATACAATGTACCTCATTGCTTAAAGGGGGGGTCACTACACAGCATTGTGGCCACATCAATGTAAAGGTCATAAAGAAGGCTTTTGTCAAATACCTTTGTGTAGTCAATTGCGCTTCTGAGCGAAGCTATTGTGATCCGCTCATCCCCATCTCATGACCCCCGGGCTCCGTGACCTTTGAGATTCGGTGATGTAACATCAGCTTCCAGTTGGCATGACCTCAACGAGGCGGCCCCAGTCTCCCTGAGTGACTGGGCTGTAGTCGGTTTCACCACACATCACAGCCCAGCATCTCGCACGATCTTCACCGCCGAGCGCCGGAAGCAGAAGCGATACTGGACTGTGACGAGGGGTGAGACTTCGCCCACAGGCCCAGTCGCTGAGGAAGACTGGGGCCGCCTCAGTGATGTCAGGTCAACTAGAAGTTGACCTGACCTCACCGGCTCTCCGAGGTCACGGAGCCCAGGGGTAACGTGATGGGGATGAGTGGACCACAATAATGCTGCTAGGAGGCAGAATGTGCTACACAAGGTATTTGAGAAAAGCCTTGTTTATGAGCTTTAAATCGATGTGGCCTCTATGCTGTAGTAAGTGGACCACCTCTTTTACATAAATGATGTTCAGTCTATTTCCTTAGCTATAGCATATAGTATTATATGTCTTTTTGCCTTTTATAGATGGTTTGGCAAAGAAGTTTGGGTTGACACCAGAGCAGTTTGGTGAGAATTTACGAGACAGTTACCAGCGTCACGAGACCGAGCAGTTTCCTGCTGAACCTCTAGAACTTGCTAAAGATTATGTCTGCAGGTAAATGTGTGGCGCACAACTTCAGTTTTCCTCTTAATATTCTGTGCTTACTACTGTGATCGAGCATGCTGTTTTCCCCTAAAGCTGGAATAATCCCTTTGAGAAGATGTGCACCTGTCACAAAGACCATTTAATTAGATAAATACTTTAGTGCTTTTGGGTTTTTTTATACTCGTTTTCTTCATCTTGCAGCCAGTTCACCACACCCGAGGCAGTGCTGGAAGGAGCCCGGTACATGGTCGCTCTGCAGATTGCTAGAGAGCCATTGGTCAGGCAGGTTCTTAGGCAGACCTTCCAGGAAAGGGGGAAGATAAACATTGTTCCTACCAAGAAGGGCCGGAAGGTAAATTTTAATTTTTTTAACATTTATGATTTGCCTAAAAGGCTTTAGTTTATAGTTGTCTGATTTATAGTAAATTGTTACATTAGTGGTTATCTTGATTAAACAATCAGTACAATAATGGTACATAACCTGGGGAATTCTGATAATATTTTTATGCACATTCAGGAAGTTGACGAGGCCCATTTTGCATATGCATTCAAATACCTGAAGAACAAGCCTGTGAAAGAAATTAGGGACGAGCAATATCTTAAGATGTGCATTGCAGAAGAGGAAGGTCTGATTACTTCTGAGATCTCTATTGATATGAAGGATGTTGAAGGGTAAGTTCTAGTAACTGATACTGTGAAAATGTTTATAATTTAGACCAATTCATAAAGTAATTTTTTTTTAATAGGGAATTTGTCAGCATATTTTTGCTATGGAAGCTCAGAACAGCTAGATTTAGGAGCGGAGATCTGGATTCCAGCAATGTATCACTTAGTGGATTGCTAGGTGCAGATTTTATTAAATCCGTTTTCTCTGCTGATTTGAATACGGAGTTGTGTATAATCCCGCCCAAACCACTGATTGTCAGCTTCCTGTCTACACTGTGCTTGTTGGCAAGCTGTCAATCAGTCCTAGGGGTGGGGTTAGACTTGTGATTTGGACTGTCTTGTACAAGACACCTAGTCCTGCGGTGATAATCTGCAAACACATTGATTGTTTTAAAACTACTGCAAGCTGCTGAGCAAGTGACACCAGGAATTGCGGTCTCTGCCCCAACATCATGCCCCTCTCAGATTAAAGAGAAAAAAATTCAATCAGATTCCCTTTAAACAACGTAGCTTTAGTAGCAATCTCCCTGTAATGGTGTGTCCAGGAAGCCATATTGAGCTCATATAAATTCTAAAAGGATTTTGGGCACTCGGCATCAGACCTTTCTGATAGTTTTCATTGGGGGACACAGAAAACCATGGGTATATCCTCCTGCTAACACGAAGTAGAAAAATTGGCTTCTCAGCATGTTACACCCACCTACTGACACCAAACTACTAGTGAGAAAGCAATAGGAGAAGCAACAAATAAACAGAAATCAGTATCCCAAAGAGGCAGAAAAGAAGGGATTGGTGCTGTTATTTTTGTCTGGTGTTTTATGGGGGAGTATAGAAAACCATGGTACATCCAAAAGCAATCCCCTTGGGTGGGGGGAATAGAAGAATGTGGAAAGATGGTGAAAGAACAGTAAGCACTGCCCTCAGGCTGAGGCCCGAGTAACTGCCGCTTGCAGCACTTTTCTACCCAGGCTGATGCGGATGTGAAGCTGTGAACCCTGTAAAACTTTTGAGAAAGTTTAAATAGAGTAATAGGTTACAATCTTGCAGAGCTGTAAAACAGAACCCTGATGGCGTATGGGCCAGGAAGCCCCCACTGCTCTGGGGTGTGAGCTGTAACCTTGATTCACTTCCATTATGGCAGAGTGAATCCAGCGAGTGTTGGTAGGCTCAGAGGTGGGGAGGCCTATACAACAACCCTTCGGGATGACAAACGAGTCTAGAAGAGGCTGTCACCGACCAGTAGTGTCACACAGCTCTGACCAGGTTCAGTTTGTGTAAGGATCGCACAGTGGGATCAGTGACAGAAGGACAGAAGGAAGGTAGAACAATCCCCTCATTAGATTTGAATGAAGTGACCGCTTTAGGCAGAAATGAGGGGACAGGACGCAAAACCACCTTCTCTACGTGAAGGACAAAGAAGTCAGAATGACCAGAGTGAGACACCAGTTATGAGGCTAGCCTTATGGAAGTTATCACTACAGGAAAGGTAACCTTCAGGAGAGCAGAAGCTTGGAGGTGTCTTGGATCAATTCAAAGGAAAAAGAGTGTAAAGCATCTAGCTCCCAGGTTGAAATCCCAGGGATCCAAGGAGAGCTGATGGGGAGGTACCGCGTGTGCCACACCCAGAAGAAAAGTCATAATTCTTTACTAGGAAGCTCGGTTTGGATGCATGATCCGGTCTGGGGTTAGACACTATAGAAAAGAGGAGAGAGGAAAGAGATAGAAATAGCGGTTCTAGGAAGATGCAGAAGCTACAAAGGGGAGTAGTGTTCCTGGAGTGAACAGCAGAGCCTAGCCGTTGCTGGAGATGGCTGACTGGAGGTGCTGCCACGTCGTCAGATGGACAGGACTGAGGGCATTCTCGGAAGGAGAGAATTTTTTTTTTTTTTGCAAGGCCAGGACACATCTATTCCTCTGTAGTGGGGAAAGAAAATGGTGCTTTCCAGTAGAATAAAAAAAATAAAAATCTTTTATTTTTATATAGTGCTAACATATTCCGCAGCGCTTTACATACATCAGGAACACTGTCCCCATCGGAGCTCACAATCTAAATTCCCTATCTGTATGTCTTTGGAGTGTGGGAGTAAACCGGAGTGCCCGGAGGAAACCCATGCAAACACGGGAAGAACATACAAACTCCTTTTGCAGATGGTGTCCTTGGTGGGATTCGAAGCCAGGACCTCAGCGCTGCAAGACTGCACTGCTAACCACTGAGCCACTGTGCCGCCGTGGAAAGAGCTAAGGTGACTGAGACACCCGCGTGAGTCTGAGTGGATGGAGGAGAGAAGAGTTACTTACTGAAGCCGACTATGCTGCATAGAACTGGGAGCTATATTAGCGTAGAAGCCCGCCGGAGGTGCTGGGGCTCTGCTCTGGAAGCCAGGGTAGCCAGCAAGCAAGGAAGGACTGACCATGAAGCCCCCTCTGCCCAATTGAGAATCCCTAAGCAGCGAGGGGGCTTGCGCTATGTGGAGCTGCATGCATGCAGAACACAGGATACTTCTGCCAGAGCTTCAGGACAGATAGAAGTCTTGGAGATGGACATATGGGGTCTTCAGAACCATGGTCACTTTATGCAGTGCGCCTTTCTGTGGTGGGCAGGCCAGAGACTGGGGCAAGGACTGTGAGCCTGGTCACCTGTACGCAGTTCCGTTAGAGAATAGGGTCCTGCTGTCCAGAATACATAGGATGTGGTGTGACGTTTTCAGCATTATGCTCACTGTCTCTATGTGGGATGATAGAGCGGAGAGACCATTCCCTTAGTTTCTCAACCTAAAAGAGATGGATAGAAAACAATTAGGAAAAAAGCTATATGGAGAAACTGCTCTCGAAGCCAGACCTTTGCCTGCGTCCTTTTGACACTATGCTAAAACTGGGCAGCTTGGTGCCAGTAGGTGGGTGAAACCTGCTGAGGAAAAGCCAACTTTATATTTTTAGAGTCAGCCTCTTGGTGGCAGCAGCATGTCCCATGGTTTCTTGTGTCCCTAATGAAGCACCAGAAAAATCATTTACTGCATATTCTATTATTTGCGTATGTTTCGCATTTCTTATCGTTTTTGGATTTTTTTTGTTCTTAGATTTGGCAATGAGCAGACTTACTTTGAAGAGATCAAGCAGTTCTATTATAGAGATGAGTTCAGTCACCAAGTACAAGAATGGAACAGACAGAGAACTTTGGCTATTGAACGGGCCTTGAAGCAATTCCTGTACCCTCAAATGGGCAAAGAGTTGAAGAGCAAACTTATACTAGAGGCTAAAGAGTTTGTAATAAAGGTGAGACATCAGTGATGGCACGCACTGGAATCTGGCAGTGGGTAACGCTGACAAGTCCTGTCACCCATGGCTTTGAGGGAATGCATCATGCTTTATGTTGGGTTCTAGAATATTCTAGACTTTGTTGTTTTATTTATTTTTCTCATCCTTCGATACTTCAGGTCTTTAGGTAGCGAGTAATGTCAAAATGCTGATGTTTGTATCAGTCTTGAATGATAGATTGAAAAACTGATTGAAACTTTACGGAAAAGAGAATAATGACTTTCTTTATCGTTCCTTTGGGAGACCCAGACCATGGGTGTTTAGCTTCTGCCTCCGGAGGACACACAAAGTACTACACTTAAAAGTGTAGCTCCTCCCTCTGAGCTTATACACCCCCTGGTAGCCAGTCCTAGCCAGTTTATTGCTTTGTGTCAGGAGGCATACATCCACACATGCATTCTCATCTGATTTGTTTGACTTTTGAAAAGAGTTTGAAGAAAAGCGGGTCCATGTCTGGACCCCCGGCATGTCCCTTCTCACCCCACTGTGTCGGCGGTGTTGTTAAGGTTGATTTACAAGGCTGCAGTCTTACATGCCGCGCTCCTTCACCATCCCTTCTGGGCTCTGGCTTGAAGTGGGAGCCAGCACGGTCTCCATGCCTGGCAGGAGTCCGGTCTCCATCCACAGCCCCTTGAGGATTCTGTTGGACCGGAGCACTCATCCCCAGGGACATGGCCCTGCGTCTCAGCAGCTAAGTACCTGAGACGTTTATGTTGGGGGTCCCGGTTCTTTATTGTAAGGGGAGAGTATGCTGTATGTGATTGTTTTAACTTTTCCGGCGGGTTCTCTAGCTTTTGCCTGAGAACCGCGCCGATGGTGCCTGCTTGTCGGACTCGCCGCTTAAATTTAGGCCCCGGCTTCGCCGGAGGCCTAGTTTCATTTTCCTGCCCTCGCATGTCACTCATGCAGAGGGACAGGTTCGGCTCCTCCCAGCGGCCGTTCTACACAGGGGAGGGACACTCCCCACTGCTGGGGCGTCCCTCCTTCCCTGCAGGTCTCTATAGCCCTCCAGTTCCCGCTCTTTTATAGGAACGCCCTCTTGTCAGGCAGAGTTCACTCTGCTCTGGGACATCCTGCATTCTGCATCTCTGCTGAGGTGCTGCGACTGGGGGACCGGGCTTCGGGATCTGGAGGGCACACAACACCGCGCTCAGCGGTCTGGTAAGCCACAGCCGGTCTCCGGCTGTGGACCTCTGTATACCAGCAGCATGTCTCACACAAGGAGCAAGGCTCCAAAGCTTTATTCTGCATGCAGTGCATGTAAGCTCCTGCTGCCTGAGCCGAGCATTTATCCACACTGTGATGGTTGCTCTAACTTGGCGGTGCCACAGCCTGGAGTCTCACCCCCAGTGGTCTCTCAGGCTGCTGCTGCACCTGTGATTGAACCCCCGGCCTGGGTAGAGTCCTTTTCTAGGTCCATATCCCAGTCATTTGCTGAGTCCATGGGACTTTTGTCCAGGACTTTGATGAATATGCATCAGCCCCCCTCACAGGGTGCCTCTAATACTCTTGACAGAGGACTCCTATCCTCTGACCTCCGTCCATCGGAGCTCACGGAGGATTCATCATCTGATCCCAGACCCCGTCCTTCTAAGAGAAGGCGCAGGGTTTCCTCCCCCTCCCCATCCCACGGCTCTGTCTCAAGAGCTGACTCTCAAGATGAGGAGGATGCCCTCACAGGGGGCTCGGAGGCTATGTATCCCATCGATTTCTCTGAGGGTGACTCAGATATTAGTGATTTGATTGCTTCTATTAATTCTGTGCTGGATCTCAATCCGCCAGTGTCAGAGGAGCAACTCTCTTTGGCAGAAAAACATCAGTTTACCTCGCCTAAGAGAGTGAAGAGTGTGTTCTTTAACCACTCCAGTTTTCAGACCGCTGTGACCAAACCCAGGGCCTGCCCTGACAAACGCTTTCCAAAGCGTGGTTCTGATGACCGGTTTCCATTTCCACCTGAGGTGGTCAAGGAGTGGTCTCACTCCCCAAAGGTAGACCCCCCGGTGTCTAGGCTCTCAGCCCGGACCGTTGTGTCGGTGGCTGACGGCACCTCACTTAAGGATTCCACTGACCGTCAGATTGACCTTCTGGCCAAATCTGTGTATGAAGTTGCGGGGGCCGCGTTTTCCCCGACTTTTGCAGCAGTGTGGGCTCTCAAAGCCATCTCTGCTTCTCTAGAGGAGATGCATTCCCTCACCAAGGAATCTATGCCTGAGATGGTTACCTTAACTGCTCAGGCTTCAGCTTTTTCAGCTTTTTCATCTTATGCCATGTCTGCCATGCTAGAGGCTGCTCACCGCACTGCGGTGGCTTCAGCTAATTCTCTTGTTATCCGCAGGATTTTGTGGCTTCGAGAGTGGAAGGCAGATGCTTCTTCCAAGAAGTTTCTTGCTGGGCTCCCTTTTGATGGTTCACGGCTGTTTGGTGAACAGCTGGATGAAATCATTAAAGAAGCTACTGGCGGGAAGAGTACTTCCATGCCACAAACCAAGACCAGGAAACCCGCCCAGGGTAGGAATCAATCGAGCTTTCGTTCCTCCAACTGGTCATCCTCTAAGCCTTCCGCCTCGTCCGCTAACTCAGCCAAGGATCAGAAATCCAACTGGCGCCCAAAAGCGCGTCCGCAGAAGACCGCAGGAGGTTCTGCCACTAAGGCAGCTTCCTCATGACTCTCGGCCCGCTGCAGCCACGTCCTTAGTCAGTGGCAGGCTCTCCCACTTTGGCGACGCTTGGTTAAAGCAAGTCTCCGATCAGTGGCTGAGACATCCTATCTCACGGCTACAGGATAGAATTCTCTTCCAGCCCTCCAAACAGATTTTTTCTCTCAACTCCCCCCTGCTCCAAGGCCGCCGCCTTCTCGCAGGCCGTGGCGTCCTTGCAGGCAAACGGAGTGATTGTCCCAGTTCCCGCTCAGGAACGGTTAAGAGGTTTTTACTCAAATCGCTTCCTAGTTCCAAAAAAGGACGGTACCTTCCGGCCCATCCTGCTTCTCAACAAGCATGTCCGGGTGCGGCATTTTCGCATGGAGTCTCTGCGATCAGTCATTGCCTCTATGACCCAAGGGGAGTTCCTGGCGTCCATCGACATCAGAGATGCCTATCTACATGTGCCAATCGCAGTGTCACATCAGCGTTGGTTACGTTTTGCGATAGGAGAGGATAATTTCCAATTCGTGGCTCTCCCCTTCGGGTTAGCCACGGGCCCTCGGGTATTCACCAAGGTCATGGCGGCAGTGATTGCGGTCCTGCACCTCCAGGGGTTAGCAGTGCTTCCTTATCTGGACGACCTTCTGGTCAAGGGTACATCCAGCGCAGACTGTCAGCATAGTGTTTCGCTCACTCTCGCCACCCTAGCCCAATTCGGGTGGATTGTCAATCTTCCCAAATCCACTCTGACTCCGACCCAGAGTCTCACGTACCTAGGGATGCAGTTCGAGACTTTGCCGGCACTTGTGAAGTTGCCCTTAATCAAACAGCAGTCTCTCCGGCTAGCGGTGCGCTCTCTCCTGAGGCCCCGCCGTTATACCCTCAGGCGTCTGATGCAGGTGCTGGGTCAAATGGTGACCTCCATGGAGGCGGTTCCCTTTGCCCAGTTCCATCTGCGTCCTCTGCAGCTGGACTTTCTCCGCTGTTGGGACAAGCGGCCTTCCTCCTTACAGAGGTTAGTGGCTCTGTCGCCACGGACCAGGAGCTCTCTTCAGTGGTGGCTTCGACCCCTCTCCCTGTCGCAAGGGTGCTCCTTCCTGACTCCGTCCTGGGTAATTCTCACCACGGATGCCAGCCTATCCGGCTGGGGAGCGGTACATCTCCACCACAGAGCACAGGGCACTTGGACTCCGTCCGAGTCATCCCTTTCAATCAATGTGCTGGAAACCAGAGCTGTGCTTCTAGCTCTCCTAGCCTTTCACCACCTGTTGGCGGGCAGGCACATTCGAGTCCAGTCAGACAACGCGACAGCGGTTGCCTACATCAATCACCAAGGCGGGACACGCAGCCGCCTGGCAATGTTGGAGGTCCAACGCATTCTTCAATGGGCGGAGGACTCCAAGTCCACCATATCCGCAGTCCACATCCCTTGCGTAGAAAACTGGGAGGCAGATTATCTCAGCCGTCAATCCGTGGACGGTGGCGAGTGGTCCCTGCACCCGGCAGTGTTTCAGTCAATCTGCCGCAAGTGGGGCACTCCGGATGTGGACCTAATGGCATCCCGTCACAACAACAAGGTTCCGGTTTACGTGGCTCGCTCCCACGATCCTCAGGCCTTCGCCGCGGACGCTCTGGTTCAAGACTGGTCCCAGTTTCGTCTGTCCTACGTGTTTCCCCCTCTAGCTCTCTTGCCCAGAGTTCTGCGCAAGATCAGAATGGAGGGTCGTCGAGTCATCCTCATTGCACCGGACTGGCCCAGGCGAGCTTGGTATCCGGACCTGCTCCAACTGTCCGTGGAGATGCCGTGGCATCTTCCGGACCGTCCAGACCTGCTCTCGCAAGGTCCGTTTTTCCGCCCGAAATCTGCGGCACTCAAATTGACGGCGTGGCTCTTGAGTCCTGGATTTTGACGGCTTCTGGTATTCCTCCTGAAGTCATCTCCACTATGATTCGGGCCTGTAAGTCTTCCTCCGTCAAGATCTATCACAGGACTTGGAAAATTTTCCTGTCCTGGTGTCGCTCTTCCGGCCATTCTCCTTGGCCATTCTCGTTGCCGACCCTTCTGTCTTTTTTACAGTCCGGTCTGCAGCTAGGACTGTCCCTCAACTCTCTCAAGGGACAAGTCCCAGCTCTATCAGTTGCTGTTCCAGCGGCGTCTCGCTCGGCTGGCTCAGGTCCGCACCTTCATGCAAGGTGCGTCTCACATCATTCCGCCTTATCGGCGGCCCTTGGATCCCTGGGACCTTAACTTCGTCCTCACGGTATTGCAGAAACCCCCTTTCAAGCCCCTTAGGGAGGTTTCTTTGTATCGTCTTTCTCAAAAGGTGGCCTTTCTAGTTGCCATAACTTCTCTCAGGAGAGTCTCTGATTTGGCTGCGCTCTCCTCGGAGTCACCTTTTTTGGTTTTTCACCAAGACAAGGTAGTTCTCCGTCCGACCCCGGACTTTCTTCCTAAGGTGGTCTCTCCCTTCCACCTTAACCAGGATATTTCCTTGCCTTCCTTCTGTCCGGCCCCTGTTCATCGCTTTGAGAAAGCGCTGCATACTCTAGATCTGGTGCGTGCTCTCCGGATCTATGTGTCTCGCACCGCTGCGCTTAGGCGGTGCACCTCTATTTTTGTGCTAACCGCAGGGCGGCGCAAGGGTCTCTCTGCTTCTAAGCCGACCTTGGCCCGTTGGATTAGATCGACCATTTCGGACGCCTACCAGAGTACTCAGGTGCCTCCCCCGCCGGGGATCAAAGCACACTCGACCAGAGCTGTCGGTGCCTCTTGGGCTTTTAGGCACCAGGCTACGGCTCAACAAGTCTGTCAGGCTGCCACTTGGACTAGCCTGCATACCTTTTCGAAGCACTACCAAGTGCATGCTCATGCTTCGGCAGATGCGAGCTTGGGCAGACGCATCCTTCAGGCGGCTGTCGCCCACTTGTGAAGTTAGGCTCCGCCTACTTCTTAGTTTTTTCTGTTTATTCCCACCCAGGGACAGCTTTGGAACGTCCCATGGTCTGGGTCTCCCAAAGGAACGATAAAGAAAAAGAGAATTTCTTCGGCGCTCCATTGGGAGACCCAGACGATTGGGTGTATAGCTACTGCCTCCGGAGGCCACACAAAGCATTACACTAAAAAGTGTAAGGCCCCTCCCCTTCTGGCTATACACCCCCAGTGGGATCACTGGCTCACCAGTTTTCTGCTTTGTGCGAAGGAGGTCAGACATCCACGCATAGCTCCACTGTTTAGTCAGCAGTAGCTGCTGACTATATCGGATGGAAGAAAAGAGGGCCCATATGGGGCCCCCAGCATGCTCCCTTCTCACCCCGCTTGTGGTTTGTAAGGTTGAGGTACCTATTGCTGGTACGGAGGCTGGAGCCCACATGCTGTTTTCCTTCCACATCCCCCTGAGGGGCTCTGAGGAAGTGGGATCTTACCGGCCCCAAAGCCCTGAGGCCGGGCTCCATCCACAGACCCATTGAACCTGCTGGATACGGAGCTGGGTACCGTTCAGGGACATGGCCCTGCACCATTCAGGTACTCTGTGTCCCCGTACACACAGGCACAGCACACTCCAGACTTGCTGGGTGTGCTAGTGCGCCGGGGACAGTAAAGGGTTACAGTCACTGCAGCCTAGCTGAGTGACTTTATGTATTGGGAATACCGCGCCGGACGCTCCGGGAGCGGCGGCGCGGCTGGGACTTGTAGTGCGCCGGGGACTTAGCGCCGACCGCGCTTTTACGGCGGCGGCGCTTATAAATCCAGTCCCCGGCTTTTGCGGCCTAGCTCCGCTTCGTTCCCGCCCCCACCCTGTCAATCAGGGTAGGGGAGAGACGCTGTACAATCAGCAGCGCCGAGGGCTGGAGCCTTATTTACATGCTCCAGCCCTCTCACTGGACACTGTGGGACGCCGGTTTCCCGCTCTGACTTGGGGCACGCCCACGGCCCGCCCCTACTCACACGAGCTGGAGAAGGACGCCGGCAGCCATTACTGCAGTCCGAGCTGAGAGAACGGACTCTGGGCAACCAGGCACAGGACTAGGGCGACCACACACCCGCTTATAGGCGGGCGGTAAGCGGCACCTGAAGTGCTGACACTAAATACCGCATTTGTCCTTTGTATTTTATGCTTACACTGCATAGGTCGCTATTTTTGGCTATATGCCCTCTTAGATGGCGACACATCAGCAGCAGGAAAGCAGGGGTGCTAAGGCACAGGCTTTCTAGGCTGCTTGTATTGCACGTACTGAAGTGTTCATGTGTATTATGCTTGTATGCTATACACTCCACTGTACGGTCGCTAGTCTTGGCTATATTCCCCATAGAATGGCTAGACTACAGCAGCAGAAAAGCAAGGGTGCTGAGGCACAGGTTTTTTTCTATGCTGCTTGTACTGCAGGTGTTGCAGTGTTCATTTGTACTTATGCTTGTATGCTATACATTGCACTGTATGGTCGCTATTCTGGGCTATATTCCCCTAGATGGCTAGTCTACAGCAGCAGAAAAGCAGGGGTGCCAAGGCACAGGCTTTTCTATGCTGCTTGTATTGCATGTGCTGCAGTGTTCATTTGTACTTAGGCTTGTATGCTATACATTGCACTGTACGGTCGCCATTCTTGGCTCTATACTCCTAGATGGCTAGTCGGCAGCAGCATATAAGCAACACAGGCTTTCGTTGCTGTTTCTACTGCATGTGATACTGTTCCACGGCACTGAACCCCATTGTGTGCAATGCTCCCCTGTAGCACTTGGTCAGCCGGGGTCTCTACTTGACGTGGCCAAAGGAACCACCTCTCAACCCTGTCCAAGGACAGGGACGGAGTTGCATTGGGATAGAGACTTGCAGTCCGGACAGGCCATGGGCAATCTGGATCATTGCTCCCTGGCCACCCTCATTTGGAATAAAATCGGTGCTCCGGGGGGGTCCCAGGAAGACTCTCTGTATGATGAGGCAGACGTAGCTCATCAGGACTTTGATCCTGACACCGCTCTCAATCCGGATACACCGGATGGTGACGCCATAAGGGATGATCCTATAGCGTCCATCAATGGAATGTTGGATCTTTCTCCCTCAGCTCCCCCAGCGGAGGAGTCAGCTTCACAGCAGGAGAAGTCCCATTTCAGTAGCTCAAACGTATATTGAGTATTGTTCTGGCCACGCTGACTTCAGAGAAGCAGTCCAGGAACACCACGCTTCCCAGAAAAGCGTTTTCTCCAAACGTATTAAGGATACACGTTATCCCTTCCCCCCTGCCGTGGTAAAGCGCTGGACCCAGGGTCCAAAGGTGGATTCTCCAATCTCCAGGCTTGCGGCTAGAGCCATAGTTGCAGTGGAGATGGGACTTCACTTAAAGATGCCATTGACAGACAGAGGGACTCTGGTTGAAATCTGTCTATGAGGCTATCGGCGTGTCGGTTGCTCCGGCATTCACAGCCGTATGGGCACCCTAAGCTTTTCAGCTGTTCTTGCGCAGCTGGTCTTGAGCACATGTACTTCTGTGCCGCAGGGGCGTCCGTAACCTCGCAATGTCTGCATTGCGACTTACCCTATTAATGCTGTCTTGGAAGGACAGTCGAGGTTTCGGTCCTTCCCAGGCTCGGGCAGGTCCCAATTGTCCTCGTCCAAAAGGGCTGAAAAGCCTCAGAGGGGCTCAGCTTCCGGCCGGGCTCAATCACGCCCAAGGAAGGCAGCCGGAGGAACCGCTACCAAGGCGGTCTCCTCATGACTCTCAGCTCTCTCATCTCTCCGCATCCGCGGTTGATGGCAGACTCGCTCGCCTTTGGCGACATTTAGCTGCCACAGGTCCCAGACCGGTGGGTGAGGGACAGTGTGCCCACGTGCACAGGACAGAGTTCTGTTCTCGTCCTCCGACTCGATTCTTCAGAACGTCCCCACCGAGCCGATGCTCTTCTGCAGGCAGAAGGAGTGGTAATCCCTGTTCCTCTTCAGGAACAAGACACGGTTTTCCTCCAATCTGGTTGTGGTGCCAAAAAAGGATGGCTCTTTCCGTTCCGTTCTGGACCTAAAACTGCTCAACAAGCACGTGGAGGCCAGGCGGTTCCGGATGATACCCTCCGCTCCGTCATTGCCTCAATGTCTCAAGGAAATTTCCTAGCATCAATAGACATCAAAGATGCTTATCTCCACGTGCCGATTGCTACAGAGCACCAATGTTTCGTCTACGTTTCGTGATAGGAGACGACCATCTTCAGTTCGTAGCTCTGCCATTCGGTCTGGCGACAGCCTCACGGGTGTTCACCAAGGTCATGGCGGCAGTGGTAGCAGTCTTGCGCTCACAGGGACACTCTGTGATCCCTTACTTGGACGATCTACTTGTCAAGGCACCCTCTCAAGAGGCATGCCAACTCAGACTGAATGTTGCGCTGGAGACTCTCCAGACGTTCGGGTGGATCATCAACTTCTCAAAGTCAATCCTGTCACGACCCAATCACTAACGTATCTTGGCATGGAGTTTCATACCCTCTCAGCGATAGTGAAGCTTCCGCTGGACAAGCAGCGGTCACTACAGCCAGGGGTGCAGACTCTCCTTCTAGGTCAGTCGCACTCCTTAAGACGCCTCATGCACTTCCTCGGGAAGATGGTGGCGGCAATGGAAGCGGTTCCGTTTGCGCAGTTTCATCTGCGTCCACTTCAATGGGACATTCTCCGCCAATGGGACGGGAAGTCAACATCCCTGATCAGGAAAGTATCCCTTTCACAGACGGCAAGGACTCTCTGCAATGGTGGCTTCTTCCCACCTCATTATCACAGGGAAGATCCTTCCTACCACCGTCTTGGGCGGTGGTCACGACAGACGCGAGTCTGTCAGGGTGGGGAGCAGTTTTTCTCCACCACAGGGCTCAGGGTACGTGGACTCAGCAGGAGTCCACCCTTCAGATCAATGTTCTGGTAATCAGAGCAGTGTATCTTGCCCTACTAGCCTTCCAGCAGTGGCTGGAAGGAAGGCAGATCCGAATTCAATCGGACACCTCCACAGCGGTGGCATACATCAACCACCAAGGGGGGACACGCAGTCGGCAAGCCTTCCAGGAAGTCCGGCGGATTCTGATGTGGGTGGAAGCCACGGCCTCCACCATATCCGCAGTTCACATCCCCGGCGTAGAAAACTAGGAAGCAGACTTCCTCAGTCGCCAGGGCATGGACGCACGGGAATGGTCCCTTCACCCGGACGTGTTTCAGGAAATCTGTCGCCGTTGGGGAAGGCCGGACGTCGACCTAATGGCGTCCCGGCACAACCACAAGGTCCCAACCTTCATGGCACGGTCTCGCGATCACAGAGCTCTGGCGGCAGACGCCTTAGTGCAAGATTGGTCGCAGTTCCGGCTCCCTTATGTGTTTCCACCTCTGGCACTCTTGCCCAGAGTGCTACGCAAGATCAGATCCGACTGCAGCCGCGTCATACTCGTCGCCCCAGACTGGCCAAGGAGGGCGTGGTATCCGGATCTGTGGCATCTCACGGTCGGCCAACCGTGGGCACTACCAGATCGACCAGACTTACTGTCCCAAGGGCCGTTTTTTCCATCGGAATTTCTGCGGCCCTGAACCTGACTGTGTGGCCATTGAGTCCTGGATCCTAGCGTCTTCAGGATTATCCCAAGGGGTCGTTGCCACCATGAGACAGGCTAGGAAGCCCACGTCCGCTAAAATCTACCACAGAACGTGGAGGATATTCTTATCCTGGTGCTCTGCTCAGGGAGTGTCTCCCTGGCCATTTGCATTGCCTACCTTTCTTTCTTCCTGCAATCTGGGTTAGAAAAAGGTTTGTCGCTCGGCTCCCTTAAAGGACAGGTCTCGGCGCTATCCGTCTTTTTTCAGAAGCGTCTGGCACGACTTACTAAAGTGCGTACGTTCCTACAGGGGGTTTGCCATATCGTACCCCCGTACAAGCGGCCGTTAGATCCATGGGATCTGAACAGGGTACTAGTTGCCCTCCAGAAGCCGCCCTTCGAGCCTCTGAGGGAGGTTTCACTTTCTAGACTATCACAGAAAGTGGCTTTTCTGGTAGCGGTCACATCTCTTCGGAGAGTGTCTGAGCTAGCAGCGCTGTCATCCAAGGCTCCTTTCCTGGTCTTCCACCAGGACAAGGTAGTGCTGCGCCCCATTCAGGAGTTTCTCCCGAAAGGTGGTATCCTCTTTTCATCTTAATCAGGATATCTCTTTGCCTTCGTTTTGTCCTCATGCAGTTCATCGGTATGAGAAGGATTTACATTTGTTAGATCTGGTGAGAGCACTCAGAGTCTACATTTCCCGCACGGCGCCCTTGCGCCGTTCGGATGCACTCTTTGTCCTTGTCGCTGGTAAGCGCAAAGGGTCGCAGGCTTCTAAGGCCACCCTGGCTCGATGGATCAAAGAACCAATTCTTGAAGCCTACCGTTCTGCTGGGCTTCCGGTTCCATCAGGGCTGAAGGCCCATTCTACCAGAGCCGTGGGTGCGTCCTGGGCATTGCGACACCAGGCTACGGCTCAACAGGTGTGCCAGGCAGCTACCTGGTCGAGTCTGCACACTTTCACCAAACATTATCAGGTGCATACCTATGCTTCGGCGGACGCCAGCCTAGGTAGAAGAGTCCTGCAGGTGGCAGTTGCCTCCCCGTAGGGAAGGGCTGTCTTCGCAGCTCTAACATGAGGTATTCTTTACCCACCCAGGGACAGCTTTTGGACGTCCCAATCGTCTGGGTCTCCCAATGGAGCGCCGAAGAAGAAGGGAATTTTGTTACTTACCGTAAATTCCTTTTCTTCTAGCTCCTATTGGGAGACCCAGCACCCGCCCTGTTGTCCTTCGGGATTTTTGGGTTTTTCTCGGGTACACATGTTGTTCATGTTGAACGGTTTTTCAGTTCTCCGATGTTACTCGGAGTGAATTTGTTTAAACCAGTTATTGGCTTTCCTCCTTCTTGCTTTTGCACTAAAACTGGTGAGCCAGTGATCCCACTGGGGGTGTATAGCCAGAAGGGGAGGGGCCTTACACTTTTTAGTGTAATGCTTTGTGTGGCCTCCGGAGGCAGTAGCTATACACCCAATCGTCTGGGTCTCCCAATAAGAGCTAGAAGAAAAGGAATTTACGGTAAGTAACAAAATTCCCTTCTTTGTTACTTACCGTAAATTCTTTTTCTTATAGTTCCGTATTGGGAGACCCAGCACCCTCCCTGTTGCCTGTTGGCAATTTTCTTGTTCCGTGTGTTATCACCGGCTGTTGTCGTGGAGTCTCCGGTTGTTCCGGTTCTTACTCTGTTCTACTTGTGGGTGGCTATTCTCCTTCAGCTTTTGCACTAAACTGGCTAGGACTGGCTACCAGGGGGTGTATAAGCTCAGAGGGAGGAGCTACACTTTTAGGTGTAGTACTTTGTGTGTCCTCCGGAGGCAGAAGCTAAACACCCATGGTCTGGGTCTCCCAATACGGAACTATAAGAAAAAGAATTTACGGTAAGTAACAAAATTCTCTTTTTATCCTTATTGTTTTTAAAGTCTTGTAGCCGTAAATTGTACAACTGCCTGAAGGTGGCGCCGTACCGCCCTGACCAACAAGTAGAAGAAGATGATGACTTCATGGAGGAGAACCAAGGCAAGGGAATTCGTGTACTGGGCATGTCCTTCTCCTCTTCCAGGTGGGTGTTTTGATGCCATTTTGGCAATGCTTTTTTTTTTTTTTTTTCCATACTTCAGATGTAAACCATATACCACTCTTAGTCAATATGTCTGGCCCACTGCAACATTGCATTAAATTCCATATTTCTATGAGTATCCAACTGGGTACCTGACATGACCAGAGCCCAACATTCTTGCATATTCCAAATACGAGACTTAAGACATGCAAACATACAACCCGCACAAAGCAATTCTGATATTATCTGGATGTATTACATTCTCATCTGTTGAATTACCGGGTTCTACCACATAATAATCCCCATCACTTTTTTTCAAAATTTATTTTTAGGGATCATCCTGTGTTTTGCTCTTTGATTAATGGTGAGGGTGAAGTGACCGACTTCTTGCGATTGCCATACTTTACTAAAAGGAAGAATGCTTGGAGGGAAGAGGAAAGAGAGAGGAAGGTCAGTTCTATCGGATTTATTTATCACACCAGTGCGCAATATACTAAAGGGAAACACTGACCTTTTCCTTTTGCTTTTCATAGACTCAGGACATGGAAACGCTAAAAAAGTTTTTAATAAGCAAGAAACCTCATGTGGTTGCCATATCTGGTGAGAATAGGTATGTTCTCCAGTTTACCACTTACCAAACACATCCCCTATGTTTACCTGTTTATGGTCCATATCTCACACTTATCTCTATCTTTTACATTGTTGTACTTTATGTAGTTTTGTTTTCTTCTTATGCTACTTAGATCCATATTTAATGGGGATGATCGAATACCTCAAATATTCGGCTTCGCAAATTTTTACCGATTAGGTCACCGCTATTCCACTATTTGCGAATATTCGATGCGCAATGTAAGTCTATGGGAAACCCGAATAACAATTATTCTGAACTATTCGGGCTTCCCATAGACTTAAATTGCGCATCGAATATTCTCATAGATGCGACCTATTCGTCGGATATTCGCGAAGGCGAATATTTGAGGTATTCGATCATTCCTTATATTTAAGTAACTCAATTACTATAGAATACGATTCATCGTTTTACTTTTTAAACAGCATAGTTGGGGGTCATCATAAAATGACTTAAAGTGGTTGTCCGGCTATATAAGTATTGATGACCTATCCCCAGGATGGGACATCAATACGAAATCAGTCCGACACCCAGCACCCCCACTAATCAACTGCTAATAACGCTATCGGCGGCTGGATATAAAGATGGAACAGAGCTGAACAGTGCTCTCCATTAAATGAGTAGTCCTCGCTGCTGGGACTGAAGATCAGCTCCTATTCTTTCATTTTAGACTGAAACATATGTGTAATAATGGAACCTACAGTATTTATGATCCATACTGCCTTTTGGTTTGGGCAGCAAGGATCACCTCACAGGTTCCCATTAATGTGACAACAAACAAAAGGGAGGAAGGTTTTTATTCTAAATGAGTATTGAAACCCTAGACGTCAATCTGTGGGGGAGGGTTTGTCTGAACATATAAAATAGGATCTGATTGTGAGATTACTGACTTGTCACTTTTTTCTTTTATTCGTCTTAATGAAGTGCTCTCTCTATATCAGTTCTGGGTCTACAGTTAGTCATTTCTTCATCGTTGCTATGGGAGACCCAGACCATGGGTGTATAGCTTCTGCCTCCGGAGGACACACAAAGTACTACACTAAAAAGTGTAGCCCCTCCCTCCGAGCATATACACCCCCTGGATAACCAAATATAGCCAGTTCAATGCTTTGTGTTCAGGAGGCACACATCCACACATGCATTCTCATCTGATTTTGATTTTTGGAAAGAGTTTGAAGAAAAGCGGGTCCAAGCCTGGACTCCCGGCATGTCCCTTCTCACCCCACTGTGTCGGCGGTGTTGTTAAGGTTGATTTCAAGGCTGGAGCCTTACATGCCGTGCTCCTTCACCATCCCTCGGGCTCTGGCTTGAAGTGGGAGCCAGCACGGTTCTCCCTGCCTTGCAGGAGACCGGTCTCCATCCGCAGCCCTTTCAGGATCCTGCCGGACGGAGCACTCATCCCTCAGGGACCTGGCCCTGCGTCTCACAAGCTAAGTATCTGAGACGTTATTATCGGTGGTCCCTTGTACTTTATTGTTGGGGAGAGTGTGCTGTGTATCTATTGTGATATTTCCGGCCGGTTCTCTGGTTTTCACCTTAGAACCGCGCCGATGGTGCCTGCTGGCCGGCCGCATCGTTAAAATTAGGCCCCGGCTTCGCCTGAGGCCTAGTTTCGTTTTCACTGCCCCTGCATGCCAATCATGCAGAGGGACAGTGCGGCTCCGCCCAGCGACCGTTCGGCACAGGGGAGGGACACTCCTCTCTGAGGTAATATTCCCTCCCCTGTATATCTCCTTGGCCCTCCGGATCCCGCTCTTAGAGTAGGCCCCGCCCCCTCTCCTTGCTCCGGCGCCATTTTATCAGCGTTCTTATGCATGTCTGCATAACCACATTGTGACAGCGATCGGCGCTGGCCATCTCACTGGGGGTCCGGGCTGTGGGATCTGGAGGGCACAGAGATGTCCCAATGTCAAACGGTCTGGCAAGCCACAACCTCCGGTTGTGGACCTGCTTATATACTCTGCGTATATACTCTGCTGGGGGTCATTCTGGCTCAGAGCCCCCACTTCAGCAGCATGTCTCACACGAGGAGCAAGGCTGCAAGGCTGTACGCAATATGCACTGCATGTAGGCTCGTACTGCCTGTACTGAGCACATAACCACATTGTGATGCCTGCTCTAACTTGGTGGTGCCTCAGCTTGGAGGCTCATCTCCAGTGGTCCCTCCGACTGCTCCGGCTCCGGTGGCTGAACCCCCGGCTTGGGTAGAATCCTTCTTTCCAGGGGACATATGTCCCGGACACTGCTGAGCATGCATCAGCCCCCTCCTCAGGGCGCTTCTGCTGCTACGGCTCGCTCAGCAAAGCTCACAGAGGATTCTTCATCTGGCTCAGACCCCGTCCTCCTAAAATGGAGACGCAGGGTCCCCTCTCCTTCCTCGTCCCGCGGCTCTGATTCACGAGCTGACTCGCAGGACAAGGAGGATGCCTTTACTGGGGGCTCGGACGCTACCTCCATGTACCCCATTGATCTGTCCGAAAGTGACGCGGATGCTAGTGATTTGAATGCGTCCATTAATTTTGTACTGGACCTCAATCCGCCTGTATCAGGGGAGCACCCCTCTCTGGCAGAAAAGCATCAGTATACCTTGCCTATGTAAACAAGGAGTGTGTTCCTTAACCACTCCAGTTTTCAGGCCACTGTGACCAAGCCCAGAGCCTGTCCTGACAGACGCTTCCCAAAGCGTGGTTCTGATGACCGTTTTCCGTTTCCACCAGAGGTGGTCAAGGAGTGGGCTCATTCACCACAGGTAGACCCTCCGGTGTCTAGACTCGCAGCCCGGAAAGTTGTATCAGTGGCTGATGGCAACTCTCTTAAGGATTCCAACCGCCACCTGTATATGAGGCGGCAGGGGCCTCGTGCTCCCCATTTTTTGCAGCAGTGTGGGCTTTCAAAGCCATCTCTGCTTCTCTAGGGAGATGCATTCCGTCACCAGGGACTCTATGCCCGAGATGGTTGCCTTAACTTCCAGGCTTCAGCCTTTTCATCCTATGCCATGTCTGCCATGCTGGAGGCTCCGCACTGCGGTGGCTTCGGCCAATTCTCTCGCTATCCACAGGATCTTGTAGCTTCGAGAGTGGAAGGCAGACGCTTCTTCAAAGAAGTACCTTGCTGGGCTCCCATTTGCTGGGCCCAGGCTGTTCGGCGAACAACTGGATGAAATTATTCAGGAAGCTACTGGCGGGAAGAGTACTTCCATGCCACAAACCAAATCCATCCAGGGCAGGACCAGTCGAGGTTTCGTTCCTTTCGTTCCTCCAACTGGTCGTTCTCTAAGCCCTCGGCCTCGTCCACTAACTCAGCCAAGGACCAAAAACCCAACTGGCGCACGAAGCCGCGTCCTCTGAAGACTAAGGCAGCCTCCTCTTGACTATCTGGCCGCGCCAGCAACGTCCTTGGTCGGTGGCAGGCTCTCTCCCGCCTGGCGACATGTGGTTTCAACACGTCTCCGATCAGTGGGTGCGGAATATCATCTCCCACGGCTACAGGATAGAATTCTATCCAGCCCGCCAAACGGATTTTTTCTGTCAACTCCCCCCTGCTTCAAGGCCGCCGCCTTCTCTCAGGCCGTGGCATCCTCGCAGGCCAACGGAGTAATTGGGACCCTATATAACAAGAAAAAACAGCATAAAAACAACCTCCACTTCAAAAATATTATGTATTGCAAAGTGTGCACAGTACCAACATTCCAAGCTGTACTATTGAAAAAATGAGATTTTTGGCAAAAAATTGCAATTTTTCGAGCCACCCCGCCAACGTCACGGCAAATCTCCTGGGGCAGTCCTAACACTAAAATATTTTTATTTAAAGTGTGCCATGTGGCCTCACATATGCAAAATTAGGACTGCACAGCACGTACCTTGTGCTTTTCAGTCACCGTCTCCATGACTGATTCATGGTTGTGGGCGGGACAGGCCCGAGCACATGCTGCTTAGAATAAATAGCCAGTGGACGGGGTTGGATGGCCAGTGTGAACAGCCACCAACCGCCAAAAATCAGGACAGATGGAAAAATAAACATGAGGTGCACTGCAAGATGAGAATCAACTGGGACCCTATATAACAAGAAAAAACAGCATAAAAACAACCTCCACTTCAAAAATATTATGTATTGCAAAGTGTGCACAGTACCAACATTCCAAGCTGTACTATTGAAAAAATGAGATTTTTGGCAAAAAATTGCAATTTTTCGAGCCACCCCGCCAACGTCACGGCAAATCTCCTGGGGCAGTCCTAACACTAAAATATTTTTATTTAAAGTGTGCCATGTGGCCTCACATATGCAAAATTAGGACTGGGAACGGTTCAGAGGTTTCTACTCAAATCTCTTCCTAGTCCCCTAAAGGGACGGTTCCTTCCGGCCCATCCTGGATCTCAGGCTTCTCAACAAGCATGTTCAGGTGCGGCATTTTCCTTGCATCCTCGACATCAGAGATGTCTATCTGCATGTGCCAATTGCAGTTTCACACCAGCGTTGGCTACGTTTTGCAATCGGAGAGGAACATTTCCGATTCGTGGCTCTTCCCTTCGGGTTAGCCACGGTCCCTCGAGTATTCATCAGGGTCATGGCAGCTGTGGTTGCGGTTCTGCACCTCCAAGGGTTGGCATCCCTTTTCCTGGACGGCCTTCTAGTCAAGGCTTCATCCAGTGCAGACCGTCAGCGGAGTGCTTCGCTCACTCTCGCCACTCTAGTCCAATTCGGGTGGCTTTTCTTTTCCCAAGTCCACTCTGGCTCCGACCCAAAAGCTCACGTACCTAGGGATGCAATTCGAGACTCTGCAGGCACTTGTGAAGCTGCCCTTAGTAAAACAGCAGTTCCTTCACTAGCGGTGCGCTCTTTGCTGGGGCCCCGCCGTCATTCCATCAGGCAGCTAATGCAGGTGCTGGGTCAGATGGTGGCGTCAATGGAAGCGGTTCCCTTGCCCAGTTCCATCTGCGTCCTCTGCAGCTGGACATTCTCCGCTGTTGGGACAGACTTCCTCCTTGCACAGGTTAGTGGCTCTGTCGCCACAGACCAGGGGCTCCCTTCAGTGGTGGCTTTGGCCCCTCTCTCTTCAGGGACGCTCCTTCCTGGCCCCGTCCTGGGTGATCCTCACCACGGATGCCAGTCTATCCGGCTGGGGAGCAGTATATCTCCACCACAGAGCGCAGGGCACTTGGACTCCGTCCGAATCAGCCCTCTCGATCAATGTGCTGGAAATCAGAGCTGTGCTTCTAGCTCTCTTGGCCTTTCACCAAGTTGGCAGGCAAGCACATTCGAGTCCAGTCAGACAACGCCATTGCGGTTGCCTACATCAACCACCAGGGCGTGACACTCGGCCGCCTGGCAACGTTGGAGGTTCAACGCATCCTTCAGTGGACGGAGGATTCCAGGTCCACCACATCCGCAATCCACAACCCAGGCGTGGAAAACTGGGAGGCAGATTATCTCAGCCGTCAAACCGTGGACAGCGGCGAGTGGGCTCTGCACCCGGCAGTGTTTCGGTCAATCTGCCGCACTTGGGGCACTCCGGAAGTGGATCTTCGCTCCCACGATCCTCAGGCCTTGGCAGCAGACGCGCTGGTTCAAGACTGGTCCTAGTTTCGTCTGTCTTACGTGTTTCCCCCTCTAGCTCTTGCCCAGAGTCCTGCGCAAGATCAGAATGGAGGGCCGTCGGGTCATTCTCATTGCTCCAGACTGGCCCAGGCGAGCTTGGTACCCTGACCTGCTCCATCTGTCCGTTGAGGTGCTGTGGCATCTCCCGGACCGTCCAGACCTTCTCTCACAAGGTCCGTCTTTCCGCCAGAATTCTGCGGCTCTCAGATTGACGGCGTGGCTCTTGAGTCCTGGATCTTGGCGACTTCTGGTATCCCTCCTAAAGTCATCTCCACTATGACTCTGGCTCGGAAGTATTCCTTGGCCAAAATCTATCACAGGACCTGGAGAATTTTCCTGTCCTGGTGTCACCCTTCCGGCCATGCTTCTTGGCCTTATTCCTTGCCGACCCTCCTGTCCCTTCTACAGTCCGGTCTGCAGCTAGGACTAACCCTCAAGGGACAGGTCTCGGCTCTGCCAGTATTGTTCCAGCGGCGTATCGCCCGGCTGGCTCAGGTGCGCTCCTTCATACAGGGCGCATCTCACATCATGCCGCCTTCCGGCGGTCTTTGGATCCCTGGGACCTTAATCTGGTCCTCACGGCTTCCAGAAACCCCCCTTTGAGCCTCTTAGGGAGGTTTCTTTGTCTCGTCTTTCACAGAAAGTGGTTTTTCTGGTGGCCATAACTTTCCTCGGGAGAGTCTCCGATTTGGCTGCACTCTCTTCGGAGTCACCTTTTTTAGTTTTTCATCAAAACAAGGTGGTTCTCCGTCCGACTCCGGACTTCCTCCCTAAGGTGGTTTCTCCTTCCACCTTAACCAGGACATTTCCCTGCCTTTCTTTTGTCCGGCTCCTGTTCATCGCTTTGAAAAAGCGTTGCATACTCTGGATCTGGTACGGGCGCTCCGGATCTATGTGTCTCGCACCGCTGTTCTTAGGCGGTGCACCTCTCTCTTTTTGTGCTGACCACAGGTCGGCGTAAGGGCCTCTCGGCTTCTAAGCCGACCCTAGCTTGTTGGATTGGGTCGGCCATTTCCAATGCCTACCAGTGTACTCGAGTGCCTCCCCCGCCGGGGATCAAGGCACACTCGACCAGAGCTGTCGGTGCCTCTTGGGTTTCAGGCACCAGGCTACGGCTCAGCAGGTCTGTCAGGCTGCCACTTGGACTAGTCTGCATGCCTTTTCGAAGCACTACCAAGTGGATGCTCATGCTTCGGCAGATGCGAGCTTGGGCAGACGCACCCTTCAGGCGGCTGTCGCCCATTTGCGAAGTTAGGTTTCGCCTACTTCTCAGTTTTCTGTTTATTCCCACCCATGGACTGCTTTGAGACGTCCCATGGTCTGGGTCTCCCATAGGAACGATGAAGAAAGAGAATTTTGTTTACTTACCGTAAATTCTTTTTCTTATAGTTCCGTAATGGGAGACCCAGCACCCTCCCTGTTGCCTGTTGGCAGTTTCTTGTTCCGCGTGTTATCACCGGCTGTTGTTGTAGACAGAGGCTCCGGTTGTTCCGGTTCTTGCTCTATCTCTACTTGTGGGTGGCTACTCTCCTTCAGCTTTTGCACTAAACTGGCTATATTTGGTTATCCAGGGGGTGTATATGCTCGGAGGGAGGGGCTACACTTTTTAGTGTAGTACTTTGTGTGTCCTCCGGAGGCAGAAGCTATACACCCATGGTCTGGGTCTCCCATTACGGAACTATAAGAAAAATAATTTACGGTAAGTAAACAAAGTTCTCTTTTTTCCAGATTGGCGGGGGACACAACTATCAGGCTCTCACAGATTAACGTTTCTTGACCTCTCATAGTTGTACATGCGAAACATATAGTAACGCTCGGAGTAGGAGATGTCCATATGCAATGTGTGACACACGTGTTCAGACGACTGGTGTCTGACGCACTACAAAAACATCACAAACAAAAGGGGGAACACCGGCGTCACGATACAATGGAGGTCCCTGCCACTAGGGTGTGGGGTGAGGGGGCACCTCCTGCACTCACCTCAAGCTGACTCCTGAGCTCCCTAGCATCCCTATACAGGTTCTTTCAACCTGTCGGCGAGCAGGATACCTTGGAACCTCAGCTGGCCCTAAACTCACCCTGTCTAGTGAGTAGGCTGATGAGTACACTAGACTTGCCACTACAATAATAAACACGGAGGGGCGGGAGAGACAGACAGGGCAATAAACAGAAGGATACAAACACCAAACTGCACAGCAGAAGACTCAATAGTAGAAGTTGTATGGGCACAGGACCATGCCACAGCAGCTCCTTCCACCTGGCTGGCCAAAGTACAATAAATTCTAACAGCAGCAAGGTCTAATCGGAAAGCTCCAGTATTTAAACCTAAATGGGCATGGGCTCAAAGCAGCTACAGCTGACCTGCACTGCTATGAGAAGCTGGCAACATAACGCAAATTAACACAGAAGATGCCAAAGTAAAGGAAACTTCGTTTAAATGAGGAGTCTAGATGGAGATGGGAGGCTCCAGTCCAAAGACTGTCTCTGGTCTCAAAACCGCAGGGAGACGACCGTGACAAATGTGTGTGTAATAGTGATGTGTGTGTGTGTGTGTGTGTGTGTGTGTGTACACACACGCAATTTGCTTCAATATGGTCTGAAAGATGCATTTCATCCGTTTTTTTTTTTCTTCATTTCAGAGATGCACAAATGATGGTTGATGATGTGAAGCGCATTGTTCATGAGCTTGAGCAAGGCCAACAGATGTCATCTATTGGGGTGGAAATGGTGGACAATGAATTGGCAGTTCTGTATATGAACAGCAAAAAATCTGAGGTAAGATGTTACACTTCCTATATAGAGATTGAATGTTTATAGTATTTCATGTCGCTGGTTTGGTTAAAGGTATCATTTTTTTTAATTTATTCTCTTACTTTAAATGAGTATATGTAATGGTCTGTCCTAGATCTGGCCAGTACATGTGAGATCTTATCTGTTGCTGTCAGCAATGACCTGTAATCATATTCATGATGAATCGGAGTAATTGCAGCCAGGCATGTCGTCCTCTGAAACGCTGCAGAGTTCGAAAAGCCGGCAGGGGATCATAGGGGGAGACCTGACTAGTCCTGTGCGGCCTTTGGCCAGCTTCTCCGTCCCATACCAGTTAATTAATGGGTCGGTCTCATGTAGAAACCTGTCTATTAAAGTAGTGTAGGGGTAAGCCAGACGCCACAGTATTTCTTCAGCGCTCTATTGGGAGACCCAGACGATTGGGGTATAGCCACTGCCCTCCGGAGGCCACACAAAGCACTACACTAAAAAGTGCAAGGCCCCTCCCCTTCTGGCTATACCCCCCCGTGGTATCACGGGTACTCCAGTTTTCAAGCTTTGTGCGAAGGAGGTCAGACATTCCATGCATAGCTCCACAGATTTAGTCAGCAGTAGCTGCTGACTATTTCGGATGGAAGAAAGAGGGCCCATATAGGGTTCCCAGCATGCTCCCTTCTCACCCGTAGATGGTGTTGTAAGGTTGAGGTACCTATTGCTGGTACAGGGGCGGGAGCCCCACATGCTGTTTTCCTTCCACATCCCCTTGTAGGGCTCTGTGGAAGTGGGATCCTGCCGGCCTCAAAGCTCTGACGCCGGGCTCCATCCACAGACCCATAGCACCTGGTGGATGCCGAGCAGGAGTACCATCAGGGACAAGGCCCTGCATCATACAGGTACTCTGTGTCCCCGGCAGGCACAGACACACTCCGGGCTGGCTGGGTGTTGTAGTGCGCCGGGGACCGTAACGCTAGAGCTAGTGTTCCTACAGTTTAACTGGGGGACTTTTTTCTGTGTTGTGGGAACGCAGCGCCGACCCCCGCTGGACCGGCGGCGCTGCTGTGACTTTTAGTTCGCCGGGGGACACGCCGACCGCGCTTTTACGGCGGTGGCGTTTATAAATCTAGTCCCCGGCTTTTGCGGCCTAGGACGCCGGCAGCTCCGATTCGTTCCCGCCCCCCACCCTGTCAATCAGGGTAGGGGAGAGACGCTGTTTCACAGCAGCGACGAGGGCTGGAGCCTGATTTACATGCTCCAGCCCTCTCACTAGGCACAGAGGGAAGCAGGCTTCCCGCTCTTAGTCAGGAACGCCCAGGGCCCGCCCCCCCCCCTCTCTCAGGACGCCGGCAGCCATTACATGCATGTCTGGCTGGAGGAAGGACGCAAGGCTCTGGGAGACCTGGACTAGGGGGCTTTGGAGATCACACACCCGCTCTTAAGCGGGCGGTAAGCGGCTTTTCAGCTGGCCCCTCTAGTGCCTCAGTGTGTATTAGTGTACTGTGTCACTGGACATATATATATTTCCTTATTGCTTGCACTGTGAGGTCGCTTCCTGGCTGTATACCCAGATCGCTCTGAGGAGGCAGCAACATGTCATCCACAAAACGCAAGGCTGCCAAGGCTAGGGCTGTGTACACTGCGGTGTGCTGCATGTGGGGCTGCTCTACCAGCAGGCTCCAAGGACCCCCATTGTGTGCAATGCTCAGATCCGGTGCTGCTTCGCCAGCCGGAGTCAGGAGAGATAGTGACCCAGGCTGAGACGCCTGTAAGTCCTGCCCCGGTGTCAGGGACAGACTTTGCAGTTTTTGCTGATAATATGTCTGTGACTATGGCAAAAATCCTTGAAACTTTGCAATCCATGCCTGGGGCTCAGTCTATGGACACGGCTTGGTCTCTGTCCTCTAATCCCCCTCAGTTGGATTTAATCCAGACTGCAAGGGGGTCCCCGGCTTCACAGGCTGAGTATTATGACTCAGATGATAGCCCCAGCCACCCTAAGCGGGCTCGCTGGGAAAGACCCTCAACGTCATCACACTGCTCAGGGTCTCAGCGCAATCAGTCGCTCTGTGATGCGTCTGATGAGAGTGATCAGGAGTCTTATCCTGGAACCCCTCTCAATCTGGATACCCCGGATGGGGACGCCATGGTAAACGAGCTTATCTCAGCCATCAATAGACTGTTGGATATTTCTCCCCAGCCCCTTCTGCAGAGGAGGCAGCTGCAGAGCAGGAGAAGTTTCGTTTTCTCTATCCCAAGCGTAAATTAAGTGCTTTCTTGGATCACTCTGACTTCAGAGAGTCAATCCAGAAACACGACGCTCATCCAGAAAGGCGTTTCTCTAAACGTTCTAAGGATACACGTTTTCCTTTCCCCCCTGATGTGGTCAAGCGCTGGACCCAGTGTCCAAAAGTTGACCCCCCGATTTCCAAACTTGCAGCTAGATCCATAGTTGCAGTGGAGGATGGCGCTTCACTTAAGGATGCCAATGACAGACAGATGGACCTCTGGTTAAAATCTGTCTATGAAGCTATCGGCGCGTCGTTTGCTCCAGCATTCGCAGCCGTATGGGCACTCCAAGCTATTTCAGCAGGGTTAGCAAAAGTGGATGCTATCTTACATCCAGCGGTGCCGCAAGTGGCGTCCCTTACCTCGCAGATGTCCGCGTTTGCATCTTACGCTATCAATGCGGGTCCTAGAATCTACCAGCCGCACCTCAATGGCGTCCGCCAATTCGGTAGTTTTGCGCAGAGCCTTGTGGTTAAAGGACTGGAAAGCAGATGCTGGTTCCAAAAAATGTTTAACCAGCCTGCCTTTATCTAGAGATAGACTGTTTGGCGAGCCATTGGCTGACATCATTAAACAGTCCAAGGGTAAAGACTCTTCTTTGCCCCAGCCCAGATCAAGCAAACCTCAGCAGAAAAAATGGCAGCAGAGGTTTCAGTCCTTTCGAGGTTCGGGCAAGACACAATTCTCCTCGTCCAAAGGGACTCAGAGGACGCAAAGAAGCTCAGATTCCTGGCGGGCTCACGCGCGCCCCAAGAAAGCAAATGGAGGAACCGCTTCCAAAGCGGCTACCTCATGACTTCCAGCTCCCCCCCTCCGCATCTCCGGTCGGGGGCAGGCTCTCCCGCTTTTCCGTTATTTGGATGTCACAGGTCAAAGACCGGTGGGTGACAGACATTTTGTCTCGCGGGTACAGAATCGAGTTCAGTTCTCGTCCTCCAGCTCGGTTCTTCAGAACCTCCCCACATCCAGACCGAGCAGATGCCCTGCTGCAGGCGGTGGACTCCCTAAGAGCGGAAGGAGTAGTGGTTCCTGTACCGCCTCAGGAACAAGGGAGAGGGTTTTACTCCAATCTCTTTGTGGTTCCAAAAAAGGACGGCTCGTTCCGTCCTGTTCTGGATCTAAAGCTGCTCAACAAACATGTGCACGCCAGGCGGTTCCGGATGGAAACCCTCCGCTCTGTCGTGGCCTCAATGTCTCAAGGAGACTTCCTTGCCTCAATAGACATCAAAGATGCTTATCTCCACGTGCCAATTGCTACAGAACATCAACGTTTTCTACGTTTTGTGATAGGAAACGAACATCTTCAGTTCGTAGCTCTGCCATTCGGTCTGGCGACAGCCCCACGGGTTTTCACCAAGGTCATGGCGGCAGTGGTAGCGGTCTTGCACTCTCAGGGACACTCGGTGATCCCTTACCTAGACGATCTACTTGTCAAGGCACCCTCTCAAGAGGCATGCCAACTCAGTCTACATGCTACACTGGAGACTCTACAGACGTTCGGATGGATCATCAACTTTCCAAAGTCGAATCTGTCTCCGACACAGTCACTAACGTATCTTGGCATGGAGTTCCATACTCGAGCAGCGAGAGTGAAGCTTCCGCTGAACAAGCAGCGGTCACTACAGACAGGGGTGCAATCCCTCCTTCAGGGCCAGTCGCACCCCTTACGGCGCCTCATGCACTTCCTCGGGAAGATGGTGGCAGCCATGGAAGCAGTTCCCTTTGCGCAGTTTCATCTGCGTCCACTTCAATGGGACATTCTCCGCCAATGGGACGGGAAGTCAACGTCCCTGGACAGGAAAGTCTCTCTTTCCCAGACGGCCAAGGACTCTCTACAATGGTGGCTCCTTCCCACCTCATTGTCTCAGGGAAGATCCTTCCTGCCCCCATCCTGGGCAGTGGTCACGACAGATGCGAGTCTGTCAGGGTGGGGAGCAGTGTTTCTCCACCACAGGGCTCAGGGGACGTGGACTCCGCAGGAGTCCACCCTTCAGATCAATGTTCTGGAAATCAGAGCAGTGTATCTTGCCCTACTAGCCTTCCAGCAGTGGCTGGAAGGAAGGCAGATCCGAATTCAGTCGGACAACTCCACAGCGGTGGCATACATCAACCACCAAGGGGGGACACGCAGTCGGCAAGCCTTCCAGGAAGTCCGGCGGATTCTGATGTGGGTGGAAGCCACGGCCTCCACCATATCCGCAGTTCACATCCCCGGCGTAGAAAACTGGGAAGCAGACTTCCTCAGTCGCCAGGGCATGGACGCAGGGGAATGGTCCCTTCACCCGGACGTGTTTCAGGAAATCTGTCGCCGATGGGGAGTGCCGGACGTCGACCTAATGGCGTCCCGGCACAACAACAAGGTCCCGGCATTCATGGCGAGGTCGCGCGATCAAAGAGCTCTGGCGGCAGACGCATTGGTTCAAGATTGGTCGCAGTTCCGGCTCCCATACGTCTTTCCACCTCTGGCACTCTTGCCCAGAGTATTACGCAAGATCAGATCCGATTGCAGCCGCGTCATACTCGTCGCCCCAGACTGGCCGAGGAGATCGTGGTATCCGGATCTGTGGCATCTCACGGTCGGTCGACCGTGGTCACTGCCAGACCGACCAGACTTACTGTCCCAAGGGCCGTTTTTTCCATCAGAATTCTGCGGCCCTGAACCTGACTGTGTGGCCATTGAGTCCTGGATCCTAGCGTCTGCAGGATTATCTCAGGGAGTCGTAGCCACAATGAGACAAGCTAGGAAGTCAACGTCTGCTAAGATCTACCACAGAACGTGGAAGATTTTCTTATCTTGGTGCTCTGCACAGAGAGTATCCCCTTGGCCATTTGCATTGCCCACCTTTCTTTCCTTCCTGCAATCGGGGTTGGAAAAGGGCTTGTCGCTCAGCTCCCTTAAAGGGCAAGTCTCGGCACTGTCGGTGTTTTTTTCAGAAGCGTCTAGCACGTCTTCCTAAGGTGCGCACGTTCCTACAGGGGGTCTGTCATATTGTGCCCCCGTACAAGCGGCCGTTAGATCCATGGGATCTGAACAGAGTACTTGTTGCTCTGCAAAAGCCGCCCTTCGAGCCTCTAAAGGACGTTTCCTTTTCTCGCCTGTCACAGAAAGTGGCGTTTCTTGTCGCGATCACATCGCTTCGGCGAGTGTCTGAGCTGGCAGCTTTGTCATCCAAGGCTCCTTTCCTGGTGTTCCACCAGGACAAGGTAGTGCTGCGCCCCATTCCGGAGTTTCTCCCTAAGGTCGTATCCTCGTTTCATCTTAATCAGGATATATCCTTGCCTTCCTTTTACCCTCATCCGGTTCACCGGTATGAAAAGGACTTACGTTTGCTAGATCTGGTGAGAGCACTCAGAATCTACATTTCCCGAACGGCGCCCATGCGCCGTTCCGATGCTCTTTTTGTCCTTGTCGCTGGTCCGCGCAAGGGATTGCAGGCTTCTAAAGCCACCCTGGCTCGATGGATCAAAGAACCAATTCTAGAGGCCTACCGCTCTGCGGGGCTTCCGGTTCCTTCAGGGCTAAAAGCCCACTCAACCAGAGCCGTGGGTGCGTCCTGGGCATTACGACACCAGGCTTCGGCTCAACAGGTGTGCCAGGCAGCAACCTGGTCCAGTCTGCACACTTTCACCAAGCATTATCAGGTGCATACCTATGCTTCGGCGGATGCCAGCTTAGGTAGAAGAGTCCTGCAGGCGGCAGTGACATCCCCGTAGGGGAGGGCTGTTTTTTTGCAGCTCTAACATGAGGTATTTATTTACCCACCCAGGGACAGCTTTTGGACGTCCCAATCGTCTGGGTCTCCCAATAGAGCGCTGAAGAAGAAGGGAATTTTGTTACTTACCGTAAATTCCTTTTCTTCTAGCTCTTATTGGGAGACCCAGCACCCGCCCTGTTGTCCTTCGGGATTTTTTTGTTGTTTGCGGGTACACATGTTGTTCATGTTGAACGGTTTTTTCGGTTCTCCGATGTTTCTCGGAGTTAATTTGTTTAAACCAGTTATTGGCTTCCTCCTTCTTGCTTTGGCACTAAAACTGGAGTACCCGTGATACCACGGGGGGGTATAGCCAGAAGGGGAGGGGCCTTGCACTTTTTAGTGTAGTGCTTTGTGTGGCCTCCGGAGGGCAGTAGCTATACCCCAATCGTCTGGGTCTCCCAATAAGAGCTAGAAGAAAAGGAATTTACGGTAAGTAACAAAATTCCCTTCTTCTTCATCGTTCCTTATGGGAGACCCAGACCATGGGTGTATAGCTACTGCCTCCGGAGGACACACAAAGTACTACACTAAAAGTGTAGCTCCTCCCTCCGAGCATATACACTCCCCGGATGACAAATCCAACCAGTTCAATGCTTTGTGTTCAGGAGGTCACACACACACATGCATCCTCTGATTTTTGATTTTTGATTTCAAAGATTTGGAAGAAAAGCGGGTCCAATCTGGACTCCCGGCATGTCCCTTCTCACCCCACTGTGTCGGCGGTGCTGTTAAGGTTGATTTCAGGGCTGGAGCCTTACATGCCGCGCTCCTTCACCATCCCTCGGGCTCTGGCTTGAAGTGGGAGCCATCACGGTTCTCACTGCTTTGCAGGAGACCGGTCTCCATCCGCAGCCCTGTTCAGGATCCTGACGGACGGAGCGCTCACCCCCCAGGGACCTGGCACCTGCGTCTCACAAGCTAAGTACTGAGACGTTATTACCACAGACGGTGGTCTTTCCAGGGGTCCCTTGTACTTTATATATTGGGGAGAGTGTGTTATATAACTGTGTTAACATTTCCGGCCGGTTCTCCAGTTTTCACTGGAGAACCGCGCCGATGGTGCCTGCACGCTGGCTGCATGTTTAAATCTAGGCCCCGGCTTCGCCTGAGGCCTAGTTTCGATTCTCTTCCCCTGCATGTCAGTCAGTGCAGTGGGACAGTGTGGCTCCGCCCAGCGGCTGTTCAGCACAGGGAAGGGACACTCCTCACTGAGGAAAGATTCCCTCCCCTGTATACCTCATTTTCCCTCCGGATCCAGCTCTCAGAGTAGGCCCCGCCCCCTCTCCTCGCTGCGGACGCCATTTCTTTGTCGCTCCTTATTGGGAGACCCAGACAATTGGGTGTATAGCTATGCCTCCGGAGGCCACACAAAGTATTACACTAAAAGTGTAATGCCCCTCCCCTTCAGCCTATACACCCCCCGTGCTGCCACGGGCTCATCAGTTTTTATGCTTTGTGCGAAGGAGGCACAGATGCACGCATAGCTCCACAGCTTAGTCAGCAGCAGCTGCTGACTATGTCGGATGGAAGAAAAGAGGGCCCATAACAGGGCCCCCAGCATGCTCCCTTCTCACCCCACTCTTGTCGGCGGTGTTGTTAAGGCTATGTGCGCACTAGGCGTTTTTTTCACGCTGCGTTTTTATGTGCGTTTTTGTCTAAAAAACGCACCCGCGGCTAAAAAAACGCGGCAAAAACGCATGCGTTTTTGCCGCGATTTGGTGCGTTTTTTGCTGCGTTTTTGCTCACTGCGTTTTTAATCAGTGCACAAGGCCATTAAAGATTGTTGATGAAAAAAAAAAAAAAAAGGTCTGATGTCATTTCCTTCTTCAAAATGTTCATTGTATGCAGGAGAGCAGACAGCTGCAGAACTACAAATCTCAGCATCCTCCATTCACTAGTGTATGCAGGAGAGCAGACAGCAGCTGTAGAACTACAAGTCTCAGCATCCTCCATTCACTAGTGTATGCAGGAGAGCAGACAGCAGCTGCAGAACTACAAGTCTCAGCATCCTCCATTCACTAGTGTATGCAGGAGAGCAGGCAGCAGCTGCAGAACTACAAGTCTCAGCATCCTCCATTCACTAGTGTATGCAGGAGAGCAGGCAGCAGCTGCAGAACTACAAGTCTCGGCATCCTCCATTCACTAGTGTATGCAGGAGAGCAGGCAGCAGCTGCAGAACTACAAGTCTCAGCATCCTCCATTCACTAGTGTATGCAGGAGAGCAGGCAGCAGCTGCAGAACTACAAGTCTCAGCATCCTCCATTCACTAGTGTATGCAGGAGAGCAGACAGCAGCTGCAGAACTACAAGTCTCAGCATCCTCCATTCACTAGTGTATGCAGGAGAGCAGGCAGCAGCTGCAGAACTACAAGTCTCAGCATCCTCCATCCAGGACTGTATGCAGTTTTTTGCCCAAAAAGAAAAAAAAATGACATGGGCTTCACCATATTTTTGTATGCTAGCCGGGTACAGCAGGCAGATACGGGCTGCCCCCAACCCCCAGCTGCCTATTTGTACCCGGCTGGGAACCAAAAATATAGAGAAGCCCTTTTTTTTTAATTATTTCATGAAATAATTAAAAAAAAAAATGACGTGGGCTTCGCCTAATTTTTGAGTCCAGCCGGGTACAACTAGGCAGCTGTGGATTGGAATCCACAGTGCAGGGTGCCCATGCTTTCTGGGCACCCCCACTGCGAATTGCAGTCCGCAGCCACCCCAGAAAATGGCGCTTTCATAGAAGCGCCATCTTCTGGCGCTGTATCCAACTCTTCTAGCTGCCCTGATGCCGGGTGGCTAGCTAGGTAATAATGGAGTTAGGGCTAGCTGTATATTATCAGCTAGCCCTAAGCCCGAAATTCATGGTGTCACGCCAATATTAGACATGGCCACCATGAATTTCTAGTAATGATAAAAAAAAAAACACAACACACAGAAAAATATTTTTATTAGAAATAAAACACAACACAATTAGTGACTCCATCTTTATTGAAATAAAGAACCCCCCCCCCGCCGCAGTAATCCTGGGTCAGGGTCCCGCGCCGTCCAATCCGGATCCAATATCATCTGATCGGTTTGCTGGAAGGCATACTGATCAGATGATGTGTCAGGATCAAGTGCCTGAATCACATCACACATCAGCTGATTGTATAAAAGCCGATTATACAATCAGCTGATGCATCAGTGCAAAAAAAAAAAAAATAATACTCACTTATGTGCTGTGGTGATTACCGGCAGCTCCTGGAGCGATCGATTGGACAGGAGTCTGATCCTATACGATCGCTGCCGGTAATCAGCTGATGAAGTCCCCTGACGGCAGGATCAGCTGATAGCCGGCCGGGCGCGAAAAAGCCGGCGACACCGCGATCAGCTGATGCGTCAGGTGACTGCATCAGGTGATCAGCGCCAGGTCCTGCAAGCAAGGTCCTGCCGGCCGGGGAGACTGCACACAGCCAGAGCGGCGGGACCGGGAGGAGCTGGGAGCGGACATGGCACCGGGACCCTGCGGACAGGTGAGTATATGACATTTTTTTATTTTTCTACTGTTCACTTTGATTTTCGCCGCTGCCTCCACCTCCCGCCCAGACACGGCGCCGCACGGAGCTGACATGCACAGGACGGGAGGTGGAAGCAGCGGTGACGGTACCGGGAGGATTCATGCTTCTGTGTTTACCAACAGAAGGAATCCTCTTCCTGTACACGTCACTGTAGTGCCCACCCCTTGCGTTTATAGCTGCGTTTTTAGTCATAGAAACGCGGCTATATGCGTTATTCATTGCGTTTTTAACATCTCATTGAATTCAATGAGTGAAAAACGCAGTGGAAAACGCAGAAATAATTGACATGCTGCGTTTTTGTGGTCACCACAAAAACGCAGCTAAAAAAAAACGCTGTGTGAGGACAGCACTTCTGAAAACCCATTGACATTGCTGGGGAAGCAATGTCACTGCGTTTTCAGCACAAAAACGCGGTAAAAAACGCCGCTAAAAACGCGGCAAAAACGCCTAGTGCGCACATAGCCTAAGGTTGAGGTATCCATTGCGGGTACGGAGGCTGGAGCCCACATGCTGGTTTCCTTCCCCATCCCTCAATTAGGGCTCTGGGTGAAGTGGGATCCTTTCGGTCTCCAGGCACAGGAGACCGTGCTCCATCCACAGCTCCTGAGGACCATGCTGGATAGCAGCCGAGTATCGTTCAGGGACATGGCCCTGCTACTTTGAGGTACTCTGTGTCCCCGTGGGGACCGCGCACAGCAACACTCCAGCATTGCTGGGTGTGCTAGTGCACCGGGGACAGCAGCGCTGGCTGCGTTTGTGCCATTACACACTTCAGCATCGCTCAGTGTGTTCGTGTAGGGGGACTGCCGCGCTGACCGCCGCTGCCATGGTTATCACTGCGGCGCGGCTGGGACTGTTAGTGCGCCGGGGACTTCCGCGCCGACCGCGCTTATACGGCGGCCGCGCTTATAACTCGAGTCCCCGGCTTCTGCGGCCTAGTCTCGTTTTCTTCCCGCCCCCAGCCCTGCCAATCAGGGGAAGGGTGGGACGCTGTACAGGACGGCAGCACTGAGGGCTGGAGCATGCTTTGCATACTCCACCCCCCTCACTCTGCACAGTGGGGCACCAGTTCCCGCACTTTTCTGGGTCACGCCCACGGCTCCCTCCTCTCCTCAGGACGCCGGCAGCCATTCCTCTCAGCTCTGCTAACGCTGGAGAGGAGAGACAAGCTCAGGGAGACCCAGGCAGGATTTCTGGTGCCCACACAACCGCTTTGCGCAGGCGGTAAGCAGCACCTGTGGTGCTGGCCCCACTAGTGCAGAAGTGTACTTATAGATTACATGATTATAGACTATACTTTACACTGTATGGTGCACTGTTGATTTTTGTCTATATACCCTCCTGTATTGCTCAGAGGAGACAACAGCATGTCGTCCACAAATAGCAAGGGTGCCAAAGCACAGACTTACTATGCTGCCTGTGCAGCATGTACGGCTATACTGCAGGCAGGTTCCACTGACCCTCATTGTGTGCAATGCTCGGCCCCTGTGGCACTTTCTCAGCCGGAGCCTCTGCTAAGGGTGGCCCAGGGAGAACCACCTGTTAACACTGTCCAGGTGACAGGGACGGAGTTTGCAGTTTTTACTGAGACTTTCTGAGACTATGGCTAAGATATTAGAAGCCTTGCAGTCCAGGCCGGCATCTCAAGCCAGGGGCACTGTGGAATCATTGCCCCCTGGTCCCCCTCAGTTGGAACAGCAATGTCCTCCCGGGGTGTCTCATGGATCCCAGGGTGAGGTCTCTGACACGGACCGCAGCCCCAGACCGATTAAGCGAGCTCGCTATGATATCCCCTCGACATCATCACAATGTTCAGGGTCTCAGCGAGAGGACTCTCTGTATGATGAAGCGGAGGTAGCTGATCAGGATTCTGATCCTGAAGCCGCTCTCAACCTTGATACTCCTGATGGGGACGCCATAGTGAATGATCTTATTGCGTCCATCAATGAAATGTTGGATATTTCTCCCTCAGCTCCTCCTGTGGAGGAGTCAGCCTCTCAGCAGGAGAAATTCCGTTTCAGGTTTCCCAAGCGTACAAAGAGTATGTTTCTGGACCACTCTGACTTCAGAGAGGCAGTCCAGAAACACCGAGCTTATCCAGATAAGCGTTTTTCCAAGCGCCTTAAGGATACACGTTACCCTTTCTTCAGCGCTCTATTGGGAGACCCAGACGATTGGGGTATAGCTACTGCCCTCCGGAGGCCACACAAAGCACTACACTAAAAAGTGCAAGGCCCCTCCCCCTCTGGCTATACCCCCCCGTGGTATCACGGGTTCTCCAGTTTTAGCTTTGTGTGCGAAGGAGGTCAGACATCCACGCATAGCTCCACAGATTTTAGTCAGCAGTAGCTGCTGACTATTTCGGATGGAAGAAAAGAGGGCCCATATAGGGCTCCCAGCATGCTCCCTTCTCACCCCTGGATGGTGTTGTAAGGTTGAGGTACCTATTGCTGGTACGGAGGCTGGAGCCCACATGCTGCTTTCCTTCCACATCCCCCTGAGGGGCTCTGAGGAAGTGGGATCCTGCCGGCCTCAAAGCTCTGACGCCGGGCTCCATCCACAGACCCATTTGAACCTGCTGGATACGGAGCTGGAGTACCGTTCAGGGACATGGCCCTGCACCATTACAGGTACTCTGTGTCCCCGTACACACAGGCACAGCACACTCCAGACTTGCTGGGTGTGCTAGTGCGCCGGGGACAGTAAAGGGTTACAGTCACTGCAGCTTTGCTGAGTGACTTTGTGTTTTGGGAACTACCGCGCCGGACGCTCCGGGAGCGGCGGCGCGGCTGGGACTTGTAGTTCGCCGGGGACTGGGCGCCGACCGCGCTTTTACGGCGGCGGCGCTTATAACTCCAGTCCCCGGCTTCTGCGGCCTAGTGCCGCTTCGTTCCCGCCCCCTCCCTGTCACTCAGGGAAGGGGACAGGCGCTGAGCAATCAGCAGCGCCGAGGGCTGGAGCCTTTTTACATGCTCCAGCCCTCTCACTGCACTCTGTCGGACGCCGGATTCCCGCTCTGCCTTGGGGGCACGCCCACGGCCCGCCCCTACTCACACGAGCTGGGGAAGAAGCCGGCAGCCATTACTGCAGAGCTCGGGGCACCAAGGCAGGACAGTGGCGATCATACACCCGCTTATAGGCGGGCGGTAAGAGGCACACATAGTGCTGACCACGATATAACTGCAGTGTATACATGTGTTGTTTTTAACTGCATAGGTCGCTATATGCCCGCTTGGGGAGCGACACATCAGCAGCAGGAAAGCAGGTGTGCTAAGGCACAGGCTTTCTAGGCTGCTTGTTTTGCACGACTGAGGTGTTCATTTGTGTTTATGCTGATATGCTATACATTGCACTGTACAGTCGCTAGTCTTAGCTATATTCTTCTGGAATGGCTAGACTACAGCAGCAGAAAACCAAGGGTGCTGGGGCACAGGTTTTTTTCTATGCTGCTTGTATTGCATGGGCTGCAGTGGGCATTTGTACTTGTGCTTGTATGCTATACATTGCACTGTATGGTCACTCTTCTGGGCTATATTCCCCTAGATGACCAGTCTACAGCAGCAGAAGAGCAGAGGTGCCAGGGCACAGGCTTCTATGCTGCTTGGATTGCATGTGCTGCAGTGTTCATTTGTACTTGTGCTTGTATGCTATACATTGCACTGTAGGGTCACTCTTCTGGGCTATATTCCCCTAGATGACTAGTATACAGCAGCAGAAGAGCAGGGGTGCCAGGGCACAGGCTTCTATGCTGCTTGTATTGCTTGTGCTGCAGTGGTCATTTGTACTTTATGCCTGTATGCTATACATTGCAATGTACGGTCACCAATCTTGGCTATATACTTCTAGATAGCTAGTCGGCAGCGGCTAAAAAGCAACACAGATTTCAGTGCTGTTTTTACTACATGGGATGCTGTTCATGACACCGTCCCATTGTGTGCATGCTCCCCTGTAGCACGTCGTCTGCCGGGGTCTCTAGCACTTCGTCTGCCGGGGCTCTACTAGTTGTGGTCAAAGAAACTTCCTGTCAACCCTGTCCATGGACAGGGACGGAGTAGTCATAATATAGAGACTTGCACCCATGGGCAATCTACTTGAACAAAAGGCAGCTCTTCAGGGCTTGGATACTGACATCGCTCTCAATCCGGATACACCGGGTGGTAACGCCATACGGAATGATCCTATACCGTCCATCAATGGAAGGTTGGATCTTTCTCCCTCAGCTCCCCCAGTGGAGATAGGAGACGAACAGGAGAAGTTCCTTTTCAGTGTCTCACGCAGATATTGAGTATTTTTCTGGCCACGCTGACTTCAGAGAAGCAGTCCAGGAACACCACGCTTACCAGATAAGCGTCTTCTCCAAACGTTTTTAGGATACACGTTATCCCTTTTTTCCCCTGACGTGGTCAGCGCTGGACCCAGGGTCCAAAGGTGGATTCTCCAATCTCCAGGCTTGCATATAGAGCCATAGTTGCACTGGAGATGGGGCTTCACTTCAAGATGCCATTCACAGACAGATGGACTCTGGTTGAAATCTGTCTAGGAGGCTATCGGCGTGTCGGTTGCTCCGGCATCCACAGCCGTATTGGCAACCTAACCTTTTCTGAACATGAGGTATCTCTTTACCCACCCAGGGACAGCTTTTGGACGTCCCAATCGTCTGGGTCTCCCAATAGAGCGCTGAAGAAGAAGGGAATTTTGTTACTTACCGTAAATTCCTTTTCTTCTAGCTCTTATTGGGAGACCCAGCACCCGCCCTGTTGTCCTTCGGGATTTCTTGGTTGTTTGCGGGTACACATGTTGTTCATGTTGAACGGTTTTTCAGTTCTCCGACGTTATTCGGAGTTAATTTGTTTAAACCAGTTATTGGCTTCCTCCTTCTTGCTTTGGCACTAAAACTGGAGAACCCGTGATACCACGGGGGGGTATAGCCAGAGGGGGAGGGGCCTTGCACTTTTTAGTGTAGTGCTTTGTGTGGCCTCCGGAGGGCAGTAGCTATACCCCAATCGTCTGGGTCTCCCAATAAGAGCTAGAAGAAAAGGAATTTACGGTAAGTAACAAAATTCCCTTCTTCTCCCCTGACGTGGTCAAGGGTTGGACTCAGTGTCCCAAGGTGGATCCTCCAATCTCCAGACTGGCGGCTAGATCCATAGTTGCAGTGGAAGATGGAGCTTCACTCAAGGATGCCACTGACAGACAGATGGAGCTCTGGTTGAAATCCATCTATGAAGCTATCGGCGCGTCTTTTGCTCCAGCATTCGCAGCCGTATGGGCACTCCAAGCTATCTCAGCTGGTCAGGCGCAAATTGACGCACTCACACGTACGTCTGCGCCGCAGGTGGCGTCCTTAACCTCTCAAACGTCGGCATTTGCGTCCTACGCTATTAATGCTGTCCTGGACTCTGCGAGCCGTACGGCGGTTGCAGCCGACAATTCGGTGGCAATACGCAGGGCCTTGTGGCTGCGGGATTGGAAGGCAGATTCGGCTTCCAAAAAGTGCTTAACTGGATTGCCATTTTCTGGCGACCGTTTGTTTGGTGAGAGATTGGATGAAATCATCAAACAATCCAAGGGAAAGGAAACATCCTTACCCCAGGCCAAACCAAAAACACCCCAACAGAGGAGGGGACAGTCGAGGTTTCGGTCCTTTCGGGGTGCGGGCAGGTCCCAATTCTCCTCGTCCAAAAGGCCGCAGAAGGTTTAGAGGAACTCCGACGCATGGCGGTCTAAATCACGCCCTAAAAAGACCGCCGGAGGTGCCGCTACTAAGGCGGCTTCCTCATGACTTACGGCCTCCTTACACCGCATCCTCGGTCGGTGGCAGGCTCTCCCGCTTTTGCGACACCTGGCTGCCACAAGTAAAAGACCATTGGGTGAGAGACATTTTGTCTCACGGTTACAGGATAGAGTTCAGCTCTCGTCCTCCGACTCGATTCTTCAGAACATCTCCGCCTCCCGAGCGAGCCGTGGCTCTTCTGCAGGCGGTGGGCATTCTGAAGGCAGAAGGAGTGGTGGTCCCGGTTCCTCTTCAGCAACAGGGTCACGGTTTCTACTCCAACCTGTTTGTGGTTCCAAAGAAGGACGGGTCCTTCCGTCCTGTTTTGGACCTAAAACTGCTCAACAAACACGTAAGGACCAGGCGGTTCCGGATGGAATCCCTCCGCTCCGTCATCGCCTCAATGTCCCAAGGAGATTTCCTAGCATCGATCGATATCAAGGATGCTTATCTCCACGTACCAATTGCTCCAGAGCATCAGCGCTTCTTGCGCTTCGCCATAGGAGACGAACACCTTCAGTTCGCGGCACTGCCGTTCGGCCTGGCGACAGCCCCAAGGGTTTTCACCAAGGTCATGGCTACAGTAGTTGCGGTCCTCCACTCTCAGGGTCACTCAGTGATACCTTACTTAGACGATCTGCTGGTCAAGGCACCCTCTCAAGAGGCATGCCAACACAGCATCAACGTTACTCTGGAGATTCTCCAGAGTTTCGGGTGGATCATCAATTTTCCAAAGTCAAATCTGACACCGGTCCAATCGCTGACATATCTTGGCATGGAGTTTCATACTCTTCCAGCGATAGTGAAGCTTCCGCTGGACAAACAGCGTTCACTACAGACAGGGGTGCAATCTCTCCTTCAAGGTCGGTCACACCCCTTGAGGCGCCTCATGCACTTCCTGGGGAAGATGGTGGCAGCAATGGAAGCAGTCCCTTTCGCGCAGTTTCACCTGCGTCCACTTCAATGGGACATCCTACGCAAGTGGGACAGGATGCCGACGTCCCTAGACAGGAACGTCTCCCTCTCTCAGGCAACCAAAGCTTCCCTTCGGTGGTGGCTTCTTCCCACCTCATTATCGAAGGGGAAATCCTTCCTACCCCCATCCTGGGCGGTGGTCACGACGGACGCGAGTCTGTCAGGGTGGGGAGCAGTTTTTCTCCACCACAGGGCTCAGGGTACGTGGACTCAGCAAGAGTCCTCACTTCAGATCAATGTTCTGGAGATCAGGGCAGTATATCTTGCCCTAAAAGCGTTCCAGCAGTGGCTGGAAGGCAAGCAGATCCGAATTCAGTCGGACAACTCCACAGCGGTGGCTTACATCAACCACCAAGGTGGGAGACGCAGTCGGCAAGCCTTCCAGGAAGTCCGGCGGATTCTGCTGTGGGTGGAAGCCACAGCATCCACCATATCCGCAGTTCACATCCCGGGCGTAGAAAACTGGGAAGCAGACTTTCTCAGTCGCCAGGGCATGGACGCAGGGGAATGGTCCCTTCACCCGGACGTGTTTCAGGAGATCTGTTGCCGCTGGGGGATGCCGGACGTCGACCTAATGGCGTCACGGCACAACAACAAGGTCCCAACATTCATGGCTCGATCTCAAGATCACAGAGCTCTGGCGGCAGACGCCTTAGTTCAGGATTGGTCGCAGTTTCGGCTTCCTTATGTGTTTCCTCCTCTGGCACTGTTGCCCAGAGTGTTACGCAAGATCAGGGCCGACTGCCGCCGCGTCATCCTCGTCGCTCCAGACTGGCCGAGGAGGTCGTGGTACCCGGATCTGTGGCATCTCACGGTGGGCCAACCGTGGGCACTGCCAGACCGACCAGATTTGCTGTCTCAAGGGCCGTTTTTCCATCTGAATTCTGCGGCCCTCAACCTGACTGTGTGGCCATTGAGTCCTGGATCCTAGCGTCTTCAGGATTATCTCAAGAGGTCATTGCCACTATGAGACAGGCTAGGAAACCAACGTCCGCCAAGATCTACCTCCCTAAGGTGGTATCCCCTTTTCATCTCAATCAGGACATCTCCTTACCCTCGTTTTGTCCTCATCCAGTTCACCAATGTGAAAAGGATTTGCACTTGTTAGATCTGGTGAGAGTACTCAGACTCTACATTTCTCGTACGGCGCCCCTGCGCCGCTCGGATGCACTCTTTGTCCTTGTCGCTGGCCAGCGTAAAGGGACACAAGCTTCCAAGTCAACCCTGGCTCGGTGGATCAAGGAACCAATTCTAGAAGCTTACCGTTCCTCGGGGCTTCCGGTTCCCTCAGGACTGAAGGCCCATTCTACCAGGGCCGTGGGAGCGTCCTGGGCCTTGCGACACCAGGCTACGGCTCAGCAGGTGTGTCAGGCAGCTACCTGGTCGAGCCTGCACACTTTCACGAAACACTATCAGGTGCATACCTATGCTTCGGCAGATGCCAGCCTATTTAGGCGAGTCCTTCAGGCGGCAGTTGCCCACCTGTAAGAGGGGGCCGTTACGGCTCTATTATGAGGTATTATTTACCCACCCAGGGACTGCTTTTGGACGTCCCAATTGTCTGGGTCTCCCAATAAGGAGCGACAAAGAAGAAGGGAATTTTGTTTACTTACCGTAAATTCCTTTTCTTCTAGCTCCAATTGGGAGACCCAGCACCCGCCCCTGTTTTTGTATACACATGTTGTTCATGTTAAATGGTTTCAGTTCTCCGATATTCCTTCGGATTGAATTTACTTTAAACCAGTTTATAATTTTTTTTCCTCCTTCGGGCTTTTGCACCAAAACTGATGAGCCCGTGGCAGCACGGGGGGTGTATAGGCTGAAGGGGAGGGGCGTTACACTTTTAGTGTAATACTTTGTGTGGCCTCCGGAGGCATAGCTATACACCCAATTGTCTGGGTCTCCCAATTGGAGCTAGAAGAAAAGGAATTTACGGTAAGTAAACAAAATTCCCTTCTTTCTCAGCGTTCTCAATGTCTGCATAACACATTGGGACAAATGGGGGCCTGGGCTGGGGGATCTGGAGGGCACAGAGATGTCCCTATGTTAAACGGTCTGGCAAGCCACAACCTCCGGTTGTGCAGCTGCTTATATACTCTGTTTATATACTCTGCTGGGGGTCATCCTGGACAGAGCCCCCACTTCTGCAGCATGTCTCACATCAGAGCAGGGCTGCAAGGCTGTTCTTATTATGCACCGCTGTAGGCTCGTACTGCCTGTACCGAGCACATAACCACATTGTGATGCCTGCTCTAACATAGTGGTGCCTCAGCCTGGAGGCTCATCCCCAGTGGTCTCTCCGGCTGCTCCGGCTCCGGTGGCTGAACCCCCGGCTTGGGTAGAATTCCTCTCTCCAGGGGACAGCTGTCACGGACACTGCTGAGCATGCATCAGCCCCCTCCTCAGGGCGCTTCTGCTGCTACGGCTCGCTCAGCAAAGCTCACAGAGGATTCTTCATCTGGTCTCAGACCCCGTCCTCCTAAAATGGAGACGCAGGGTCCCCTTTCCCTCCTCGCCCCGCGGCTCTGGTTCACGAGCTGACTCGCAGGACAAGGAGGATGCCTTTACTGGGGGCTCGGACGCTTCTCCATGTACCCCATTGATCTGTCCGGAAGTGACGCAGATGCTAATGATTTGATTGCGTCCATTATAATTGTACTGGACCTCAATCCGCCTGTATCAGGGGAGCACCCCTCTCTGGCAGAAAAGCATCAGTATACCTTGCCTAAGAGAACAAGGAGTGTGTTCCTTATCCACTCCAGCTTTCAGGTCACTGTGACCAAGCCCAGAGCCTGTCCTGACAGACGCTTTCCAAAGCGTGGTTCTGATGACTGTTTCCCCCTTCCACCAGTGGTGGTCAAGGAGTGGGCTCATTCACCAAGGGTGGACCCTCCGGTGTCTAGACTTCAGCCCGGACAGTTGTATCAGTGGCTGACGGCACCTCTCTAAGGATCCCACTGTCCGCCAGGTTGTCCTTCTGGCCAAATCTATATATGAGGCGGCAGGGGCCTCGTTCTCCCCATCTTTTGCAGCAGTGCGGGCTCTCAAAGCCATCTCTGCTTCTCGGGAGGAGATGCATTCCCTCACCAGGGACTTTATGCCCGAAATGGTTGCCTTAACTTCCAGGCTTCAGTCTTTTCATCCTATGCCATGTCTGCCATGCTGGAGGCTTCTCACCGCACTGCGGTGGCCTCGGCTACTTCCCTCGCTATCCGCAGGTTCCTGTGGCTTCGAGAGTGGAAGGCAGATGCTTCTTAAGAAGTTCCTTGCTGGACTCCCTTTTCCTGGGACCAGTCTATTCGGTGAACAACTGGATGAAATTATTCAGGAAGCTTTTGGCAGGAAGAGTACTTCCATGCCACAACCCAGGAAACCTGTCCAGGACAGGAACCAGTCGAGGTTTCGTTCCTTTCGTTCCTCTAACTGGTCGTCCTCTAAGCCCTCGGCCTCGTCCACTAACTCAGCCAAGGTCCGTAAACCAACTGGCGCATGAAGCCGCGTCCTAAGTCGGCAGGAGCTGCTGCCACCAAGGCAGCCTCCTCTTGATTATCTGGCCGCGCCAGTAACGTCCTTGGTCGGTGGCAGGCTCTCCCTCTTGGGCGACGTGTGGTTTCAACACGTCTTCGATCAGTGGGTGTGGGTTACCATCTCCCACGGCTACAGAATGGAATTCTATCCAGCCCGCCAAACAGATTTTTCTTTGTCGCTCCATTGGGAGACCCAGACAATTGGGTGTATAGCTTCTGCCTCCGGAGGCCACACAAAGTATTACACTTTAAAAAGTGTAACCCCTCCCCTCTGCCTATACACCCTCCCGTGCATCACGGGCTCCTCAGTTTTATGCTTTGTGTTGAAGGAGGCACACATTCACTCAAGCTCCCATTTTAGTCAGCAGCAGCTGCTGATTGTATCGGATGGAAGAAAAGAGGGCCCTAACAGGGCCCCCGGCATGCTCCCTTCTCACCCCACTAAGTCGGCGGTGCTGTTAAGGTTGAGGTACCCATTGCGGGTACAAAGGCTGGAGCCACATGCCGTTTTTCCTTCCCCATCCCTTAGAGGCTCTGGGAGAAGTGGGATCCTAACTGGTCACCATTCACTGGGACCGGGCTCCCTCCGCAGCCCCTGGGGGAATCTGACGGACAGGAGACTGAGTATCATCAGGGACAGGCCCTGCATCTATAAGGTACTCTGTGTCCCCTTGGGGACGGTGCATGGAGCGCCTGTGTTACAGACGCTGCAGCGGCTGCTGTTTTTTTGTGACGACCGGGACTACCGCGCCGACCGCGCCTGTTTGCCGGCCGCGTTATTAAATTTAGTCCCCGGCTTCTGCGGCCTAGTACCATAACTCCCGCCCCCGGGCCTGCCAGTCAGGGGTAAGGGCGGGACGGTCGACTGGACGTCGGCAGTGAGGGCTGGAGCATACTTAGGTGTTCTCCTCCCCCTTCACTGAGCACTGTGGGGCACCAGATTCCCGCACTTTATTAGTCACGCCCACGGCTTCCTCCTCCCCTGAGAACTCTGGCAGCCATATTTACAATCACTTCTGCCGGTGGAGGATTTCAGAACGAGCTCTACAGCTCTGGGAGGCCCAGGCAGGGAATCTGGTGGACACACAACCGCTTAGGGCGGTCGGTAAGCCACACCGGTTACCCGGTGCTGGCCCCCCTTGGGTGCCGAAGTGTATATATATATATATATATATGTATACATTTTCTCTGTTCGGCCGCATTGTTTTGCTTTTGGCTATATACCCTCAGTGATCACTCTCAGAGGAGACTACAGCATGTCGTCCGCAAAGAGCAAGGGTGCCAAGGCATAGGCTTATTTTGCAACCTGTACCTCTTGTGCGGCTATGTTACCTGCAGGTTCCACCTACCCTCACTGTGTGCAATGCTCGGCCCCTGTGGCACTCACTCAGCCGGAGCCTCGGGCACTGGTGGGACCCTCGGCTCAGGTAGAACCGCCGGCTTCCACTGTCCAGGTGGCAGGGACAGAGTTTGCAGTTTTGGCTGAGAAACTCTGAGTCGCTTTCACAATCCATGGCTCAGTCTATGGACAGATGGTCTGCTAAGATACTAGAAGCCTTGCAGTCCAGATCGGTCACACAGGCCCCGGGCACTGTGAGTTCATCGCCCCCAGGCCCCTCTCGGTCGGTGCAGCAGAGTGCTCCTGGGGTGACACCTAGGTCCCACGGGGAGGACTCCGACACGGACCGCAGTCCCAGACCGGCTAAGCGGGCTCGCTGGGAACCTTCCCCGGCTTCATCACGCTGTTCGGGGTCGCAGCATGAGGACTCTCTGGAGGATGAGGCGGAGGTCGCAGCTCAGGGCTCTGATCCTGACGTTGCTCTCAATCTTGATACACCTGAAGGGGACGCCATAGTAAATGACCTTATAGCGTCCATCAACCAGGTGCTAGATCTTTCTCCCCCAACTCCACTTATAGAGGAGTCGGCTTCACAGCAGGAGAAACACCAGTTTAGGTTTCCCAAACGTACACGGAGTGCGTTTTTCGATCACTCTAACTTCAGAGATGCTGTCCAGAAGCACAGAGCATTTCCGGACAAGCGCTTTACTAAGCGCCTTAATGACACACGTTACCCCTTCCCCCCTGACGTAGTTAAGGGTTGGGCTCAGTGTCCCAAGGTGGATCCTCCAGTCTCTAGACTGGCGGCTAGATCCGTAGTATCAGTGGCAGATGGTTCATCGCTCAAGGATGCCACTGACAGGCAAATAGAGCTCCTGATGAAATCCATCTATGAAGCCATAGGCGCGTCGTTTGCTCCGGCCTTTGCAGCCGTGTGGGCACTCCAAGCTATCTCAGCTTGTATGTCTGAGATTAATGCAGTCACACGTACCTCTGCTCCGCAAGTTGTGTCTTTGACTTCTCAGGCGTCGGCCTTTTCGTCCTACGCCATGAACGCCGTCCTGGACTCAGCGAGCCGTACTGCGGTAGCATCCGCCAATTCGGTGGCAGTCCGCAGGCCCATGTGGCTACGCGAATGGAAGGCAGACTCTGCTTCCAAGAAGTTCTTAACCGGTTTGCCATTTTCTGGCGACCGTTTGTTTGGCGAGCAATTGGATGAAATTATTAAACAATCCAAGGGTAAGGACTCGTCCTTACCCCAGTCCAAACCAAACAAACCTCAGCAACGAAAAATTCAATCGAGGTTTCGGTCCTTTCGGCCCTCAGCCAGGTCCCAATCCTCCACGTCCAACAGGTCAGAGAAGGGCCAGAGGAACTCTTCTGCATGGCGGTCTAAGTCACGTCCTCCAAAGACCGCCGGAGGCACCGTCTCCAAGGCGGCCTCCTCATGACTTTCGGCCTCCCCAAACCGCATCCTCGGTCGGTGGCAGGCTCTCCCGCTTTTGCGACGCCTGGTGGCCACATGTCCAAGACCGATGGGTGAGAGACATTCTGTCGCACGGTTACAGGATAGAGCTCAGCTCTCGTCCTCCGACTCGTTTCTTCAGAACATCTCCGCCCCCCGAGCGAGCCGATGCACTTTTTCAGGCGGTGAACACTCTGAAGGCAGAAGGAGTTGTGATTCCCGTTCCCATTCAAGAACGTGGTCGCGGTTTTTACTCCAACTTGTTCGTGGTGCCAAAAAAGGACGGATCATTCCGCCCCGTTCTGGACCTCAAACTGCTCAACAGACACGTGAGAACCAGACGGTTCCGGATGGAATCTCTCCGTTCTGTCATCGCCTCGATGTCCCAAGGAGACTTCCTAGCCTCAATCGACATCAAGGATGCTTATCTCCATGTGCCGATTGCACCAGAGCATCAACGCTTCCTGCGTTTCGCCATCGGGGACGAACACCTTCAGTTTGTGGCACTGCCTTTCGGCCTGGCGACAGCCCCACGGGTCTTCACCAAGATCATGGCATCCGTGGTGGCGGTCCTACACTCTCAGGGCCACTCGGTGATCCCTTACTTAGACGATCTCCTAGTCAAGGCACCCTCCCGGGTGGCATGTCAACACAGCCTGACCATTGCTCTGGAGACTCTCCAGAGGTTCGGGTGGATCATCAATTTCCCAAAGTCAAAATTGACACCGACCCAATCACTGACTTACCTCGGGATGGAGTTTCTTTCTCTCTCAGCGATAGTGAAGCTTCCGCTGGACAAACAGCGTTCGCTACAGACAGGGGTGCACTCTCTCCTTCGGACCCAGTCACACCCCTTGAGGCGCCTCATGCACTTCCTAGGGAAGATGGTGGCAGCAATGGAGGCAGTTCCCTTTGCGCAGTTTTATCTGCGTCCACTTCAATGGGACATTCTCCGCAAATGGGACAGGAGGTCGACGTCCCTAGACAGGAACGTCTCTCTTTCACTGGCAGCCAAAACCTCTCTTCAGTGGTGGCTTCTTCCCACTTCCTTGTCGAAGGGAAAATCATTCCTGCCCCCATCCTGGGCTGTGGTCACGACGGACGCGAGTGTGTCAGGGTGGGGAGCGGTCTTCCTCCACCACAGGGCTCAGGGAACCTGGACTCCGACAGAGTCCTCCCTTCAGATCAATGTTCTGGAGATAAGGGCAGTGTATCTAGCCCTAAAGGCGTTCCATCGGTGGCTGGAGGGCAGACAGATCCGCATACAGTCGGACAAAGCCACGGCGGTCGCGTACATCAACCACCAGGGCGGCACACGCAGTCGTCAGGCCTTCCAAGAAGTTCGGCGGCTTCTGCTGTGGGCGGAAGCCACAGCCTCCACCATCTCCGCAGTTCACATCCCGGGCGTAGAAAACTGGGAAGCAGACTTTCTCATTCGCCAGGGCATGGACGCAGGGGAATGGTCTCTTCACCCGGACGTGTTTCAAGAGATTTGTTGCCGCTGGGGAATGCCGGACGTCGACCTCATGGCGTCTCGGCACAACAACAAAGTCCCGGCATTCATGGCACGGTCTCAAGATCACAGAGCTCTGGCGGCGGACGCATTAGTTCAGGATTGGTCGCAGTTTCGACTGCCTTATGTATTTCCTCCTCTGGCACTGCTGCCCAGAGTGTTGCGCAAGATCAGGTCCGACTGCCGCCACGCCATCCTCGTCGCTCCAGACTGGCCGAGGAGGTCGTGGTACCCGGATCTGTGGCACCTCACGGTGGGTCAACCGTGGGCACTCCCAGACCGACCAGACTTGCTGTCTCAAGGGCCATTTTTCCATCTGAATTCTGCGGCCCTCAACCTGACTGTGTGGCCATTAAGTCCTGGCTCCTAGCGTCCTCAGGGTTATCTCTATCACGCCTTTCGCAGAAGGTGGCCTTCCTAGTGGCAGTCACTTCACTTCGGAGAGTGTCTGAGCTAGCAGCGCTGTCATGCAAAGCCCCCTTCCTGGTGTTTCACCAGGATAAGGTGGTTCTGCGTCCGGTCCCGGAATTTCTCCCTAAGGTGGTATCCCCTTTTTATCTCAATCAGGATATCTCCTTACCTTCCTTTTGCCCTCATCCAGTTCACCAATGTGAAAAGGATTTGCACTTGTTAGATCTCGTGAGAGCACTCCGGTTCTACATTTCTCGCACGGCGCCCCTGCGCCGTTCGGATGCGCTCTTTGTCCTTGTCGCTGGCCAACGTAAGGGGTCACAGGCTTCCAAGTCAACCTTGGCTCGGTGGATCAAGGAACCGATTCTTGAAGCCTACCGTTCTTCTGGGCTTCCGATTCCTTCAGGGCTGAAGGCCCATTCTACCAGAGCCGTGGGTGCATCCTGGGCATTGCGGCACCAGGCTACGGCTCAGCAGGTGTGTCAGGCGGCTACCTGGTAGAGTCTGCACACTTTCACGAAACACTATCAGGTGCATGCCTATGCTTCGGCAGATGCCAGCCTAGGTAGGCGAGTCCTTCAGGCGGCGGTCGCCCACCTGTAAGAGGGGGCCGTTTTTCGGCTCTTTTTATCGAGGTATTCTTTTACCCACCCAGGGACTGCTTTTGGACGTCCCAATTGTCTGGGTCTCCCAATGGAGCGACAAAGAAGAAGGGAATTTTGTTTACTTACCGTAAATTCCTTTTCTTCTAGCTCCTATTGGGAGACCCAGCACCCGCCCCTGTTCCCTTCGGGCTGTTGTTCTTTTGTCTACACATGTTGTTCATGTTGAATTGTTCTTTTGGTTCATGGTTTCAGTTCTCCGAACATCCTTCGGATTGAATTTACCTTAGACCAATTTATAAGTTTCCTCCTTCCTGCTTTTGCACCAAAACTGAGGAGCCCGTGATGCACGGGAGGGTGTATAGGCAGAGGGGAGGGGGTTACACTTTTTAAAGTGTAATACTTTGTGTGGCCTCCGGAGGCAGAAGCTATACACCCAATTGTCTGGGTCTCCCAATAGGAGCTAGAAGAAAAGGAATTTACGGTAAGTAAACAAAATTCCCTTCTTTCTGTCAACTCCCCCCTGCTCCAAGGCCGCCGCCTTCTCACAGGCCGTGGCATTCTTGCAGGCCAATGGAGAAATTGTACCAGTTCCCGACTGGGAACAGTTCTGAGATTTCTACTCAAATCTCTTCCTAGTCCCCGAAAAGGACGGTGCTTCCTACCTGGATCTCAAGCTTCTCAACAAGCATGTTCAGGTGCGGCAATTTTGCATGGAATCTCTGCGATCAGTCAATGACCCAAGGAGATTTCTTAGCATCCATCGACATCAGAGATGTCTATCTGCATGTGCCAATCGCAGTTTCACACGAGCGTTGACTACGTTTTGTAATCGGAGAGGAACATTTCCAATTCGTGGCTCTCCCCTTGGGGTTAGCCACGGCCCCTCGTGTATTCACCAAGGTCATGGCAGCAGTGGTTGCGGTTCTGCTCCTCCAGGGGTTGGTAGTGATTCCTTACCTGGACGACCTTCTAGTCAGGGCTTCATCCAGTGCAGACTGTCAGCGGAGTGTCTCGCTCACTCTCAGCGGAGTGTCTCGCTCACTCTCAGCGGAGTGTCTCGCTCACTCTCAGCGGAGTGTCTCGCTCACTCTCAGCGGAGTGTCTCGCTCACTCTCAGCGGAGTGTCTCGCTCACTCTCAGCGGAGTGTCTCGCTCACTCTCAGCGGAGTGTCTCGCTCACTCTCAGCGGAGTGTCTCGCTCACTCTCAGCGGAGTGTCTCGCTCACTCTCAGCGGAGTGTCTCGCTCACTCTCAGCGGAGTGTCTCGCTCACTCTCAGCGGAGTGTCTCGCTCACTCTCAGCGGAGTGTCTCGCTCACTCTCAGCGGAGTGTCTCGCTCACTCTCAGCGGAGTGTCTCGCTCACTCTCAGCGGAGTGTCTCGCTCACTCTCAGCGGAGTGTCTCGCTCACTCTCAGCGGAGTGTCTCGCTCACTCTCAGCGGAGTGTCTCGCTCACTCTCAGCGGAGTGTCTCGCTCACTCTCAGCGGAGTGTCTCGCTCACTCTCAGCGGAGTGTCTCGCTCACTCTCAGCGGAGTGTCTCGCTCACTCTCAGCGGAGTGTCTCGCTCACTCTCAGCGGAGTGTCTCGCTCACTCTCAGCGGAGTGTCTCGCTCACTCTCAGCGGAGTGTCTCGCTCACTCTCAGCGGAGTGTCTCGCTCACTCTCAGCGGAGTGTCTCGCTCACTCTCAGCGGAGTGTCTCGCTCACTCTCAGCGGAGTGTCTCGCTCACTCTCAGCGGAGTGTCTCGCTCACTCTCAGCGGAGTGTCTCGCTCACTCTCAGCGGAGTGTCTCGCTCACTCTCAGCGGAGTGTCTCGCTCACTCTCAGCGGAGTGTCTCGCTCACTCTCAGCGGAGTGTCTCGCTCACTCTCAGCGGAGTGTCTCGCTCACTCTCAGCGGAGTGTCTCGCTCACTCTCAGCGGAGTGTCTCGCTCACTCTCAGCGGAGTGTCTCGCTCACTCTCAGCGGAGTGTCTCGCTCACTCTCAGCGGAGTGTCTCGCTCACTCTCAGCGGAGTGTCTCGCTCACTCTCAGCGGAGTGTCTCGCTCACTCTCAGCGGAGTGTCTCGCTCACTCTCAGCGGAGTGTCTCGCTCACTCTCAGCGGAGTGTCTCGCTCACTCTCAGCGGAGTGTCTCGCTCACTCTCAGCGGAGTGTCTCGCTCACTCTCAGCGGAGTGTCTCGCTCACTCTCAGCGGAGTGTCTCGCTCACTCTCAGCGGAGTGTCTCGCTCACTCTCAGCGGAGTGTCTCGCTCACTCTCAGCGGAGTGTCTCGCTCACTCTCAGCGGAGTGTCTCGCTCACTCTCAGCGGAGTGTCTCGCTCACTCTCAGCGGAGTGTCTCGCTCACTCTCAGCGGAGTGTCTCGCTCACTCTCAGCGGAGTGTCTCGCTCACTCTCAGCGGAGTGTCTCGCTCACTCTCAGCGGAGTGTCTCGCTCACTCTCAGCGGAGTGTCTCGCTCACTCTCAGCGGAGTGTCTCGCTCACTCTCAGCGGAGTGTCTCGCTCACTCTCAGCGGAGTGTCTCGCTCACTCTCAGCGGAGTGTCTCGCTCACTCTCAGCGGAGTGTCTCGCTCACTCTCAGCGGAGTGTCTCGCTCACTCTCAGCGGAGTGTCTCGCTCACTCTCAGCGGAGTGTCTCGCTCACTCTCAGCGGAGTGTCTCGCTCACTCTCAGCGGAGTGTCTCGCTCACTCTCAGCGGAGTGTCTCGCTCACTCTCAGCGGAGTGTCTCGCTCACTCTCAGCGGAGTGTCTCGCTCACTCTCAGCGGAGTGTCTCGCTCACTCTCAGCGGAGTGTCTCGCTCACTCTCAGCGGAGTGTCTCGCTCACTCTCAGCGGAGTGTCTCGCTCACTCTCAGCGGAGTGTCTCGCTCACTCTCAGCGGAGTGTCTCGCTCACTCTCAGCGGAGTGTCTCGCTCACTCTCAGCGGAGTGTCTCGCTCACTCTCAGCGGAGTGTCTCGCTCACTCTCAGCGGAGTGTCTCGCTCACTCTCAGCGGAGTGTCTCGCTCACTCTCAGCGGAGTGTCTCGCTCACTCTCAGCGGAGTGTCTCGCTCACTCTCAGCGGAGTGTCTCGCTCACTCTCAGCGGAGTGTCTCGCTCACTCTCAGCGGAGTGTCTCGCTCACTCTCAGCGGAGTGTCTCGCTCACTCTCAGCGGAGTGTCTCGCTCACTCTCAGCGGAGTGTCTCGCTCACTCTCAGCGGAGTGTCTCGCTCACTCTCAGCGGAGTGTCTCGCTCACTCTCAGCGGAGTGTCTCGCTCACTCTCAGCGGAGTGTCTCGCTCACTCTCAGCGGAGTGTCTCGCTCACTCTCAGCGGAGTGTCTCGCTCACTCTCAGCGGAGTGTCTCGCTCACTCTCAGCGGAGTGTCTCGCTCACTCTCAGCGGAGTGTCTCGCTCACTCTCAGCGGAGTGTCTCGCTCACTCTCAGCGGAGTGTCTCGCTCACTCTCAGCGGAGTGTCTCGCTCACTCTCAGCGGAGTGTCTCGCTCACTCTCAGCGGAGTGTCTCGCTCACTCTCAGCGGAGTGTCTCGCTCACTCTCAGCGGAGTGTCTCGCTCACTCTCAGCGGAGTGTCTCGCTCACTCTCAGCGGAGTGTCTCGCTCACTCTCAGCGGAGTGTCTCGCTCACTCTCAGCGGAGTGTCTCGCTCACTCTCAGCGGAGTGTCTCGCTCACTCTCAGCGGAGTGTCTCGCTCACTGTCAGCGGAGTGTCTCGCTCACTCTCGCCACGCTTGCAAGTCCACTCTGACCCCGACCCAGGAACTTACGTACCTAGGGATGCAATTCGAGACTCTGCTGGCACTTGTGAAGCTGCCCTTAGTCAAACAGCAGTCCCTTCATCTGGCGGTTCGCTCTCTGCTGAGGCTCCGCCGTCATTCCATCAGGCACCTCATGCAGGTGCTGGGTCAGATGGTGGCGTCAATGGAGGCGGTTCCCTTTGCCATCCCAGGGACGCTCCTTTCTGGCCCCGTCCTGGGTGATTCTCACCACGGATGCCAGTCTATCCGGCTGGGGAGCAGTGTTTCTCCACCACCGAGCACAGGGCACTTGGACTCCGTCCGAATGAGCCCTCTCGATCAATGTGCTGGAAATCAGGGCTGTACTCCTAGCTCTCGTAGTTTTTCACCACCTGTCGGCGGGCAAGCACATTCGAGTCCAGTCAGACAACGCGACAGCAGTTGCCTACATCAATCACCTAAGGCGGGACTCGCAGCCGCCTAGCAATGTTGGAAATTCAACGCATCCTTCAGTGGACGGAGGACTCCAAGTCCACCATATCCGCAGTCCACATCCCAGGCGTAGAAAACTGGGAGGCAGATTATCTCAGCCGTCAAACCGTGGACAGCGACGAGTGGGCCCTGCATCCGGCAGTGTTCCGGTCAATTTAGCAGGCGGGGCACTCCGGAAGTGGATCTAATGGCATCCCGGCACAACAACGAGGTCCCGGTTTACGTGGCTCGCTCCCACGATCCTCAGGCCTTGGCAGCGGACGCGCTGGTTCCAGATTGGTCCCAGTTCCGTCTGGTCTACGTGTTTCCCCCTCTGGCTCTCTTGCCCAGAGTCCTGCGCAAGATCAGAATGGAGGGCCGTCGGGTCGTACTCATCGCCCCAGACTGGCCCAGGCGAGCTTGGTTCCCAGACCTGCTCCGTCTGTCCGTAGAGGTGCTGTGGCATCTCCCGGACCGGCCAGACCTTCTCTCACAAGGTCCGTTTTCCGCCAGAATTCTGCGGCTCTCAGATTGACGGTGTGGCTCTTGAGCCCTGAATCCTTACGGCTTCGGGCATTCCTTCCGAGGTCATCTTCTCTATGACTCAGGCTCGGAAGTCTTCCTCGGCCAGGATTTACCACAGGACTTGGAGAATTTTCCTGTCCTGGTGTCGTTCTTCCGGCCATGCTCCTTGGCCGTTTTTCCTTGCCGTCCATCCTGTCCTTTCTACAGTCCGGCCTGCAGCTAGGACTGTCCCTCAATTCCCTCAAGGGACAGGTCTCGGCTCTGTCAGCGTTGTTCCAGCGGCGTATCGCCCGACTGGCACCGCACCTTCATGCAGGGCGCGTCTCACATCATTCCGCCTTACCGGCGGTCTCTGGATCCCTGAGACCTTAATCTGGTCCTCATGGCCTTACAGAAACCCCCCTTTGAGCCTCTTAGGGAGGTTTCGTTGTTTCGTCTTTCACAGAAAGTGGTCTTTCTGGTGGCCATAATTTCTCTCAGGAGAGTCTCTGATTTGACTGTGCTCTCTTCGGAGTCACCCTTTTTGGTTTTTTTCACCAAGACAAGGTGGTTCTCCGTCCGACTCCGGGCCTTCTCCCTAAGGTGGTGTCTCCTTTCCACCTTAACCAGGACATTTCATTGTCCTCCCTTTGTTTGGCCCCTGTGCATCGCTTTGAGAAAGCGTTGCATGCTTTAGATTTGGTGCGGACGCTCCAGATCTGTGTCACGCACCGCTGTTTTTTTAGGCGGTGCACCTCTCTTTTTGTGCTGACCACAGGTAAGCGCAAGGGTCTCTCGGCTTCTAAACCGACCCTAGCTCGTTGGATTAGGTCGGCCATATCCGATGCCTACCAATGTTCTCAGGTGCCTCCCCCGCCGGGGATTAAGGCGCACTCGACCAGAGCTGTCGGTGCCTCTTGGGCTACGGCTCAGCAGGTCTGTCAGGCTGCCACTTGGTCTAGTCTGCACACCCTTTCGAAGCACTACCAAGTGCATGCTCATGCTTCGGCAGATGCGAGCTTGGGCAGACGCATCCTTTGGACGGCTGTCGCCCATTTGTGAAGTTAGGTTTCGCCTACTTCTCAGTTTCTGTTTATTTCCCACCCATGGACTGCTTTGAGACGTCCCATGGTCTGGGTCTCCCATAAGGAACGATGAAGAAAAAGAGAATTTTGTTTACTTACCGTAAATTCTTTTTCTTATAGTTCCGACATGGGAGACCCAGCACCCTCCCTGTTGCCTGTTGGCAGTTTTCTTGTTCCGTGTGTTTTCACCGGCTGTTGTTGTAGACAGAGGTTCCGGTTATTCCAGGTTTTACTCTATCTCTACTTATGGGTGGATGTCCTCCTTCAGCTTTGGCACTAAACTGGTTGGATTTGTCATCCGGGGAGTGTATATGCTCGGAGGGAGGATCTACACTTTTAGTGTAGTACTTTGTGTGTCCTCCGGAGACAGTAGCTATACACCCATGGTCTGGGTCTCCCATGTCGGAACTATAAGAAAAAGAATTTACGGTAAGTAAACAAAATTCTCTTTTTTAGAGAGATGTATACCTAGCTGCGTATTTCAGGCAGAATGAATCTAATGACACGTTCATTTTAACCTGGGCAATTTTTTCGTCTTCATATTTAACATATGCCATCTCTTAGACAACATTTTTTTGCTTTACAGAGTGACTTTCGAGATTACCCTCCAGTTTTACGCCAGGCCGTATCCATTGCACGACGCATCCAAGACCCCTTGATTGAATTCTCTCAAGTCTGCAGCAGTGACGATGACATCTTGTGTCTGAAATTGCATCCATTACAAGTGAGTTGCCTGTTATTGCTTGTGCACTGCTACTCTGTCTAAGCCTATCTTATATATTTATTTGCATTTTCTCCTGTAGGATCAAGTAGTGAAAGAGGAATTACTTAATGCACTTTATTGCGAATTTATCAACCGAGTAAATGAGGTGGGAGTGGATGTCAATAGAGCTATTTCTCACCCATACACACAGTCACTTATTCAATATGTCTGTGGACTTGGACCTCGTAAAGGCACTCATCTGCTTAAGGCAAGTATGGTATCTCCTACTGTAACCGGCCAAGAAAACGTTCTTTGGAACAATAGTGTTGCTCATTTTTATTGCTTCCATTAAACGAATCTTTGTCTTGATGCCTTTCAGATCCTTAAGCAGAATAATACACGGTTGGAAAATCGCACTCAGCTAGTTACTATGTGTCACATGGGCCCCAAAGTTTTCATCAACTGTGCTGGCTTCATTAAGATTGACACAAACTCTCTCGGTGACAGGTTGGTTTTTAGCTTGAAGTTGACATTGTGAAGCACTGGACCCTCTGTGCATAAATGTCCGTTATTCTTACCTTTCCTAATTTTTACATATTTAGTACGGATTCCTACATTGAGGTCCTAGATGGCTCACGAGTGCATCCAGAAACTTATGAGTGGGCTCGTAAGATGGCAGTAGATGCCCTAGAGTATGATGAGTCTGCTGAAGATGCCAACCCTGCTGGAGCACTAGAGGAGATTCTAGAAAATCCCGAAAGATTAAAAGATTTAGATCTGGATGCCTTTGCTGAGGAACTTGAGAGACAGGTTTGTTTAATTCGCATCTAAGTAATTCTGAAGGTTCTGGTTTGTGTAGAATGTAAACTTGTGCTGGAAATATCACTGTTTCAAATTCAAAGTGTGAAATTGAAGTGAACCTAACCCTAAGGCCACGTTCACAAGACCGTATTTGTGATCTGAGTCCTGTCCATGAAAAAACGATGGATGCTGGGGGTCTCTGCTTTGTTAAATGTGACTTTTATAGACAACCTAGAGTTTGCATCTATGTTTGTCTCCTGTTAAAAATCAAATTTTTCCCCTAACTAGATCTACACATCAAATGAAAATGGCAGCATGCACTAGATTCTTCCATGTCAGGGATGAGATTCTCCCTTCCAAGTCTATAGGAGCGCAAAAAGTCTGGTTCCATAGAAAGCCACCATATAGCATCCAATTTTCTCTCGCTTCATTGGGGGATACAGGATGTATGCTGCCGCTACGAGGAGGCAATGAAAATATTCACTCCTCCTCAGTAGGACACACCCAACAACCAGTGCCAAGTTGATCAGTTTTAGCTTGGAGTCAGGAGGGTTTGTTGTTTTTTAGAAATTATTTTCCTTTTTTTTTTTTTTTCTGTCTTTCAAATACAGCTTGTGATCAGGCAATAGTGGAGTTAAGACTGAGCGCACAGTGTGGGGTTGTGGCACTACTGTTAACTCTGTGGTCTGTACAACAGGACTTTAGCCCCCCTCAACACATCAAGAGTGTTTAGGGGCTCCTTGGGGGTCGGTCCTTGCTACCATTCCTTTGCCCGCTTTCCTTCCAGACCCTGACGTGCAGCGAGGGAAGATGGAACCGATACCTTCCAGCCACCTGACAGTGTGACACCTAATGACAGTTTTCCTTATCGTGCTACAAAGATGGTTTCTAGAAATGCTCACACCATCCTGGCCAATGAGACACGCAGACTGTCCTCACACTGTTACCTACACCAATCAGAGTGTCTTGTTCCATAGACGTGCGGGAGCATAGTGCGTTCATTTTTGACGCTGCCTCCTCCTCATCGCGATCTTTCCCTGATGCCGGCATTACCCTCCCACAGCCTCTATATTTTCGGCTGCTTGACTCTCACAGGTTAAGCGCCGTCATCTGTAGAGCTTCCCACTGCTGTTGTCTCTCAGTTATTCCCTCATTTCATCCTTCAGGAGCTCCGCATCCTCTGCCCGTAATATTGGTGAATAAACTAGAAAAACAGGCAGGACTCCGGGACCAACTCAATCATTATTTTTAGCCTATGCATATGACATCTCAAGGACCTTCCCATATAGCACTGCAGCAGCTGGTTACTATAGTATGTTCCTTCCTTCAGCAGACACTATGCTTAGATTTGTCAGATCTGACCACCGTGTCCAGACCTTGTTCACACCTGTTGTGGCCTATGCCCACAATCGCCTGATTATTTTTTGCACTGTTTGACACAATGTATCACAGGGCAAATCACTGTAACAGTACCAGTACTCTGTCCAGTGAATCAGACGCACAATCTACCTCCTTCCTTATGGCACACACAGCAGTGGTCCATGTGCTAGGTCCACTATCTAGTATTTCAGACACCTCATCTACAACATACTACATGGCTGAACCCAGCAGTACTCTGTCCATTATCCAGTGAGTCAGACGTGCCATCTACCACGTAACACATTACCAATTGCAGCAGTGGTCCTAGTGCTCTGTCCGCTATTTAGTGAGTCACTCATTTCTTCCACTCACCTCATGCCAATTACTGGTGCAGTCCAGGTGCTCTGTCCACCATCTGGTAAGTCAGACCTACCACAAACCACATGACCATTCACACCGCGATCCATACGCTCTGTCCACAATTCAGTGAGTCCGAACCGCCATCTGTCGAGAACCACATGACTGATCAGTAAGTCAGAACCATCTACCACAGCACGGTCCAAGTTTTCTGTTCAAAGTCCACTTCCCCATGATCCATATAGCTGATAGTAGCAGCGGCACCAAAATAGCTCTCTGCTTCGCATTGTTGCTTTACAGCACTTGGGTTCTGGGTTCATTTCCCACCATTGTTAACCCTTCTGGGAGTTTGTAGGTTTGCGTGGCTTTTCTCTGGCCACTCATGATTTTTTCTTATAGATCTCTTTTGATTCAGTGGTAGGACATCTCCTCTCATCCCACTCTGGATCTCTGTGTCCCTCCACGCTTTCCAGGATGGTGATTTCGAGTTATCCCCTATGGAATCTACAGCCTTCCCTCCGTCTAGTGAGCTTGATTATGCCTTTGTTCATCTGCTTTTTTGGACTGCCGAAGAAGCCAGAATCTCTCTGGTCAGGTCACAGCATTTCATTCCACTTAACGTCCCTCCAGTGCCCTTATGAGGATCGCGTAAGCAGCATAGCCATTCCATGCTCCAGAGGGATCCTAGCCTTCCTTCCATTCACATATAGTTTAAGGCTTTTGTCTTGGCACGCTGCAAGGTTTTTTTTTTTTTTCTCAGAGCACACTTTTCTTGGCTGGGTCAGGCCGTGTCAACTCGGCTGGGTCAAGCCGCGTCAACTCGCACGAGCAGAGTGTCGTTCCATGTAGATAAGTTATCTATCCTTCTTGGTACTCGATATCTCTGACCTTCTGCTCAATGTTCTTCTCCGCCAAGTGATATTCTTGTGTATCAGTCTCTTCCCTCGCCTCTTATTCTTGTCCTGATGGCGGTGTTCTACTCTCATTCTTCACAAAAGTTCCTTCCAGATCATTGGTAAGTCATGTGTTTTTTCAGTTGGGGAATTTTATTCCAGTGTCGCACAATTCTGGATTGTTGGTAGGCTTGGTAGACCTTTTTTTCCCTCTTTCATCTGAAACTCAGAGCCATTAATTTGCCTCTACGTTTAGGCTGCATCTGTCATTATTCTTCAATGTTGAACCCTATCCCGTTGGATCTCAGCAGACCTGTCTGGTCTTGGACTATATAGGGTCTGCCGGTGTTTCTTTATCGCTTCATTGGGGGACACAGAGACCATGGGTTGTATGCTGCTGCCACTAGGAGGCGACACTAAGCAAAACAAGGAAAACTCCTCCTATGCAGTATACACCCACCAACTGGCAATCATTCCTCAGTTTAAGCTTAGTGTCCATAGGAGGTGGACACACTTGGGGCTGTTCCCAGCCCCTCAGGTTTGTATTTTTAATATTTTCCTTTTTTCGTTTCAGACACAGCTCATCGTGCGACAGGGTGTAATAGCTCACCCTGCTCTCCCCCCTAGAGACCGGTCGCACAGAAGTGGGGTCCGTCCGCCACTTCCGTTGTCCTCCGTGTCTGTCTGTCAGGACCCTACCCCCCTAACACTCTCAAGACTGTTTGGGGGGCATCCGCACAGAGGGACAGGCGGATGGTCCTTGCCCCCCTCCCCCTGCACGCTCGCCCTCCACAGCCGGCCTGATCAGGGAGGGGAGACGAAAAATCACCGGAAGAAACCCGTCTCCCTATGTATTTCCCAGGAGGCCAGGATCAAGCCAGGATCAAGGAGGACTATCAGCCTTCGGGACAGGTACCCATCCCTTGTCCCGGGTCATGGGGGGCTCCGTTTTTAAAAAAAAAAAAAAAAGAGGGAAAAGAAGGGATTAGGATCCATAGCATTAGCTTACCCCTGGTCAGATCCCCCTTCATACAGGCTCTGCCCCTGTCTCTCGTCCTCGGCGCCGTTCTCCGGCTCCCCCTGCGGCCTCATTCCTAATTTAGCCCCCGGCTTCTCTCCAGGCCTAGCTCCCGTCCGGCCACGCCCCCTCCCGGCCGGCCTATTGCGCGGGTCCTTTCTTCCTAGCAGGCCCGCCCGCTCCAACAGCCATTCCCAGCAGGCCTCTGCGCGCTCTTTTCTGTCCATTCACGGGCCTTCTCTCTCAGCCAATCCCTACACCCTGCAGCACTCCTTTCCTGCTCCTCCCCCAGCCCGGACACCCTCAGCAGCGCCATTACAGCCCTGCGATCCCTCTGTGCGGCGGCAGCTTTCCGGTGTAGCTTCCCACCTCGTACCCTGCAGCTCCCCGGAGCCCCCACCTCTGCTTCCTCAGCCTGCAGCTTCAGACAGGACACAGCGCCAGCACAGGACGCCAGAATCTGGGTAAGCTCTGCCACTGGGAGGCAGTTCCTTCCCCAGTCCCCATCCACCTGGCATCCTCTGCTCTGTTTTCTTCTCTCTCCCCCTCTCCCTGCTGTCCCATGTCCAGCACAAGAGCGACCCGCTCTCAGCCACAGGCCATAGTACTTCACTTCGCCTGCACTTCTTGTCTAAAAAAGTTTCCCTCAGGGCAGTCCTCCCCCATCTGCCTACCCTGTAGCACCCCTAGCATGACTACTACGGAGCCCCCCACCGCCCGTAACGAGGACTCGGCCCCCATACCTGGGTTGGCCTCAGCGCTCTCTCAGTCCGTGGACAACCTAACTAAGGTATCTCAAACCTTAGCCTCTGCCATAGAGCGTCTGCCCACCTCCACCTCTGGAGTCCCCCCGGTGACCCAGAGCGAGTCTGTGCCCGCAACGCCACCAGCCCGGCAGGGCAGAACACACAGGAGGTCTAGGAAGCGGTCCTTCTCGGGGTCATCCTCTAGCTCACCTAGCCCCTCTATGGCCTCCAGAGCAATGCGCTCTCTATCTCCTACCTCATCTGCAGCAGCCCCAGATTCGGACCAGGACCCTGATTCTGACTCCGATCTGGACTCTGAACATATCTCCAAGCTGACCAGTATGATGGACAGTCTGGTCATTGCTGTCAATCAGACCCTAGAGGTGAAGGATGTAGATCCGGCTCCTACCAGTCAATCGGTCCCTTTCAAAAGGGCCAAGAAACTGCCAAGAAGCTTTGGCAACCATAGGGAATTTGAGGACGTTTTCTCTAGACATTGGGAACATCCTGACAAGCGTTTCCAGAGGCGCAAGCGGGCACAGGTCCTTTATCCTTTTCCACCGGAACTTCTTCAGAAGTGGTCAGTGGCCCCTTCAGTGGATCCTCCGATCTCCCGACTTTCGTCCAGTACCACCTTGCCGCTTTCTGATGGCGCCTCCCTTAAGGATCCCTCAGACAGGACCATAGAATCCTTAGCCAGGTCGGCCTTTGAAGCCTCCGGCTCCGCCATCACTCCAGCCTTCGCATCTACCTGGGTCTCCAAGGCTGTCTCCGCCTGGGCAAAGCTCCTTCGGCGTGGTATCCTGGCTGAAGCTCCAAGCCCCGAGCTGGCAGATCTGGCAGATCAGATCGCGCATGCCGGAAAGTATCTAATTGCTGCGTCCCTCGACTCTGCTGCTTCCGCAGCCCTGGCAGCCGGCAACATTACTGCAATCCGCAGAGCCTTGTGGCTTAAAGCGTGGAACGCGGACTCAGCATCCAAAAAGTCTCTCACCAGTCTTCCCTTTTTTGGTGCCAGACTCTTCGGAGAAAAGCTGGACAAGATCATCTCTGAGGCTACGGGGGGCAAGAGTACCTTCCTTCCCCAACGGAGGATCCCCCCGTGCCCCTCCCAAACGACGGGTTTTTCCCTTTCGTCCCTTTCGTCAATTTTCTACCAACACACGTCGGGAGCGGTCACCAGCACGTCAGGAGAGACGGAAGCCCTCCTTTAAGGCAACACCCCACTGGTGTTCCTGGCGTTCCCGTGGCCAGCAGTCCAAGCCCTCCAGATCCAACAGATTCTCCTCCGCATGACTGGGCTCCCGTCCCCGGATCCTCATCCAGGGTCGGCGGTCGCCTCCGCATGTTCAGAAGCGCGTGGCTTTCCGTGATAGACGACACCTGGGTCCGAGACGTCGTCTCTCACGGCTACAAGATAGAGTTTTCTTCTCTCCCATGCTCACGCTTCGTCAAGTCCAAACCCCCCAAGGATCCCTCTCTCACCAAGGGATTCTTCGCAGCCATCCAGTCCATGCGAGACTCTGGGGTCATCACCCCCGTCCCCCCTCAAGACCGATTCCGGGGTTTTTATTCAAACCCGTTGTGCCGAAGAAGAATGGCACAGTCCGTCCCATTCTGGACCTCAAGCGCCTCAACAGGCGGGTCCGTCTCCGGCGATTCCGCATGGAGTCTCTGCGCTCAGTGATAGCATCCATGGAACCCAGGGAGTTCCTTTGTTCTGTGGACATCCAGGACGCCTATCTCCACATCCCGATCTTTCCAGCTCATCAGAGATTCCTATGCTTCGTGGTTCAGGAGCAACACTTTCAATTCACAGCTCTCCCATTCGGGCTCTCGACAGCTCCCAGAGTCTTCACCAAGGTGATGGCAACTGTCATGGCTATTCTTCGGACCCGGCGAATTCTAGCCATCCCGTACCTGGACGACATTTTGATCAAGGCTCCCTCGGCGTCGGAGTGCCGCGACAGCCTCAACATCACTCTGGATACGCTAACCCGTCTCGGCTGACTAAAGTCTGACTAACAGACTCGGCTGACTAACAGACCAAAGTCATCTCTGATCCCGGCTGAACGCATCTCATTCCTCGGCATGATCTTCGACACCGCACAGGCGAAGGTTCTTCTGCCCAAGGACAAGCTCTCAGCTATCCTCAGGGGGATTTGGAAGCTCCAACGCACACCCCGTTGCTCTCTTCGGTTCTGCATGAGCATTCTCAGAAAAATGGTGGCGTCAATGGAAGCGGTGCCCTACAGTCAATTCCATACTCTCCCACTTCAGGGTCTCCTTCTAGCAACATGGGACAAGTCTCTTCACTCCCTGGACCGGCCAATTGCGCTCCCTCCTCGAGTCAGAGAGTCATTAGAATGGTGGAAACGCTCTCCCCTCACCCTCCAAGGGAGATCATTTCTTCCCCTTCGATGGAAGGTGATCACGACAGACGCCAGCCTGCTAGGCTGGGGAGCCACATTCCAGGACCTTACAGTTCAGGGTCGCTGGACCGAGCCGGAAACCAAGCTTCCCATCAACATCTTGGAACTCGGGTCAGTTCGCCTGGCTCTCTTTCATTGGGAGTCCCTGCTTCTCGGACACCCAGTTCGGGTGCAGTCCGACAATGCGACCACTGTGGCCTACATAAACCATCATGTGCCCCATTGATCTGTCCGAAAGTGACTCAGATGTTAGTGATTTGATTGCGTCCATTAATTCTGTACTGGACCTCAATCCGCCAGTATCAGAGGAGCAACCCAGGGCGCATCTCACATCATTCCGCCTTATCGGCGGCCCTTGGATCCCTGGGACCTCAATTTGGTCCTCACAACCTTGCAGAAACCCCCCTTTGAGCCTCTTAGGGAGGTTTCTTTGTTTCGTCTTTCACAGAAAGTGGTCTTTCTAGTGGCCATAACTTCCCTCAGGAGAGTCTCTGATTTGTCTGCGCTCTCTTCGGAATCACCTTTTTTGTTTTTTCATCAAGACAAGGTGGTTCTCCGTCCGACTCCGGACGTTCTCCCTAAGGTGGTTTCTCCTTTCCACCTTAACCAGGACATTACCCTGCCTTCCTTTTGTCCGGCTCCTGTTCATCGCTTTGAAAAAGCGTTGCATACTCTGTATCTGGTGCGGGCGCTCCGGATCTATGTGTCTCGCACCGCTGCTCTTAGGCGGTGCACCTTTCTTTTTGTGCTAACCACAGGTCGACGTAAGGGCCTCTCTGCTTCTAAGCCGACCTTAGCCCGTTGGATTAGGTCGACCATTTCCGATGCCTACCAGTGTTCTCAGGTGCCTCCCCCGCCAGGGATCAAGGCACACTCGACCAGAGCTGTCGGTGCCTCTTGGGCTTTCAGGCACCAGGCTACGGCTCAGTAAGTCTGTCAGGCTGCCACTTGGACTAGCCTGCATACCTTTTCAAAGCACTACCAAGTGCATACTCATGCTTCGGCAGATGCGAGCTTGGGCAGACGCATCCTTCAGGCGGCTGTCGCCCATTTGTGAAGTTAGGCTCCGCCTACTTCTCAGTTTTTCTGTTTATTCCCACCCATGGACTGCTTTGAGACGTCCCAATGTCTGGGTCTCCCATAGGAACGATAAAGAAAAAGAGAATTTTGTTTACTTACCGTAAATTCTTTTTCTTTGTCGCTCCTAATTGGGAGACCCAGACAATTGGGTGTATAGCTATGCCTCCGGAGGCCACACAAAGTATTACACTAAAAGTGTAAAGCCCCTCCCCTTCAGCCTATACACCCCCCGTACTGCTACGGGCTCATCAGTTTTTATGCTTTGTGCGAAGGAGGTCACACATCCACGCATAGCTCCACAGAGGACCCTGCTGGATAGGAGCCGAGTATCGTTCAGGGACATGGCCCTGCTACTTGGAGGTACTCTGTGTCCCCGTGGGGACCGCGCACAGCAACACTCCAGCGTTGCTGGGTGTGCTAGTGCACCGGGGACAGCAGCGCTGGCTGCATTTGTGCCACTATACACTTCAGCGTCGCTGAGTGTGTTTGTGTCTTTCTTCCCGCCCCCAGCCCTGCCAGTCAGGGGAAGGGCGGGACGCTGTACAGGTCGGCAGCACTGAGGGCTGGTGCATGCTTTGCATACTCCACCCCCCTCACTCTGCACAGTGGGGCACCAGTTCCCGCACTTTTCTGGGTCACGCCCACGGCTCCCTCCTCTCCTCAGGACGCTGGCAGCCATTCCTCTCAGCTTTGCTAACGCTGGAGAGGAGAGACAAGCTCAAAGAGACCCAGGCAGGAATTCTGGTGCCCACAGAAACGCTTTGCGCAGGCGGTAAGCAGCACCTGTGGTGCTGGCCCCACTAGTGCAGAAGTGTATTTATAGTTTATATGATTATAGTCTATACTTTACACTGTATGGTGCACGGTTGATTTGTGGCTATATACCCTCCTGTATTGCTCAGAGGAGACAACAGCATGTCGTCCACAAATAGCAAGGGTGCCAAAGCACAGACTTACTATGCTGCTTGTGCAGCATGTACGGCTATACTGCCGGCAGGTTACACTGACCCTCATTGTGTGCAATGCTCGGCCCCTGTGGCACTTACTCAGCCGGAGCCTCTGCTAGGGGTGGCCCAGGGAGAACCACCTGTTGACACTGTCCAGGTGACAGGGACGGAGTTTGCAGTTTTTACTGAAAGACTTCTGAGACTATGGCTAAGATATTAGAAGCCTTGCAGTCCAGGCCGGCATCTCAAGCCAGGGGCACTGTGGAATCATTGTCCCCTGGTTCCCCTCAGTGGGAACAGCAATGTCTTCCCGGGGTGTCTCATGGATCCCAGGGTGAGGTCTCTGACACGGACCGCAGCCCCAGACCGACTAAGCGAGCTCGCTATGAAATTCCCTCGACATCATCACAATGTTCAGGGTCTCAGCGAGAGGACTCTCTGTATGATGAAGCGGAGGTAGCTGATCAGGATTCTGATCCTGAAGCCGCTCTCAACCTTGATACTCCTGATGGGGACGCCATAGTGAATGATCTTATTGCGTCCATCAATGAAATGTTGAATATTTCTCCCTCAGCTCCTCCTGTGGAGGAGTCAGCTTCACAGCAGGAGAAATTCCGTTTCAGGTTTCCCAAGCGTACAAAGAGTATGTTTCTGGACCACTCTGACTTCAGAGAGGCAGTCCAGAAACACCGAGCTTATCCAGATAAGCGTTTTTCCAAGCGCCTTAAGGATACACGTTACCCTTTTCCCCCTGACGTGGTCAAGGGCTGGACTCAGTGTCCCAAGGTGGATCCTCCAATCTCCAGACTGGCGGCTAGATCCATAGTTGCAGTGGAAGATGGAACTTCACTCAAGGATGCCACTGACAGACAGATGGAGCTCTGGTTGAAATCCATCTATGAAGCTATCGGCGCGTCTTTTGCTCCAGCATTCGCAGCCGTATGGGCACTCCAAGCTATCTCAGCTGGTCAGGCGCAAATTGACGCACTCACACGTACGTCTGCGCCGCAGGTGGCGTCCATAACCTCTCAAACGTCGGCATTTGCGTCCTACGCTATTAATGCTGTCCTGGACTCTGCGACCCGTACGGCGGTTGCAGCCGTCAATTCGGTGGCAATACGCAGGGCCTTGTGGCTGCGGGAATGGAAGGCAGATTCGGCTTCCAAAAAGTGCTTAACTGGATTGCCATTTTCTGGCGACCGTTTGTTTGGTGAGAGATTGGATGAAATCATCAAACAATCCAAGGGAAAGGAAACATCCTTACCCCAGGCCAAACCAAAAACACCCCAACAGAGGAGGGGACAGTCGAGGTTTCGGTCCTTTCGGGGTGCGGGCAGGTCCCAATTCTCCTCGTCCAAAAGGCCTCAGAAGGATCAGAGGAACTCCGACGCATGGCGGTCTAAATCACGCCCTAAAAAGACCGCCGGAGGTGCCGCTACCAAGGCGGCTTCCTCATGACTTACGGCCTCCTCACACCGCATCCTCGGTCGGTGGCAGGCTCTCCCGCTTTTGCGACACCTGGCTGCCACAAGTAAAAGACCGTTGGGTGAGAGACATTTTGTCTCACGGTTACAGGATAGAGTTCAGCTCTCGTCCTCCGACTCGATTCTTCAGAACATCTCCGCCTCCCGAGCGAGCCGAGGCTCTTCTGCAGGCGGTGGGCATTCTGAAGGCAGAAGGAGTGGTGGTCCCGGTTCCTCTTCAGCAACAGGGTCACGGTTTCTACTCCAACCTGTTTGTGGTTCCAAAGAAGGACGGGTCCTTCCGTCCTGTTTTGGACCTAAAACTGCTCAACAAACACGTAAGAACCAGGCGGTTCCGGATGGAATCCCTCCACTCCGTCATCGCCTCAATGTCCCAAGGAGATTTCCTAGCATCGATCGATATCAAGGATGCTTATCTCCACGTACCAATTGCTCCAGAGCATCAGCGCTTCTTGCGCTTCGCCATAGGAGACGAACACCTTCAGTTCGCGGCACTGCCGTTCGGCCTGGTGACAGCCCCAAGGGTTTTCACCAAGGTCATGGCTACAGTAGTTGCGGTCCTCCACTCTCAGGGTCACTCAGTGATACCTTACTTAGACGATCTGCTGGTCAAGGCACCCTCTCAAGAGGCATGCCAACACAGCCTCAACGTTACTCTGGAGATTCTCCAGAGTTTCGGGTGGATCATCAATTTTCCAAAGTCAAATCTGACACCGGTCCAATCACTGACATATCTTGGCATGGAGTTTCATACTCTTCCAGCGATAGTGAAGCTTCCGCTGGACAAACAGCGTTCACTACAGACAGGGGTACAATCTCTCCTTCAAGGTCGGTCACACCCCTTGAGGCGCCTCATGCACTTCCTGGGGAAGATGGTGGCAGCAATGGAAGCAGTCCCTTTCGCGCAGTTTCACCTGCGTCCTCTTCAATGGGACATCCTACGCAAGTGGGACAGGAGGCCAACGTCCCTAGACAGGAACGTCTCCCTCTCTCAAGCAACCAAAGCTTCCCTTCGGTGGTGGCTTCTTCCCACCTCATTATCGAAAGGAAAATCCTTCCTACCCCCATCCTGGGCGGTGGTCACGACGGACGCGAGCCTGTCAGGGTGGGGAGCAGTTTTTCTCCACCACAGGGCTCAGGGTACGTGGACTCAGCAAGAGTCCTCACTTCAGATCAATGTTCTGGAGATCAGGGCAGTGTATCTTGCCCTAAAAGCGTTCCAGCAGTGGCTGGAAGGCAAGCAGATCCGAATTCAGTCGGACAACTCCACAGCGGTGGCTTACATCAACCACCAAGGTGGGACACGCAGTCGGCAAGCCTTCCAGGAAGTCCGGAGGATTCTGCTGTGGGTGGAAGCCACAGCATCCACCATATCCGCAGTTCACATCCCGGGCGTAGAAAACTGGGAAGCAGACTTTCTCAGTCGCCAGGGCATGGACGCAGGGGAATGGTCCCTTCACCCGGACGTGTTTCAGGAGATCTGTTGCCGCTGGGGGATGCCGGACGTCGACCTAATGGCGTCACGGCACAACAACAAGGTCCCAACATTCATGGCTCGATCTCAAGATCACAGAGCTCTGGCGGCAGACGCCTTAGTTCAGGATTGGTCGCAGTTTCAGCTTCCTTACGTGTTTCCTCCTCTGGCTCTGTTGCCCAGAGTGTTACGCAAGATAAGGGCCGACTGCCGCCGTGCCATCCTCGTCGCTCCAGACTGGCCGAGGAGGTCGTGGTACCCGGATCTGTGGCATCTCACGGTCGGCCAACCGTGGGCACTGCCAGACCGACCAGATTTGCTATCTCAAGGGCCGTTTTTCCATCTGAATTCTGCGGCCCTCAACCTGACTGTGTGGCCATTGAGTCCTGGATCCTAGCGTCTTCAGGATTATCTCAAGAGGTCATTGCCACTATGAGACAGGCTAGGAAACCAACGTCCGCCAAGATTTCCTCCCTAAGGTGGTATCCCCTTTTCATCTCAATCAGGACATCTCCTTACCCTCGTTTTGTCCTCATCCAGTTCACCAATGTGAAAAGGATTTGCACTTGTTAGATCTGGTGAGAGCACTCAGACTCTACATTTCTCGTACGGCGCCCCTGCGCCGCTCCGATGCACTCTTTGTCCTTGTCGCTGGCCAGCGTAAAGGGACACAAGCATCCAAATCAACCCTGGCTCGGTGGATCAAGGAACCAATTCTCGAAGCTTACCGTTCCTCGGGGCTTCCGGTTCCCTCAGGACTGAAGGCCCATTCTACCAGGGCCGTGAGAGCGTCCTGGGCCTTGCGACACCAGGCTACGGCTCAGCAGGTGTGTCAGGCAGCTACCTGGTCGAGCCTGCACACTTTCACGAAACACTATCAGGTGCATACCTATGCTTCGGCAGATGCCAGCCTAGGTAGGCGAGTCCTTCAGGCGGCAGTTGCCCACCTGTAGGACGGAGCCGTTACGGCTCTATTATGAGGTATTATTTACCCACCCAGGGACTGCTTTTGGACGTCCCAATTGTCTGGGTCTCCCAATTAGGAGCGACAAAGAAGAAGGGAATTTTGTTTACTTACCGTAAATTCCTTTTCTTCTAGCTCCAATTGGGAGACCCAGCACCCGCCCCTGTTTTTGTATACACATGTTGTTCATGTTAAATGGTTTCAGTTCTCCGATATTCCTTCGGATTGAATTTACTTTAAACCAGTTTATAATTTTTTCCTCCTTCTGGCTTTTGCACCAAAACTGATGAGCCCGTAGCAGTACGGGGGGTGTATAGGCTGAAGGGGAGGGGCTTTACACTTTTAGTGTAATACTTTGTGTGGCCTCCGGAGGCATAGCTATACACCCAATTGTCTGGGTCTCCCAATTGGAGCTAGAAGAAAAGGAATTTACGGTAAGTAAACAAAATTCCCTTCTTCTTATAGTTCCGACATGGGAGACCCAGCACCCTCCCTGTTGCCTGTTGGCAGTTTCTTGTTCCGCGTGTTATCACTGGCTGTTGTCGTGGACAGAGTCTCCGGTTGTTCCGGTTCTTGCTCTGTTTTTACTTGTGGGTGGCTATTCTCCTTCAGCTTTTGCACTAAACTGGCTAGATCTGGTTCTCCAGGGGGTGTATAGGCTCAGAGGGAGGAGCTACACTTTTTAGTGTAGTACTTTGTGTGTCCTCCGGAGGCAGAAGCTATACACCCAATGTCTGGGTCTCCCAATACGGAACTATAAGAAAAAGAATTTACGGTAAGTAAACAAAATTCTCTTTTTTTTTTTTTTTTTTTTGCCTAGTGGCAGCCTCTCAGTGACCTCAGCATACACGTATGGTTTCCTGGTCCCTCAATGAAAGGGAATCTGTCACCAGGTTTTTGCCACCTAATCTGAGCAGCATAACATAGGGGCAGAGATCCTGATTTCAGCGGTGTGTCACTTACTGAGTGGCTGCTTAGTGTAGTTTTTATAAAATCAATGTCTAATCAGCAGTAGATTATCATTAGAGGACTACTTGGCATGCTGTATATTCATTAGCTCTTTTAACTGCTAGATCTGACGACAGCAAACAGCTCAGTAAGAGACACATCACTAGAATCAGGTTCTCTGTATATTATGCTGCTCTTAGATGGAGTAGCAAAAACCTGGTGACAGATTCTCAGCGCCGCCCATAATCTCGTGCTTGTGACACACGTCACCAGCAATCCTGGCGTGGGCAGCACCTCGGGCGCAGTGGGCGGTGTCCTGATGGATGAAATGGAGCGTGGGGGGACGGCGTCAATGTGCTGGAGGAACAGCAGCGGTCAGCAGAGAGCCCGCCCCCATGGACGATTTACAAAATTTACATAGCAAAAGGTACAAGTTTATAAAGTATTTAATTTGGTTTAAAAGGGGCCACAAAAAGTACAGGAACCTTGCTAGAATGCAGCCCAGGAGCTGCAGAGGGGGAAACTTTTAGGTTTAAAGCAAAATTTCTGATGACCGGTTCCCTTTAAAGTCCCTGAGAAAGTGAGTTACCAAAATCTTCTCTTTACATACTGTATTTTTCGGATTATAAGACGCACACACTTTTCCTCTCAAAAATTTAAGAGGAAAATCAGGGGTGCGTCTTATAAGCCGGGTATAGCTTAACAGGGGGTGCTGGAGAGGTGTTACTGGAGGCAGGGGTGATGCTGCGTGCTGTGCACTGGTCTGTACTGTGGGCGGTGCACTGTGTGGTCTATTGCGATGTGCTGTGGGCTCTGCTGCGCTGCGGGCGGTGAGGCAGGGGTCACCATCCTGAATGTCGGTGGTGCGAGCTTCAAATAATGGCGCCCGGAGTCAGCACGTGTGCAAATGGAGCTCTCTGCTCAAGATTTGATCTGCGCATGTGCTGCCTCCAGCCCATTGATCTCCCAGCAGGGCACTTAAGGAAAATGGCATCCGGAGGTGGCGCGTGCGCAGATAAGAGCTAGGCTTATGATTTAGCAGATAGCTCAGTCTGCTTACACTAAGACTCCGGGTGTCATATTTTTTTTATTTATTTTTTTTTAAGTCCATACTGCCGACGGTCAGGACGGCGTCCCCTGCCTCACTACCCGCAGCAGTGCCTCTCAGTGCCACTGTCCGCAGCGAGCTTCTGGGGCACCTGCTGCACTGACTGCAGCATCGCCCTACTCCAGCACCGCCCCTGCCTCCTCTGAGCCCTGCCACACCACCGCTGCCGCCCCTGTCCGGTAAGACACCACCGGATAAGACTGACCCCATATTTTTTTTATTTTTTTTTCTGTAAATTTGGGGTGCATCTTATAATTTTAGTGCATATTAGAAAACAAAAATATGGTGTATTCCTTTCTCGCCTTTTCATTGGGGGACACAGAGTGTGTAGTATGGTGTCTCCAGGGGAGGCGTGACACTAGATTGAAAAAGTGTTAGCTCCTCCTCCCTACCCTAGCTAGGCATGAAACTAGCCCAGTTTTTTCTAGTGTCAGCAGGGAGGCTGAGATGTCTGGCCTTGCCCTACCAGGTGCCTAAGGCCAGCTTATTTTGTTTTTATTTTTTATTTATTTTTTTCTTATTCATTCTATTTTTGATTATGGGGCAATACCAGGGTGCTTTGCCACCCTCGTGACCCCCCCCACCCCCGCGTACGGGCAGAGGAAACCTGGCGTGCACAAGCCGTCTGTCACAAACCACCGGGGGGGTCACTCAGAAATCCCCCGCGCTGGCTACCAGTACGTCACAATCGGGGGGCAACAAGTGGGGGGTCACCCCTCCTTTATACCTCCCGACCGACAGACAGAGCACGTGACGCGCTCTCTAGCGCCCCTCTTATAGTCAGGCCAATTATGGAATTGCCCGACCATAAGCAAGGAGGCCGCTATACTACTTATGCCGATTATTGAAGGGTCCCCGGTGAGAGTAAGGTATATATTCCCCCGACCTCCGCGGGCGGAATATATAAAATCTCCCCGAATCTCACTGGCCTCCCCACAATAATCCTTGGCACAATTCGCTGCCACCAACCGATTTACGGTAACTATTAGCCGAACACACAGACGTGGGATTCAAGATCGAGATAACAGAACAGCCCAAGATTAATTATATAATTTAATCAGCCTAAAGCACACTAGAAACTACAATATATACAATAGGGAATCTACAGAATATACATATGTCAGAGTACAGTTACAGTCAAAGCATGGGTTACAAACAGGCATACACAGTTCCAGCAGTTACCTTGTTGCGTCTGGCCACAGGGGGGCGCTGTACCCAGGTTTCTAGGATCCTTCCCACAGATGTTTCCTACACGTGCCCCCAGCGGAAAGAACACTGGAAAATGGCCGAAGTAGGGTTATCAACCTGGGCAGATCCAGGTCCCCTCCTACCTTCGTGACCTCAGAGGGAGCACTGCTCCACCCCTGGCTGGAGTTATGGACAAAATCCACAACATGGAATATGGCCATAACTTTGCCTGGGAGCGTCGTAGGCGGACGCCAATGCTCTCATTGTGACAGTTATGAATTTAGCTACAGAACGAGGGGACTCATGACCTGTCTGCCAGTTCCCCATTGGCTGATATCACGCCTGGGGCATTTCCCAATGTCCTGCTCCCATAAAAAGGGTGTGCCGGCATCGCCCGCATGCGGAGACACCATTTTTATGGTTGCCATATTTATCGGAAATATGGCTTGCGAGATATGAACCATTTTTTACTGGAGTCGTTCTGTCTGCTAGTTCCATAGCCTTGCTAATGAGATACAACTCTTGTTACAGGGTGACAGCAGGGAGTCATCCTGTGTCCATTGTTCCCACACCACCTCATCTCCATATCACAGGACATGGCCATGGAGGTGTAAGTGGAACACTGAGGACAAGAAGGGAGGGGGCACTGCCAGGGAGTGATGAGGGATTATGACTGGAGTCATAATTCATCTTCATATCCCGGGATTTGCCTCACACCGTCAGTCTTACCTCGCGCCCAAGTGGTCGGTTCTGCGTACCCCTCCAGGCTCCCTGGAAGCACCTCACACCAAGGTAGCTCCAGAGGGCTAAGCAGAGCCGAGGACCTGCTTCAGCCTTGAGCCGAAGATGTGTCCCTGAGATCCCCGCATCCATCACCGACGCGTCTTCAGACGGAGCCAGGAGCAGGTAGGTAGACGACGAGTCATCCGTCCCCTGCATCCAAACCGCCGCCTGGAAAGGCGCCGGTGGGGCGATGCAGGCCGTGATCCCGGGGAGCATCATTAACTTAGCCCCCGGCTTCGGCCTGCAATTCTAGCAACGCCCCCTCTCACTGCTCTGGAAGCCGCTTCCTCACTCAGGAGCAGCTCCTTTCCGATTGGCCGTCATGCTTAGACCAATAGCCCTGAGACCAATCAGTCTCTGGGAGCCGTCTCTCTCCTCCATGCTGCCAGGAACACTGGACGTCATTTTCCACGTGGGGAGCAGACACTGGTGAGATCGCCTCCTTGGCTCTGCACTTCTGCAGCACTATATACCGCTCTGCTCAGCGGTATGTCGCTGTCTCTCTAGCGGTGTGCGTCTGCTGGCCAGCGGTGTATATCAGCTACTAGCGGTATATACTGGCTCTGCCTGCAGGTATATGCCGACTGTTTGACAGTATATGCCATTTTTGCTATCGTTATATACCGGCTGTGCATAGCAGTCACTTTATAATACTGCTAGTGGCTCCTCACTCATACTAACAGCGGCATATCCCTATATAGGGCTGTAGGACTCTGTTGCTGACATGCGTAACCGCAAGGGTGATAAAGCTTCCCCGGCGTCCTCTACGGACCTGTACTATGCTTGTACCACCTGTGGACGCTCGTTTTCTGATGGACGAAGCTATCCACTATGCCGGGGCAACGATGCCCCTACTACCGCGTCACAACAGACCCAGTTGCTGGACCAGGAGGCTGCGCAGGTTTTGGATTCTGCACCGGCCAGGCAGCACCCCCGTCTGATGACGTTCTTCCTTCTAATGTCTAAAAGGATAGATGACCTTGTCACTCAGATATCCCAAACCTCAGGCAGCCTTCCCCCGGCTCAGCTCCTTCAGAGGAGCCCGCCTGCTTCGTCTGGTCCTTCTTCCCCAGAACGTAAAAAGGCTGCTTCCAAGAGGCGCCATTGCGACCTCTACGCCTCTTCCGACTTGGACGATGGTCAGTCTGACCCGGGCTCTGTGACTTTTAGTAGTCACGATTCCCAAGACTCTGACTCTGATTCAGATGTCCCTTCCGAGTCTAGGCATATAGAAGACGCACTAATTTCGGCTGTCAATCACTCTTTGTCAATTTCTGATCAGCCTCCGGACCCGACTTCTCAGTCGGCAATCAAGCGGGCCAAGAAGCCTCCTAAGTCCTTTGCCACAGGATCCGTTTTTTCGTCAAATCGTGTCTAAACGGTGAGATCACCCTGATAGAAGGTTTAATAAAAAAACCTTTCACTTCATTCGCTTATCCTTTTCCATCTGAAATGGTTAAGACCTGGTCAGTTACCCCGTTGTGGACCCGCCAGTATCCAGGCTGGCTAAACACACTTATGTCCGTTTCAGACAGCGCATCTCTCAAGGACTCATCCGACCGCGCAGTTGCTGCGGCGGTCAAGTCTATTTTCCAGGCTTCAGGCTCCTCTCTTCGCCCCCTGTTTGCCTTGACATGGGTCGCGAGAGCTATGGGTGTGTGGAGTAAGAACCTACGCAGGATGCTTCGCTCTTGTAATATTCCTCCGGAGGCTTTGAGATCCTTGATTTGATCTCCCTAGCCTCTAATTATTTTCTTCACGGCTCCCTAGATGCAGCTAGTTTGTCAGCCCTAACAGCAGCCAATGCTGTTTTTGCCCGCAGAGTCCTGTGGCTAAAGATATGGAACGCGGACAGTGCCTCCAAGAAATCCCTGTCCACACTCTCCTTCCATGGTCTTCGCCTGTTTGGAGAATCCCTGGACAAACTCATATCTGAGACGATGGGTGGAAAAAGTACCATTCTTCCACAAAAGCGGCCTGTATCCAGGAATTTAAAAAAATCTTCTTGGCGCAGGCAGTCCTTTCGGCCCATCTCCCAAAAACCTTCAGTACAAGGATCGTCCCAACGCTCAGATCGAGGATCCAGCCCTTCTTGGCGTTCCCTAAACCTAAGGGACCGCTTCCTGCACAGGCCCCCTCAGCATGACGCCAGGTATCCCTCAGATCCGACTCCTGTTGGAGGGCGGCTTTTGCTTTTTCGGGATATTTGGCTAGCCCACACTCAAGATGCTTGGGTTCGAGAAATCGTCACCTCAGGTTACAAGATCGATTTCCATTCCCTGCCAAGCCAACAGGTTTCTGCGTTCTCGTCTTCCAAAGTCCAAAACGCAAAGCCAGGCCTTATTTCAGGCCATAGCCTCGTTACAAAAAGCAAACGTTATCATTCCAGTGCCCCTGGAACAGCGCGGCAAAGGTTTCTAATCAAACCTTTTTGTCGTTCCCAAAAAAGATGGCTCTGTCCGCACTATCCTGGATCTCAAAAGACTGAACAGATCCGTACACATTCGGATCTTCCGAATGGAGTCATTGAGAGCAGTACTAGCCGCCATGGAACCGGAAGAATTCCTAGCCTCCATAGATGTTCAAGATGCTTATTTACACATTCCCATATATGTGTATCCCATCAACGGTTCCTTCGTTTTGCCGTAGGACACAGTCATTACCAATTCAGGGCCCTCCCCTTTGGACTGGCCACTGCGCCTCGGGTCTTCACAAAGATCATGGCGGCCGTCATGTCCATTTTGCACCCCAGAGGCGTTCTGGTCGTTCCTACTTGTCAAGCGGAGCTTTCCTCAAGTTTGCTCAGAAAGCGTGCAGATATGCTTAGACACGCTGTCAAGGCTAGGGTGGCTTATCAACTTCAACAAGTCATCCCTCATTCCTCGTCAGCGCATCACCTTTTTAGGTCTGCTGATAGACACGGCTCAGTCCCGGGTTTTTCTTCCAGAAGACAAGAGGTCTTCCCTCATCCGGGCCGCCCAATCCCTCCGCTCCCGCCGTCACACATCCCTTCGAAATGGGATGAGAGTGTTGGGCAAAGGACACGGCTTCCATGACTGCCACCATCTTGCCTAATTCCATCTGCGCACTCTACAACTGGATCTTTTATCCTTCTGGGACAAGAATCCAGCTTCTCTAGACCGGTCAGTCCGCTTATCTCGGACTGCGCTCCACTCCCTCGTCTGGTGGACTCAAGTCTCATCCCTATCTCAAGGGAAGTCCTTCCGTCCTGTCCACTGGCAAGTAGTCACGACAGATACCAGCCTCATAGGCTGGGGAGCGGTGTTCCCCCACCACACTGTTCACGGACGCTGGTCTCCCTCCGAACGCTCCCTTCACATCAACGTTCTAGAGATCAGAGCCATATTATTTGCCCTTCAGAACTTTCAGCCCTTGCTATTGGGTCTCCCTGTTCGGATCCAGTCAGACAATGCCACGGCTGTGGCTTACATCAACCGTCAGGGAGGAACTCGCAGCAGGGCAGCGATGAAAGAAGTATCCAGGATTCTTCTTTGGGCAGAGATGAACATTCCCATTATTTCAGCTGTCCATATTCCGGGAGTAGACAACTGGGCCGCAGACTTTCTCAGCAGACAGGGTCTAGCGGCAGGGGAATGGTCCCTCCACGATGAAGTGTTCCATCAGATCACTCTTCGTTGGGGACTCCCAGATGTGGACTTCATGGCGTCTCGGATGAACGCCAAGGGTACATCCCTTCATATCCCAGTCGAGAGACCCGCCAGCGCTCGGCTCCGATGCTCTAGTCTTCCCGTGGTCGCAGTTTCGCCTGCCCTACATCTTCCCTCCGTTTCCCCTCATTCCGAGAGTAATCAAGAAAATCAAGGCGGAGGGAATTCCCGTGATCCTCGTGGCCCTGGACTGGCCCAGGAGAGCCTGGTACCCAGAGCTTCTCCAACTTCTCAGCGTCACTCTCTGGCGTCTCCCCGACCGCCTGGATCGTCTGTCGCAAGGCCCAATATTCCACCAGAATACAGCACAGCTGCATTTGACAGCATGGCGCTTGAATCCTTGATTCTAGCCAAGTCAGGTCTTTCTTCTAAGGTAGTTCATACCATGCTTAATGCTCGGAAGCCCTCCTCCGCCAGTATCTATCACAGTACCTGGAAGACCTATCTTTCCTGGTGTGACCGTCATCACCGGTCGCCCCTTGTTTTTTTTTCAATCCCTGATGTGCTTTCCTTTCTGCAAGACGGTCTAAACTCGGGACTAGCCCTCAGTACCCTTAAAGGTCAAGTTTCTGCCTTGTCAATTTTTTTTCCAGAAGCAGCTGGCTTCTCGCCCTCAGGTCCGTACCTTTCTTCAAGGGGTAGCGCATTTGGTCCCTCCTTTTTGCCACCCCTTGGATCCCTGGGATCTGAATCTGGTTCTCTGAGCTCTTCAGCTTCCTCCTTTCGAACCTTTAAGAGAAATCACTCTTCAGCGTCTCTCTTGGAAGGTTGCCTTTTTAGTCGCCATTACCTCTATCAGACGAGTGTCCGAACTGGCGGCCCTTTCCTGTCGCTCACCTTACCCGATATTCCATCACGATAAGGTGGTCCTTTGGCCTTCCCCCGCCTTTCTTCCGAAGGTCGTATCTTCTTTCCACTTGAACAAAGACATTGTGTTGCCGTCATTCTGTCTGGCCCTGGTCCACTCCTTTGAAAATGCCCTTCACACTCTAGATCGCGTTAGGGCTCTGCAGATCTACATCTCCAGAACAGCGCCGTTGCACAAGTCCGATGCCCTCTTCGTCCTGTCAGAGGACACAAAAAGGGCAACCAGGCTTCTAAATCCACGATTTCTCGATGGATCAGGACTGCCATCTGTGAGGCATACAAAACACGCGGTGTTGTTCCTCCTCAATCTGTGCGGGCCCACTCTACGCGAACAGTGGGTGCTTCCTGGGCTATCCGCCATCAGGCTTCGGCGGCCCAACTTTGCAAGGCCGCTACCTGGTCCAGTGTGCACACGTTTACAAAATTCTACAGAGTGCATACGCATGCCTCCGCGGATGCTGCTCTTGGAAGAAAAGTCCTTCACGCAGCAGTGGCCCATTTATAAGTGGCCACTGCTCAGTTTCTTGACAGTGTTGATATGTGTTCACTGCAGTTGCAGTTGTTAGTCAGCTCTTAGTCTGATGTTATACACTGTTAATAGTTCAGTTCCCACCCAGGGACTGCTTTGGGACGTCCCACGGTCTGTGTCCCCCAATGAAAAGGCAAGAAAGGAAAGGACATTTTTGTGTACTCACCGTAAAATGTCTTTCTTGGAGCCTTTTATTGGGGGACACAGCTCCCGCCCTTGTGGTTTCGTTGTTCTTCTCCTACTGCTTTTACACCAAACTGAGCTAGTTTCCTGCCTAGCTGGGGGTATATGCTGTGGGGGGAGGAGCTAACACTTTTTCAATCTAGTGTCACGCCTCCCTGGAGACACCATATAACCCAATGTCTGTGTCCCCCAATGAAAGGCTCCAAGGAAGACATTTTACGGTGAGTACACAAACATGTCATTACAATCCTTTAACATAGGAAATTATTTAGGCTTGTAACTTTTTAATAATTGCTGCTGTATTAAAGAGGTTTGCACACCAATGACAAATGAGCATAATATTGTCTGTCTTCTGATTGAAAATTGGCCTTTTTTTTTTTTTTTTTTAATTGTATGTTTGACATGCTTCCAAAAGGGATTTTACGTTTCGTTATTAATGTGTGTTAACCTTCTGGTCACACACTGTGCTTGACAAAGGACTAAATGTTTGAAACTTGTCACTTGTTTTGGTAGGGTCACATAGAATTAGGGCTTTTAATCTGCTGCACCAATTGAAGAAAGCTTAGGTCTTTCCTCCGTCGGTTTGGTATGTGTCGGGCTTATTTCTTGACATTGTTTCATTGCTTCTTTGTTTCCTTTTCAGGGTTATGGAGACAAACATATTACATTGTATGATATCCGTGCAGAGCTCAGCTGCAGATACAAGGACCTTAGGACCCCATACCGATCACCCAACCCTGAAGAAGTATTCAACATGCTGACCAGGGAAACGCCAGAGACTTTCTACATAGGTGATTACACCGATTCAACTTGTAAAACCACATCTTGTAACATTAGTCTAACTCTATTTATTGAATTCTACGAACTTCTGTGTGTTCAATTGCCTTTCTACTGACGGGGAATTTGCCATGCAGGCTGAACTTTATATATATATATAGATATAGATATATAGATAGATATAGATATAAAATATATATATATATATATATATATATATATATATATATATATATATATATTTCTTCAGCGCTCTATTGGGAGACCCAGACGATTGGGGTATAGCTACTGCCCTCTGGAGGCCACACAAAGCACTACACTAAAAGTGCAAGGCCCCTCCCTCTCTGGCTATACCCCCCCGTGGTATCACGGGTACTCCAGTTTTAGCTTTGTGTGCGAAGGAGGTCAGACATTCCATGCATAGCTCCACAGATTTTAGTCAGCAGTAGCTGCTGACTAGTTCGGATGGAAGAAAAGAGGACACATATAGTGTTCCCAGCATGCTCCCTTCTCACCCCTGGATGGTGTTGTAAGGTTGAGGTACCTATTGCTGGTACAGGGCTGGAGCCTGACATGCTGTTTTTCCTTCCACATCCCCTTGGGGGTTCTGTGGAAGTGGGATCCTGCCGGCCTCAAAGCTCTGTCGCCGGGCTCCATCCACAGACCCATCAGAACCTGATGGATACGGAGCAGGAGTACCATCAGGGACCGGGCCCTGCATCATACAGGTACTCTGTGTCCCCGGCAGGCACAGACACACTCCGGGCTGGCTGGGTGTTGTAGTGCGCCGGGGACCGTACACTGAGCTGGTGTTCCTACAGTCATCTGGGGGACTTTGTGTTCTGGGAACGCAGCGCCGACCCTCACTGGACCGGGCGGCGCTGCTGTGACTTGTGGTGCGCCGGGGATACGCCGACCGCGCTTTTACGGCGGCGGCGTTTATAACTCTAGTCCCCGGCTTTTGGGCCTAGGACGCCGGCAGCTCCGATCGTTCCCGCCCCCACCCTGTCAATCAGGGTAGGGGAGAGACGCTGTTTCACGGCAGCGAGGAGGGCTGGAGCCTGATTTACATGCTCCAGCCCTCACACTAGGCACAGAGGGAGCAGGCTTCCCGCTCTTGGTCAGGAACGCCCAGGGCCCGCCCCCCTTCTTCCCTCAGGACGCCGGCAGCCATTACATGCATGGCTGGCTGGAAGAAGGACGCAAGGCTCTGGGAGACCTAGACTGAGGGGCTTTGGAAGACCACACACCCGCTCTTTAGCGGGCGGTAAGCGGCTTTTCAGCTGGCCCCTCTAGTGCCTCAGTGTATGTTAGTGTATTGTGTCACGGGACATAGAGATTTATTGATTTCTTGCACTGTGAGGTCGCTTCCTGGCTGAATACCCCAGATCGCTCTGAGGAAGCAGCAGCATGTCATCCACAAGACGCAAAGCTGCCAAGGCTAGGGCTGTGTGCACTGTGTGTGCTGCTTGTGGGACTGCTCTACCAGCAGGTTCCAAAGACCCCCATTGTGTGCAATGCTCAGATCCGGTGCTGCTTCGCCAGCCGGAGTCAGGAGAGATAGTGACCCAGGCTGAGACGCCTGTAAGTCCTGCCCCGGTGTCAGGGTCAGACTTTGCAGTTTTTGCGGTTAATATGTCGGTGACTATGGCAAAAATCCTGGAAACTTTGCAATCCATGCCTGGGGCTCAGTCTATGGACACGGCGAGGTCTATGTCCTCTAACCCTCCGCAGTTGGATTTAATCCAGACTGCAAGGGGGTCCCCGGCCTCTCAGGATGAGTATGATGACTCAGATGATTGCCCCAGCCACCCCAAGCGGGCTCGCTGGGAAAGACCCTCAACGTCATCACACTGCTCAGGGTCTCAGCGCAATCAGTCTCCCTGTGATGTGTCTGAAGAGAGTGATCAGGAGTCTAATCCTGGAACCCCTCTCAATCTGGATACCCCGGATGGGGACGCCATGGTAAACGATCTTATCTCAGCCATCAATAGGCTGTTAGATATTTCTCCCCCAACCCCTTCAGCAGAAGAGGCAGCGGCAGAGCAGGAGAAATTTCGTTTCCTTTATCCCAAGCGTAAATTAAGTGCTCTGTTGGATCACTCTGACTTCAGAGAATCAATCCAGAAACACGATGCTCATCCAGAAAAGCGTTTCTCTAAACGTTCTAAGGATACACGTTATCCTTTCCCCCCTGAGGTGGTCAAGCGCTGGACCCAGTGTCCAAAGGTGGATCCCCCGATTTCCAAACTTGCAGCTAGATCCATAGTTGCAGTGGAAGATGGCGCTTCACTTAAAGATGCCAATGACAGACAGATGGACCTTTGGTTAAAATCTGTCTATGAAGCTATCGGCGCGTCGTTTGCTCCAGCATTCGCAGCCGTATGGGCGCTACAAGCTATTTCAGCTGGTTTAGCGAAAGTGGATGCTATCTTACATCCAGCGGTGCCGCAAGTGGCGTCCCTTACCTCGCAGATGTCCGCGTTTGCGTCTTACGCTATCAATGCGGTCCTAGAATCTACCAGCCGCACCTCAATGGCGTCTGCCAATTCGGTAGTTTTGCGCAGGGCATTGTGGTTAAAGGACTGGAAAGCAGATGCTGGTTCCAAAAAATGTTTAACCAGCTTGCCTTTGTCTAGAGAAAGACTGTTTGGCGAGCCATTGGCTGACATCATTAAACAGTCCAAGGGTAAAGACTCCTCTTTACCCCAGCCCAGATCAAGCAAACCTCAGCAGAGAAAGTGGCAGCAGAAGTTTCAGTCCTTTCGAGGTTCGGGCAAAACACAATTCTCCTCGTCCAAAGGGACTCAGAGGACGCAAAGAAACTCAGATTCCTGGAGGGCTCATTCACGCCCCAAGAAAGCAAATGGAGGAACCGCTTCCAAAGCGGCTACCTCATGACTTCCAGTCCCCTCCCTCCGCATCTCCGGTCGGGGGCAGGCTCTCCCGCTTTTACGACACTTGGATGTCACAGGTCAAAGACCGGTGGGTGACGGACATTTTGTCGCGCGGGTACAGAATCGAGTTCAGTTCTCGTCCTCCAGCTCGGTTCTTCAGAACCTCCCCACACCCAGACCGTGTAGATGTCCTGCGGCAGGCGGTGGACTCCCTAAGAGCGGAGGGAGTAGTGGTTCCTGTACCGTTTCAGGAACAAGGGAGAGGGTTTTACTCCAATCTCTTTGTGGTGCCAAAAAAGGACGGCTCATTCCGTCCTGTTCTGGACCTAAAACTGCTCAACAAACATGTGCACGCCAGGAGGTTCCGGATGGAAACCCTCCGTTCTGTCATTGCCTCAATGTCTCAAGGAGACTTCCTTGCCTCAATAGACATCAAGGATGCTTATCTCCACGTGCCAATTGCTACAGAACATCAACGTTTTCTACGTTTTGTGATAGGAGACGACCATTTTCAGTTCGTAGCTCTGCCATTTGGTCTGGCGACAGCCCCACGGGTCTTCACCAAGGTCATGGCGGCGGTGGTAGCAGTCTTGCACTCTCAGGGACACTCGGTGATCCCTTACCTAGACGATCTACTTGTCAAGGCACCCTCTCAAGAGGCATGCCAACTCAGTCTACAGGCTACGCTGGAGACTCTCCAGACTTTTGGATGGATCATCAACTTTCCAAAGTCAAATCTGTCACCGACACAGTCACTAACGTATCTTGGCATGGAGTTTCATACTCGAGCAGCGAGAGTGAAGCTTCCGCTAAACAAGCAGCGGTCCCTACAGACAGGGGTGCAATCGCTCCTTCAGGGCCAGTCGCACCCCTTACGGCGCCTCATGCACTTCCTAGGGAAGATGGTGGCAGCCATGGAAGCAGTTCCCTTTGCGCAGTTTCATCTGCGTCCACTTCAATGGGACATTCTCCGCCAATGGGACGGGAAGACGACTTCCCTAGACAGGAAAGTCTCTCTTTCCCAGACGGCCAAGGACTCTCTGCAATGGTGGCTCCTTCCCACCTCATTGTCTCAGGGAAGATCCTTCCTGCCCCCATCCTGGGCAGTAGTCACGACAGATGCGAGTCTGTCGGGGTGGGGAGCAGTGTTTCTACACCACAGGGCTCAGGGGACGTGGACTCAGCAGGAGTCCACCCTTCAGATCAATGTTCTGGAAATCAGGGCAGTGTATCTTGCCCTACTGGCCTTCCAACAGTGGCTGGAAGGAAAGCAGATCCGAATCCAATCGGACAACTCCACAGCGGTGGCATACATCAACCACCAAGGAGGGACGCGCAGCCGGCAAGCCTTTCAGGAAGTCCGGCGCATTCTGAATTGGGTGGAGGACACAGCATCCACCATATCCGCGGTTCACATCCCGGGCGTAGAAAACTGGGAAGCAGACTTCCTCAGTCGCCAGGGCATGGACGCAGGGGAATGGTCCCTTCACCCGGACGTGTTTCAGGAAATCTGTCGCCGATGGGGAGTGCCGGACGTCGACCTAATGGCGTCTCGGCACAACAACAAGGTCCCGGCATTCATGGCGCGGTCGCGAGATCAAAGAGCGCTGGCGGCAGACGCCTTGGTGCAAGATTGGTCGCACTTCCGCCTCCCATATGTATTCCCGCCTCTGGCACTCTTGCCCAGAGTACTACGCAAGATCAGATCCGATTGCAGCCGCATCATACTCGTCGCCCCAGACTGGCCGAGGAGATCGTGGTATCCGGATCTGTGGCATCTCACGGTCGGCCGACCGTGGTCGCTTCCAGACCGTCCAGACCTGCTGTCTCAAGGGCCGTTTTTCCATCAGAATTCTGCGGCCCTGAACCTGACTGTGTGGCCATTGAGTCCTGGATCCTATCGTCAACAGGATTATCCCAGGGAGTGGTAGCCACAATGAGACAAGCTAGGAAGTCAACTTCTGCTAAGATCTACCACAGAACGTGGAAGATTTTCTTAACCTGGTGCTCTGCTCAGGGAGTGTCTCCCTGGCCATTTGCATTGCCCACTTTTCTATCTTTCCTGCAATCAGGGTTGGAAAAGGGCTTGTCGCTCGGCTCCCTTAAAGGGCAAGTCTCGGCACTATCCGTGTTTTTTCAGAAGCGTCTAGCACGTCTTCCTAAGGTGCGCACGTTCCTGCAGGGGGTCTGTCATATTGTGCCCCCGTACAAGCGGCCGTTGGATCCATGGGATCTGAACAGGGTACTAGTGGCTCTCCAGAAGCCGCCCTTCGAGCCTCTCAAAGAAGTTTCTTTTTCTCGCCTGTCACAGAAAGTGGCGTTTCTTGTTGCGATCACATCGCTCCGGCGAGTGTCTGAGCTGGCTGCTCTGTCATCCAAGGCTCCCTTCTTGGTGTTCCACCAGGACAAGGTTGTGCTGCGCCCCATTCCGGAGTTTCTCCCTAAGGTCGTATCCTCGTTTCATCTTAATCAGGATATATCATTGCCTTCCTTTTATCCTCATCCGGTTCACCGGTATGAAAGGGACTTGCGTTTGCTAGATCTGGTGAGAGCACTCAGGATCTACATTTCCCGCACGGCGCCCATGCGCCGTTCCGATGCACTTTTTGTCCTTGTCGCCGGTCCGCGCAAGGGGTTGCAGGCTTCTAAAGCCACCTTGGCTCGATGGATCAAAGAACCAATTATAGAGGCCTACCGTTCTGCTGGGCTTCCGGTTCCTTCAGGGCTAAAAGCCCACTCAACCAGAGCCGTAGGTGCGTCCTGGGCATTACGGCACCAGGCTTCGGCTCAACAGGTGTGTCAGGCGGCTACCTGGTCGAGTCTGCACACGTTCACCAAGCATTATCAGGTGCATACCTATGCTTCGGCGGATGCCAGCTTAGGTAGAAGAGTCCTGCAGGCGGCAGTGACATCCCCGTAGGGGGGGGCTGTTTTGCAGCTCTAACATGAGGTATTTCTTTACCCACCCAGGGACAGCTTTTGGACGTCCCAATCGTCTGGGTCTCCCAATAGAGCGCTGAAGAAGAAGGGAATTTTGTTACTTACCGTAAATTCCTTTTCTTCTAGCTCTTATTGGGAGACCCAGCACCCGCCCTGTTGTCCTTCGGGATTGTTTTTGCTGTTTGCGGGTACACATGTTGTTCATGTTGAACGGTTTTTCAGTTCTCCGATGTTACTCGGAGTTAATTTGTTTAAACCAGTTGTTGGCTTCCTCCTTCTTGCTTTGGCACTAAAACTGGAGTACCCGTGATACCACGGGGGGGTATAGCCAGAGAGGGAGGGGCCTTGCACTTTTAGTGTAGTGCTTTGTGTGGCCTCCAGAGGGCAGTAGCTATACCCCAATCGTCTGGGTCTCCCAATAAGAGCTAGAAGAAAAGGAATTTACGGTAAGTAACAAAATTCCCTTCATATATATATATATATATATATATATATATATATATATATATATATAATCTATACAATAGACAGAGCAGTGTTTCGAGACTGTCACTCTACAAGTTAAAGGGAACCTGTCGCCAGGTTTTTTCCTTATGAGCTGCGGCCACCACCAGTGAGCTCTTATATACAGCATTCCAGAGTACTGTATATAAGAGCCCCGGCCACTCTGTAGAACGTAAAAATACAGCTTTATAGTACTCCCCTACAGGAGGTCCAGTCCGATCGGTGTTGCTGGTATCGGTCTGACGCCTCCTCCATCTTGTATGATTGCCGTCCTCCTTCCCAGCCCCATGTGGATGTTGCGTCCTGTGTCATTCACACAGTGCTTCCATTGTGCTCCTGCGCACATGTACTTCTCTCTGACCAGCTGAGGGCAGATTGAAGTATTGTAGTGTGCATGCATGGGTGGTCTTTAACCTTTCTTCATGCCTGTGCGTTACAATACATTGCTCTACTCTTAGCAGGACAGATCAATGTGCCCATGTGCAGGATCAGAATTGCGGCCTCTGTGTGGATGATGCAGGACGCGTTATGCACACAGGGCTGGGTAGGGAGATGGCGACTGCACAAGATGGGGAAGGCACCAGACCCAGAGCAGTGTCGCCCATCGAACCGGTGAGTATTATCAAGGTGTTTTTTATGTTATATAGCGCGGCCTGAGCTCTTATATACAGTATTTTGGAATGCCGTATATAAGAGCTCACTGGTGGTGGCCGCAGCTCATAAGAGAAAAATCTGGTGACAGTTTCTCTTTAGTAAAACTTGGGGCATGTATAGCTCCATTTGGAAGTGTCTGATGTGGTATGGAGACATATTATTCTGCATTTTCTTCCCAGTTAAGCTTTTATGTTTATCATTGTGTTAAGTCTGTAGTGTTTTTCTTTTCAGGTAAACTTATCACTTGCAATGTAACTGGAATTGCACACAGACGGCCGCAAGGAGAAAGTTATGACCAGGCCATCAGGAACGACGAGACTGGTCTCTGGCAGTGTCCATTTTGCCAGCAAGATAATTTTCCAGAGCTCAGTGAGGTAGATGAAGTAGATACGTGAAGCTAACCCAGCTGATGATTCATGAGAATATCCCTTTGATCTATATGTAATCTATGCCGCAGGTATGGAATCATTTTGACAGTGGCTCCTGTCCTGGTCAAGCAATTGGTGTGAAAACCAGGCTGGACAATGGTGTAACTGGCTTCATTCCCACTAAGTTCATCAGCGATAAAGTAGTAAAGCGGCCTGAAGAAAGAGTGAAGGTAAACTTTCATGGGTTGTTTGTAGCAGCCAACACCATGTTTTGATGTTCATAAGACTAATAGATTTGTCTCTGTTGTAGGTGGGAATGACTGTCCATTGTCGAATAATGAAGATCAACATCGAGAAGTTCGGCGTGGACATGACTTGCCGTACGTCCGATCTTATGGACAAAAACAATGAGTGGAAGTTGCCCAAGGACACTTTTTATGACTTTGATACGGAAACTACACATCTAAAACAAGAGGAAGATCTGAAAAAGAAACAGCAGCGTACAAGTAAGAATCAGCTCAAGCTGGAATATACACTAAGCACAGCGCCTTGTAGGGGATATAGCTCCCCCCAAAAAAATCCACATTTATTTTTTATTTTTACACGGTCTCTGTTCTGGAGAAAGTGAAGTTTAACCAGTCATGCTCAGTGCACCCTTGGTGTGGCCAAGAGTCTTATTGCACCATTCTGCGCAGTTGTATTACATGCGCCCACCCCCCTCACTGGTGATTGACAGTACTGGTCTGATCTATCTCTGCAGACAGTGCTCGCTACAAGCAACCAGCACTGCCGATCACCGAAAGGGAGGCAGGAGCATACTAAGTGGGAATAAATCAAAAAAATGTTTTTCTTTATCGTTCCTTTGGGAGACCCAGACCATGGGTGTTTAGCTTCTGCCTCCGGAGGACACACAAAGTACTACACTTAAAAGTGTAGCTCCTCCCTCTGAGCTTATACACCCCCTGGTAGCCAGTCCTACCCAGTTTATCGCTTTGTGTTCAGGAGGACATACATCCACACATGCATTCTCATCTGATTTGTTTGACTTTTGGAAAGCGTTTGAAGAAAAGCGGGTCCATGTCTGGACTCCCGGCATGTCCCTTCTCACCCCACTGTGTCGGCGGTGTTGTTAAAGTTGATTTACAAGGCTGCAGCCTTACATGCCGCGCTCCTTCACCATCCCTTCTGGGCTCTGGCTTGAAGTGGGAGCCAGCAGGAGTCCGGTCTCAATCCACATGCCTGGCAGCTCAAGCTCCATGCCTGGCAGGAGTCCGGTCTCAATCCACAGCCCCTTGAGGATTCTGTTGGACCGGAGCACTCATCCCCAGGGACATGGGCCTGCGTTTCAGCAGCTAAGTACCTGAGACGTTTATGTTGGGGGTCCCGGTTCTTTATTGTAAGGGGAGAGTATGCTGTATGTGATTGTTTTAACTTTTCCGGCGGGTTCTCTAGCTTTTGCCTGAGAACCGCGCCGATGGTGCCTGCTTGTCGGCCTCGCCGCTTAAATTTAGGCCCCGGCTTCGCCGGAGGCCTAGTTTTATTTTCCTGCCCTCGCATGTCACTCATGCAGAGGGACAGGTTCGGCTCCTCCCGGCGGCCGTTCTACACTGAAGAGGGACACTCCCCACTGCTGGGGCGTCCCTCCTTCCCTGCAGGTCTCTATAGCCCTCCAGTTCCCGCTCTTTTATAGGAACGCCCCCTAGTTTCTCAGGCAGAGTTCACTCTGCTCTGGGACATCCTGCATTCTGCATCTCTGCTGAGGTGCTGCGACTGGGGGACCGGGCTTCGGGATCTGGAGGGCACACAACACCGCGCTCAGCGGTCTGGTAAGCCACAGCCGGTCTCCGGTTGGGGACCTCTGTATATTCTCCCTGGGGTTCATTCTCTGCAAAGACCCCACTCCAGCAGCATGTCTCACACAAGGAGCAAGGCTCCAAAGCTTTATTCTGCATGCACTGCATGTAAGCTCCTGCTGCCTGAGCCGAGCACCTATCCACATTGTGATGTCTGCTCTAACTTGGCGGTGACACAGCCTGGAGTCTCACCCCCAGTGGTCTCTCAGGCTGCTGCTGCTGCACCTGTGACTGAACCCCCGGCCTGGGTAGAGTCCTTTTCTAGGTCCATATCCCAGTCATTTGCTGAGTCCATGGGACTTTTGTCCAGGACTTTTGATGAATATGCATCAGCCTCCCTCACAGGGTGCCTCTAATACTCTTGACAGAGGATTCCTATCCTCTGACCTCCGTCCATTGGAGCTCACGGAGGATTCATCATCTGATCCCAGACCCCGTCCTTCTAAGAGAAGGCGCAGGGTTTCCTCCCCCTCCCCATCCCACGGCTCTGTCTCAAGAGCTGACTCTCAAGATGAGGAGGATGCCCTCACTGGGGGCTCGGAGGCTATGTATCCCATCGATTTCTCTGAGGGTGACTCAGATCTTAGTGACTTGATTGCTTCTATTAATTCTTTGCTGGATTTCAATCCGCCAGTATCAGAGGAGCAACCCTCTCTGGCAGAAAAACATCAGTTTACCTCGCCTAAGAGAGTGAAGAGTGTGCTCCTTAACCACTCCAGTTTTCAGACCGCTGTGACCAAACCCAGGGCCTGCCCTGACAAACGCTTTCCAAAGCGTGGTTCTGATGACCGTTTTCCCTTTCCACCTGAGGTGGTCAAGGAGTGGTCTCACTCCCCAAAGGTAGACCCCCAGGTGTCTAGGCTCTCAGCCCGGACCGTTGTGTCGGTGGCTGACGGCACCTAACTTAAGGATTCCACTGACCGTCAGATTGACCTTCTGGCCAAATCTGTGTATGAAGCTGCGGGGGCCGCGTTTTCCCCGACTTTTGCAGCAGTGTGGGCTCTCAAAGCCATCTCTGCTTCTCTAGAGGAGATGCATTCCCTCACCAAGGAATCTATGCCTGAGATGGTTACCTTAACTGCTCAGGCTTCAGCTCTTTCAGCTTTTTCATCTTATGCCATGTCTGCCATGCTAGAGGCTGCTCACCGCACTGCGGTGGCTTCAGCTAATTCTCTTGTTATCCGCGGATTTTGTGGCCTCGAGAGTGGAAGGCAGATGCTTCTTCCAAGAAGTTTCTTGCTGGGCTCCCTTTTGCTGGTTCACGGCTGTTTGGTGAACAGCTGGATGAAATCATTAAAGAAGCTACTGGCGGGAAGAGTACTTCCATGCCACAAACCAAGACCAGGAAACCCGCCCAGGGTAGGAATCAATCGAGGTTTCGTTCCTTTCGTTCCTCCAACTGGTCATCCTCTAAGCTTTCCGCCTCGTCCGCTAACTCAGCCAAGGATCAGAAATCCAACTGGCGCCCAAAAGCGCGTCCGCAGAAGACCGCAGGAGGTTCTGTCACTAAGGCAGCTTCCTCATGACTCTCGGCCCGCTCCAGCCACGTCCTTAGTCAGTGGTAGGCTCTCCCACTTTGGCGACGCTTGGTTAAAGCAAGTCTCCGATCAGTGGCTGAGAGACATCCTATCTCACGGCTACAGGATAGAATTCTCTTCCAGCCCTCCAAACAGATTTTTTCTCTCAACTCCCCCCTGCTCCAAGGCCGCCGCCTTCTCGCAGGCCGTGGCGTCCTTGCAGGCAAACGGAGTGATTGTCCCAGTTCCCGCTCAGGAACGGTTCAGAGATTTTTACTCAAATCTCTTCCTAGTTCCAAAAAAGGACGGTACCTTCCGGCCCATCCTGGATCTCAAGCTTCTCAACAAGCATGTCCAGGTGCGGCATTTTCGCATGGAGTCTCTGCGATCAGTCATTGCCTCTATGACCCAAGGGGATTTCCTGGCGTCCATCGACATCAGAGATGCCTATCTACATGTGCCAATCGCAGTGTCACATCAGCGTTGGTTACGTTTTGCGATAGGAGAGGATCATTTCCAATTCGTGGCTCTCCCCTTCGGGTTAGCCACGGCCCCTCGGGTATTCACCAAGGTCATGGCGGCAGTGATTGCGGTCCTGCACCTCCAGGGGTTAGCAGTGCTTCCTTATCTGGACGACCTTCTGGTCAAGGGTCCATCCAGCGCAGACTGTCAGCGGAGTGTTTCGCTCACTCTCGCCACCCTAGCCAAATTCGGGTGGATTGTCAATCTTCCCAAATCCACTCTGACTCCGACCCAGAGTCTCACGTACCTAGGGATGCAGTTCGAGACTTTGCCGGCACTTGTGAAGTTGCCCTTAATCAAACAGCAGTCTCTCCGGCTAGCGGTGCGCTCTCTCCTGAGGCCCCGCCGTTATTCCCTCAGGCGCCTGATGCAGGTGCTGGGTCAAATGGTGGCCTCCATGGAGGCGGTTCCCTTTGCCCAGTTCCATCTGCGTCCTCTGCAGCTGGACATTCTCCGCTGTTGGGACAAGCGGCCTTCCTCCTTACAGAGGTTAGTGGCTCTGTCGCCACGGACCAGGAGCTCTCTTCAGTGGTGGCTTCGACCCCTCTCCCTGTCCCAAGGGCGCTCCTTCCTGACTCCGTCCTGGGTGATTCTCACCACGGATGCCAGCCTATCCGGCTGGGGAGCGGTACATCTCCACCACAGAGCACAGGGCACTTGGACTCCGTCCGAGTCAGCCCTTTCAATCAATGTGCTGGAAACCAGAGCTGTGCTTCTAGCTCTCCTAGCCTTTCACCACCTGTTGGCGGGCAGGCACATTCGAGTCCAGTCAGACAACGCGACAGCGGTTGCCTACATCAATCACCAAGGCGGGACACGCAGCCGCCTGGCAATGTTGGAGGTCCAACACATTCTTCAATGGGCGGAGGACTCCAAGTCCACATCCCTGGCATAGAAAACTGGGAGGCAGATTATCTCAGCCGTCAATCCGTGGACGGTGGCGAGTGGTCCCTGCACCCGGCAGTGTTTCAGTCAATCTGCCGCAAGTGGGGCTCTCCGGACGTGGACCTAATGGCATCCCGTCACAACAATAAGGTTCCGGTTTACGTGGCTCGCTCCCACGATCCTCAGGCCTTCGCCGCGGACGCTCTGGTTCAAGACTGGTCCCAGTTTCGTCTGTCCTACGTGTTTCCCCCTCTAGCTCTCTTGCCCAGAGTCCTGCGCAAGATCAGAATGGAGGGTCGTCGAGTCATCCTCATTGCACCGGACTGGCCCAGGCGAGCTTGGTATCCGGACCTGCTCCAACTGTCCGTGGAGATGCCATGGCATTTTCCGGACCGTCCAGACCTGCTCTCGCAAGGTCCGTTTTTCCGCCCGAATTCTGCGGCACTCAAATTGACGGCGTGGCTCTTGAGTCCTGGATTTTGACGGCTTCTGGTATTCCTCCTGAAGTCATCTCCACTATGACTCGGGCCCGTAAGTCTTCCTCCGTCAAGATCTATCACAAGACTTGGAAAATTTTCCTATCCTGGTGTCGCTCTTCCGGCCATTCTCCTTGGCCAGTCTCGTTGCCGACCCTTCTGTCTTTTTTACAGTCTGGTCTGCAGCTAGGACTGTCCCTCAACTCTCTCAAGGGACAAGTCTCAGCTCTATCAGTGCTGTTCCAGCGGCGTCTCGCCCGGCTGACTCAGGTCCGCACCTTCATGCAAGGTGCGTCTCACATCATTCCGCCTTATCGGCGGCCCTTGGATCCCTGGGACCTTAACTTGGTCCTCACGGTACTGCAGAAACCCCCTTTCAAGACCCTTAGGGAGGTTTCTTTGTATCGTCTTTCTCAAAAGGTGGCCTTTCTAGTTGCCATAACTTCTCTCAGGAGAGTCTCTGATTTGGCTGCGCTCTCCTTGGAGTCACCTTTTTTGGTTTTTCACCAAGACAAGGTAGTTCTCCGTCCGACCCCGGACTTTCTTCCTAAGGTGGTCTCTCCCTTCCACCTTAACCAGGATATTTCCTTGCCTTCCTTCTGTCCGGCCCCTGTTCATCGCTTTGAGAAAGCGCTGCATACTCTAGATCTGGTGCGTGCTCTCCGGATTTATGTGTCTCGCACCGCTGCGCTTAGGCGGTGCACCTCTTTTTGTGCTAACCACAGGGCGGCGCAAGGGTCTCTCTGCTTCTAAGCCGACCTTGGCCCGTTGGATTAGATCGACCATTTCGGACGCCTAGCAGAGTACTCAGGTGCCTCCCCCGCCGGGGATCAAAGCACACTCGACCAGAGCTGTCGGTGCCTCTTGGGCTTTTAGGCACCAGGCTACGGCTCAACAAGTCTGTCAGGCTGCCACTTGGACTAGCCTGCATACCTTTTCGAAGCACTACCAAGTGCATGCTCATGCTTCGGCAGATGCGAGCTTGGGCAGACGCATCCTTCAGGCGGCTGTCGCCCACTTGTGAAGTTAGGCTCCGCCTACTTCTTAGTTTTTTCTGTTTATTCCCACCCAGGGACAGCTTTGGAACGTCCCATGGTCTGGGTCTCCCAAAGGAACGATAAAGAAAAAGAGAATTTTGTTACTTACCGTAAATTCTTTTTCTTATAGTTCCGTATTGGGAGACCCAGCTCCCTCCCTGTTGCCTGTTGGCAATTTTCTTGTTCCGTGTGTTATCACCGGCTGTTGTCGTGGACAGAGTCTCCGGTTGTTCCGGTTCTTACTCTGTTCTACTTGTGGGTGGCTATTCTCCTTCAGCTTTTGCATTAAACTGGCTAGGACTGGCTACCAGGGGGTGTATAAGCTCAGAGGGAGGAGCTACACTTTTAAGTGTAGTACTTTGTGTGTTCTCCGGAGGCAGAAGCTAAACACCCATGGTCTGGGTCTCCCAATACGGAACTATAAGAAAAAGAATTTACGGTAAGTAACAAAATTCTCTTTTTTTAATATTAATCATTTTGTTTTTATATGCAGCTTACATCAAACGAGTTATTGCACATCCATCTTTCCACAATATAAACTTCAAGCAAGCGGAGAAGATGATGGAGACAATGGATCAGGGAGATGTCATCATCCGACCGAGCAGTAAGGGAGAAAATCATCTGACCGTCACCTGGAAGGTCAGCGAGGGGATCTACCAACATGTGGACATACGAGAGGAGGGGAAAGAAAATGCCTTTAGCTTGGGCTCCACACTCTGGATTAATACTGAGGTATGCTAGACTAGTTCTAGAATACAACCTGATGTGATCTTGGTGACTGTCACCTTTTATACTAATTTTTAGAGGGATTTCCTTACAAAGACCTTTACAGTATATCACAAAAGTGAGTGCACCCCTCACATTTTTGTAAATATTTTATTATAACTCTTCAAAGGACAACACAGATGATATGACACTTTGATACAATGTAAAGTAGTTCGTGTACGGCTTGTATAGTAGTGTAAATGTGGTGCCCTTTAATTAACTCAACACAGATTTGAATATTAGCTGATTTGTGGGGGTGCCAAATAACGTACCACACCTATTTGAAACTGATGATTCATCCTTAGGAGAGATCATCAGTATCAAGTGAACAGACTACACTTTTAATTATTTGATGTCTTTTTACATAGTAGCTAAACTGTTTAATGTTTTTATTTTATTCTATACTATTTTGTGTAGGAATTTGAGGACTTGGATGAAATCATTGCTCGATTTGTTCAACCAATGGCTTCTTTTGCCAGAGATCTAATCAACCACAAGTACTACCAAGACTGTAATTGTGGAGACAAGAAGGTAGGTGCAATCATTGTAGGACCTGGTGAGCTGCTAATGAGACTGGAAACTCAAACTGTCTTTTAGGGTTATTCCTAAATATGATCCTCTATCCATAAGATTGGGAATAACTTGCTGATTATTGGGATCTGACCAAACAGATCTCAAATGATCACAAGATTGGGGCTTTAGAGCTCCAGAGAATGGGGTCCTGTAGCCTCATCCTGAATGGAGCAGAAATGAATGCATCTCTGCTTCATTTTGGATGGGACTACAGATCCTTGATCTTTGGATCACTCTGCAGTTGGATTTCCTGTATTCTGCAAATTATACTTTTTCTTCATCGTTCCTTATGGGAGACCCAGACCACGGGTGTATAGCTACTGCCTCCGGAGGACACACAAAGTACTACACTCAAACGTGTAGCTCCTCCCTCCGGCTATATACACCCCCTGGATGACAATCTAACCAGTTCAATGCTTTGTGTTTCAGGAGGTCACACACACACACATGCATTCTCTGATTTTTCTTTTTTAAGATTTTTGATTTCAAAGATATGGAAGAAAAGCGGGTCCAGTCTGGACTCCCGACATGTCCCTTCTCACCCCACTGTGTCGGCGGTGCTGTTAAGGTTGACTTTACAAGGCTGGAGCCTTCACATGCCGTGCTCCTTCGCCATCCCATGGGCTCTGGCTTGAAGTGGGAGCCATCACGGTTCTTTCTGCCTCGCAGAAGACCGGTCTCCATCCGCAGCCCTGTCTGGTTCCTGTCGGACGGAGCGTTTAACAGCCCCTCTCCCAGGGACTTGGCCCTGCGCCTCAAAGCTAAGTATTGAGACGCTTTTCAGGGGTCCCGGGTACATTTATTGTGGGGAGAGTGTGTTTTGTTACTTTGTTGTGATTTCCGGCCGGTTCTCTGGGTTTTTCCTGAGAACCGCGCCGACGGTGCCTGCTCGTCGGCCGCATGTAGAAATCTAGGCCCCGGCTTCAGTTGCGGCCTAGTTTCGTTTTCAGCTTCCCCTGCATGATTCATGCAGGTGAAAAGTGTGGCGCCGCCCACCGGCCGTTCAGCAGAGGGGAGGACACTCCTCTCTGTGGAGATGTTTCCCTCCCCTGTATCTCTCCTTGGCCCTCCGTTTTCCCGCTCCTGGGCTAATCCCCGCCCCCCCTCCTCACTCCAGCGCCATTTTATCAGCGTCTTCACACTGATCGGCGCTGGCTGCTGCAGCTCTGCATCCTGCAAGGCAGAAGCTTCACTGGGGGTCCGAGCTGTGGAATCCGGAGGGCACACACAGGGGTCATTCGGTCTGGTAAGCCACAACCTCTGGTTGTGGGCTTTTATTATACACTCTCAGGGGTCATTCTACAGGAGTGTATTATTATTATTACTGCAGAGCCTCCACCTCAGCAGCATGTCTGTCACTAGGAGCAAGAAGACTGCTAAGCTGTACGCTATATGCACTGCATGTCAGCTCATTCTGCCAGAACCGAGCACATACCCTCATTGTGAGGGTTGCTCTAACATGGTGGTGCCTCAGCCTGGAGCCTCCTCAGGGGTCCCTCAGGCTGCTCCGGCACCGGTGGCTGAACCCCCGGCTTGGGTAGCATCGTTTTCTAAGGCTATCACACAATCCTTTGCCAACTCCATGGGACAGCTGTCCCGGACTCTGTTGTCCATGCATCAGCCCCCTTCTCAGGGAGCCTCTGCTGCTCTGAGCTCTGCAGAGCTTTCAGAGCAGGTGTTAGGACCCCGTCCTCCTAAACTGAGACGCAGGGACCCTTCTCCTTCCTCGTCCCACTCTGATTCACAAGCTGAGGTGCAAGGCGAGGAGGATACCTTTACTGTGGGCTCAGACGCTTCCTCTATTGTACCCCATTGATTTATCTGAGGGTGATGCGGATGTTAGTGACTTGATTGCATCCATTAACTCCGTACTGAACCTCAATCCGCCAGTGTCAGAGGAACAAGCCTCTCTGGTAGAAATACACCAGTTTACCTCTCCTAAGAGAGCTAGGAGTACGTTTTTTAACCACTCCAGTTTTCAGACCACTGTTAACAAGCCCAGGGCCTGTCCTGACAAACGCTTTCCAAAGCGTAGTTCTGATGACCGTTTTCCCTTTCCACCAGAGGTGGTTAAGGAGTGGGCTCAGTCCCCAAAGGTGGACCCTCCGGTGTCGAGAATCTCAGCCCGGACAGTCGTGTCTGTGGCCGATGGCACCTCTCTTAAGGATCCCACTGACCGCCAGGTTGACCTTCTGGCCAAATCTGTATATGAGGCGGCAGGAGCCTCGTTCTCCCCGTCTTTTGCAGCAGTGTGGGCTCTTAAGGCAGTCTCTGCCTCTCTGGCGGAAATACATTCCCTCGCCAGGGACTCTATACCCGAGATGGTTGCCTTGACCTCCCAGGCCTCGGCTTTTTCATCCTACGCCATGTCTGCCATTCTGGAGGCCTCTCACCGCAAGGCGGTGGCTTCCGCTAATTCTCTCGCGATCCGCAGGATCTTGTGGCTTCGAGAGTGGAAAGCAGACGCTTCTTCTAAGAAGTTCCTTGCTGGGCTCCCCTTTGCTGGGTCCCGGCTGTTCGGTGAAAAACTGGATGAAATTATTAAGGAGGCTACTGGCGGGAAGAGTACTTCCCTGCCTCAAACTAAAACCAGAAGACCTGTCCAGGGCAGGAACCAGTCGAGGTTTCGTTCCTTTCGTTCCTCTAACTGGTCATCCTCTAAGCCCTCAGCTTCGTCCACTTCCTCAGCCAAGGATCGTAAACCCAACTGGCGCGCGAAACCGCGTCTTCAGAAGAACGGAGGAGCCGCTGCCACTAAGGCAGCCTCCTCTTGACTATCTGGCGGCGCCAGCAACGTCCTTGGTCGGTGGCAGGCTCTCCCGCTTTGGCGACGTGTGGTTTCAACACGTCTCCGATCAGTGGGTGCGGGATATCATCTCCCACGGCTACAGGATAGAATTTTCTTCCAGCCCGCCAAACAGATTTTTTCTGTCCACTCCCCCCTGCTCCAAGGCCGCCGCCTTTTCTCAGGCCGTGGCATCCTTGCAGGCCAACGGAGTAATTGTTCCGGTTCCCGCCCGGGAACGGTTCAGAGGTTTCTACTCAAACCTCTTCCTAGTCCCCAAGAAGGACGGTTCCTTCCGGCCCATCCTGGACCTCAAGCTTCTCAACAAGCATGTTCAGGTGCGGCGCTTTCGCATGGAATCTCTGAGATCGGTCATTGCCTCAATGACCCAAGGAGATTTTCTAGCATCCATCGACATCAGAGATGCCTATCTGCATGTGCCTATTGCGGTTTCACACCAGCGTTGGCTACGCTTTGCAATCGGAGAGGAACATTTCCAATTCGTGGCTCTCCCCTTCGGGTTAGCCACAGCCCCTCGGGTATTCACCAAGGTCATGGCAGCAGTGGTTGCGGTCCTGCATCTCCAGGGGTTGGCAGTAATCCCCTACCTGGACGACCTTCTAGTCAAGGCCTCAACCAGTGCAGACTGCCAGCGGAGTGTTTCTCTCACTCTCGCCACGCTTGTTCAATTCGGGTGGCTTGTCAATCTGCCCAAGTCCACTCTGACCCCGACCCAGGAACTTACGTACCTAGGGATGCAATTCGAGACTCTGCCGGCACTTGTGAAGCTGCCCTTAGGCAAACAGCAGTCCCTTCATCTGGCGGTGCGCTCTCTGTTGAAGCCCCGCCGTCATTCCATCAGGCACCTCATGCAGGTGCTGGGTCAGATGGTGGCGTCAATGGAAGCGGTTCCCTTTGCCCAGTTCCATCTGCGTCCTCTGCAGCTGGACATTCTCCGCTGTTGGGACAAGCGGACCTCTTCCTTGCACAGGCTAGTGGCTCTGTCGCCGCAGACCAGGAGCTCTCTTCAGTGGTGGCTTCGGCCCCTCTCTCTGTCACAGGGACGCTCCTTCCTGACTCCGTCCTGGGTGATTCTCACCACGGATGCCAGCCTTTCCGGCTGGGGGGCAGTATTTCTCCACCACCGAGCACAGGGCACTTGGACTCCGTCCGAATCAGCCCTCTCGATCAATGTGCTGGAAATCAGGGCTGTTCTTCTAGCTCTCGTGGCCTTTCACCACCTGTTGGCGGGCAAGCACATTCGAGTCCAGTCAGACAACGCGACAGCGGTTGCCTACATCAATCACCAGGGCGGGACTCGCAGCCGCCTGGCAATGTTGGAAGTTAAACGAATCCTTCAGTGGACGGAGGACTTTAAGTCCACCATATCCGCGGTCCACATCCCAGGCGTAGAAAACTGGGAGGCCGATTATCTCAGCCGTCAAACCGTGGACAGCGGCGAGTGGGCCCTTCATCCGGCAGTGTTCAGATCAATCTGCCGCAAGTGGGGCACTCCGGAAGTGGATCTAATGGCATCCCGGCACAACAACAAGGTTCCGGTTTACGTGGCTCGCTCCCACGATCCTCAGGCCTTCGCAGCAGACGCGCTGGTTCAGGATTGGTCCCAGTTCCGTCTGGCCTATGTGTTTCCCCCTCTAGCTCTCTTGCCCAGGGTTCTGCGCAAGATCAGAATGGAGGGCCGTCGAGTCATAATCATTGCTCCGGACTGGCCCAGGCGAGCTTGGTACCCAGATCTGCTCCGTCTGTCCGTAGAAATGCCGTGGCATCTCCCGGACCGCCCAGACCTTCTCTCTCAAGGTCCGTTCTTCCGCCAGAATTCTGCGGCTCTCAGATTGACAGCGTGGCTCTTGAGTCCTGGATCCTGACGGCTTCAGGCATTCCTTCCGAGGTCATCTCCACTATGACTCAGGCTCGGAAGTCTTCCTCGGCCAAGATTTACCACAGGGCTTGGAAGATTTTCCTGTCCTGGTGTCGCTCTTCCGGCCATGCTCCTTGGCCGTTCTCCTTGCCGACCATCCTGTCTTTTCTTCAGTCCGGTCTGCAGCTAGGACTGTCCCTCAATTCCCTCAAGGGACAGGTGTCGGCTCTGTCGGTATTATTCCAGCGGCGTATCGCCCGACTGGCTCAGGTGCGCACCTTCATGCAGGGCGCATCTCACATCATTCCTCCTTACCGGCGGCCTTTGGATCCTTGGGATCTTAATCTGGTCCTCACGGCTTTACAGAAACCCCCCTTTGAGCCTCTTAGGGAGGTTCCCTTGTTTAGACTTTCACAGAAAGTGGTCTTTCTGGTGGCCATAACTTCTCTCAGGAGAGTCTCTGATTTGACTGCGCTCTCTTCGGAGTCACCTTTTATGGTTTTTCACCAAGACAAGGTGGTTCTCCGTCCGACTCCGGACTTTCTCCCTAAGGTGGTATCTCCTTTCCACCTTAACCAGGACATTTCATTGCCTTCCCTTTGTCCGGCCCCTGTGCATCGCTTTGAGAAGGCGTTGCATACCTTGGATTTGGTGCGGGCGCTCCGAATCTATGTGTCACGCACCGCCGCTTTTTGGCGGTGCACCTCACTTTTTGTACTAACCACGGGTCAGCGCAAGGGTCTCTCGGCTTCTAAGCCGACCCTAGCTCGTTGGATTAGGTCGGCCATATCCGATGCCTACCAGCATTCTCAGGTGCCTCCTCCGCCAGGGATTAAGGCGCACTCGACCAGAGCTGTCGGTGCCTCCTGGGCTTTCAGGCACCAGGCTACGGCTCAGCAGGTTTGTCAGGCTGCCACTTGGTCTAGTCTGCACACCTTTTCGAAGCACTACCAAGTGCATGCTCATGCTTCGGCAGATGCGAGCTTGGGCAGACGCATCCTTCAGGCAGCTGTCGCCCACTTGTGAAGATAGGTTTTGCCTACTTCTCAGTTTTGGTTATTTCCCACCCATGGACTGCTTTGAGACGTCCCATGGTCTGGGTCTCCCATAAGGAACGATGAAGAAAAAGAGAATTTTGTTTACTTACCGTAAATTCTTTTTCTTATAGTTCCGACATGGGAGACCCAGCACCCTCCCTGTTGCCTGTTGGCAGTTCTTGTTCCGTGTGTTGCACCGGCTGTTGTTGTAGACAGAGGTTCCGGTTTTTCCGAGTTTTTACTCTCTCTCTACTTATGGGTGGATGTCCTCCTTCAGCTTTTGCACTGAACTGGTTAGATTGTCATCCAGGGGGTGTATATAGCCGGAGGGAGGAGCTACACGTTTGAGTGTAGTACTTTGTGTGTCCTCCGGAGGCAGTAGCTATACACCCGTGGTCTGGGTCTCCCATGTCGGAACTATAAGAAAAAGAATTTACGGTAAGTAAACAAAATTCTCTTTATCCCGTGGATATGAGATCAACGTGTGTGTGTTATATTCTGGTCTCAATGTCCCATTCAATTCTTTTTTTATGTAAACAGAAACTGGAAGAGCTTTTAATAAAAACAAAGAAGGAAAAACCTACATTCATTCCATATTTCATGTGTGCCTGTAAAGAGCTTCCCGGGAAATTTTTACTGGGCTACCAGCCACGAGCTAAACCAAGGTAGGAGCGCAACTAACTGGAGTCTATCTAGCTGTTGAGCAGAGAAACTGTTTAATTCTTCATAAATGCAGTCATTTTACTTTCTTCTTTGTTTTGTGGCTTAGGGTGGAATATGTTACAGTAACACCTGAAGGCTTCAGGTATCGGGGGCATGTATTCCCTACTGTCAATGGACTTTTCAGGTGGTTTAAAGACCACTACCAGGATCCTGTACCAGGTAACATCTATGCACCTTTTAATGTGAATTAATAAGTCAATATCTTCATGTTTCTAATGTACTAACTAAATTGTAACTATGCTTCACTTTATTCATCAGGTATTACTCCAAGCAGCAGCAGCAGAACGAGGACTCCGGCCTCCATGAGTGCCACTCCTGCCAATATTAATCTTGCAGGTAAGTGCCTATAATTGCTTGGATGTGTGTGTGTGTGCGCGGGTTTTTTTTTTTTTAAATAAATAAAAAAAAAATATATATATATATATATAATCGATAGATAGATATAGATATATTATTTTTTTTTTTTTTTTCTTTTCTTCTCTGCAGATCTCACTCGGGCTGTCAATGCCCTGCCACAAAACATGACTTCACAGATGTTCAATGCAATTGCGGCAGTCACTGGACAACATGGGCAAAACCCGAATGCCACACCTGCTCAGTGGGCATCCAGTCAATATGGTTATGGTGGAGGCAGCGGCGGAGGTAGCAGTGCCTATCATGTAAGTAAATTCTCAGACAAGCAGGAGGAATAAAATAAGAGCAGAAATTGGTCATGTTTGTCCTGGTGACAGGTCCTCTTTTTAAGCTTGATTGACACATTTAGAAACTTACGATAATTCATGACATTTTGTGTTTTTCGGCCTAAATTTAAAGGGGCTGTCCATGTCTGAGCAGTTGATGACAATTGTCTCATAGGAAGGTCAGTAATATGAGGTTGGTGAGCGTCCAACACTTGGTCCTGCCACCGATCAGCTGTAATGCACACTCACAGGATATTACCCATGTACCGGGCAGAACACAGCAGCCCTGTACATTACTTAGTGGCCACTGACAAGTACTGCATATCCGTTCCTATTCAATTGAATGGGAGATAACGTGCAGCAGTTGGCCACTTAGCAATGTACAGGGCTCTTGTGTTCTGCGCAGTACATGGTTTATGCCAGCCTCTGCCGGTGTGATTACAGCTGATCGGTGAGGGTGCCAGGTCTAGAACTCTCACCAATCTTGTGTTGATGGCCTATGCGTAGTTCATCAGTTGTTCAGTCCTATGCAGTTTCTGCATTGTGGTATTGGGGTACGTTTTGGATTGCATTTTACATTTGAGCCTATGACCTGAAAAAAAAACACTTTATTTTATTCATAATATTTCATGACCATTTAGTTAATTTTCTCTTTTGACTAATATCATCATCTTGTTCTTTAAGGTGTTCACTACTCCAGCTCAGCAACCTGTGGCTACTCCTCTGATGACCCCAAGCTATTCCTATGCCACCCCTAGTCAGCCTATTGCTACACCACAGTACCATCAGCTGCCGCCAAGTGCCACACCAACTCCAGTACCTACCCCACAATCCTCCCATTCCCAAAGCAGTACAAGTTCTCGACACAGACAACAATCTTCGAAGTGAGTACAATGTCCTAATTAATTATTAATTTTGGTTTTACATGTGTAGAAGATGGCTGTCACTTGATAAATCATTTGACATCACGTTATTAACCAGGTATCTATGCTGATTTTCCAGGAAAAAGGGCAATGAGCAGCTGAATGACTAACCTGCAGTGCTTCTCTTGTGAGGAGTCCTATAAAAATCAATGTCATATATCTATTGTGTACATCCAGCTTTATGTGAACCTTTGAATTGATATATTCGCTTCAATTTAGTTTATTTTAACTAGTTTCTAGTTATTTACTTTTAAAGATCCATTCTAGGATAAAGGAACAAGTGACGAAATTCATTGCATTCTGGTCTGTAAATTAAGGGGTATTCTGCTGATTGAACAGGTGATAATTACTAGTGCAATGGGGGTTCAACCACTGTGACCCTCACCAATTTGCTAAAACAGGAGTACTGCCAAGTATAGCGTTCAGCTATCTTCTAGAGTCTTAGAGATTGAATGGAGTGACTACTGGTCTCAGTGGTTGAACCCTCACTGATCTACTGGTTACATTATCCCACAGATAGGTAATAATTTGCTCTAAATAGAATGCCCCCTGTTGTATAATATGCTATCTAGTTCGGATTTGTTATGCTACCCCTATGACTCCATTATAGTGATCGTCAGGTGTCTTAGCTGTCAGATATCCACTGACCCCTATTTTGTAGGTGATACATTGGTTTTTTTTGTGGGATAACCCTCTTTAAAGGGAACCTGTCACCTGATTTGGCGACTATAAGCTGCGAGCATCACCGGTAAGCATTCTGGAATGCTGTGTATAAGTGCCCAGGCCGAGCTGTAGAACATAAAAATCACTTTTATAATACTCACCTAGGTCCAGTCCAATTGGTGTCGCTGCTCTCTGGTCTGGCACCTCCTCTATGTGGCGGTCACCATCCTTCTCCTTCCCAGCCCAGTAGACGTGTCGTAAGTCATCCACACGGGCCTGCATTGCGGTCCTGCGCTGGCACAATTTCATCTGCCCTGTTCAAGGCAGATCACAGTACTGTAATGCGCAGGCGCGATGAAAGATTTAAGACCGCTCACACATGCACACTACAGTACTTTGATCTGCCTTAATCAGGGCACACCAAAGTGCGCCTGCGCAGGATCTCCCTTCCGGCCTGTGTGGATGACTTGGGACACATCACCCATACTGGGCTGGATAGAAGGAGGATGGTGATCTCCACATAGAGGGAGCGCCGCACCAGAGAGCAGTGACACCCATCAGACCACACCGTCCCAATAGGTGAGTATTATGGAAGTGGGGTTTTTCTTCAGCGCTCTATTGGGAGACCCAGACGATTGGGGGTATAGCTACTGCCCTCTGGAGGCCACACAAAGCACTACATTAAAAGTGCAAGGCCCCTCCCCCTCTGGCTATACCCCCCCCGTGGTATCACGGGTTCTCCAGTTTTAGCTTTGTGTGCGAAGGAGGTCAGACATTCCATGCATAGCTCCACAGATTTTAGTCAGCAGTAGCTGCTGACTGTTTCGGATGGAAGAAAAGAGGACACATATAGTGTTCCCAGCATGCTCCCTTCTCACCCCTGGATGGTGTTGTAAGGTTGAGGTACCTATTGCTGGTACAGGGCTGGAGCCTGACATGCTGTTTTCCTTCCACATCCCCTGGTAGGGCTCTGTGGAAGTGGGATCCTGCCGGCCTCTCAGCTCTGACGCCGGGCTCCATCCACAGACCCATTAGAACCTGATGGATTCGGAGCAGGAGTACGATCAGGGACAGGCCCTGCATCATACAGGTACTCTGTGTCCCCGGCAGGCACAGACACACTCCGGGCTGGCTGGGTGTTGTAGTGCGCCGGGGACCGCAACGTGGAGTTGGTGTCCCTACAGATTACTGGGGGACTTTTTTGTGTATGGGAACGCAGCGCCGACCCCCTCTGGACCGGGCGGCGCTGCTGTGACTTGTGGTGCGCCGGGGATCCGCCGTCCGCGCTTTTACGGCGGCGGCGGTTATAAATTTAGTCCCCGGCTTTTTGGGCCTAGGACGCCGGCAGCTCCGATTCGTTCCCGCCCCCACCCTGTCATTCAGGGTAGGGGAGAGACGCTGTTCGCTAGCAGCGACGAGGGCTGGAGCCTGATTTACATGCTCCAGCCCTCTCACTTGGCACAGAGGGAAGCAGGCTTCCCGCTCTTGGCCAGGAACGCCCAGGGCCCGCCCCCCTTCCTCTCTCGAGACGCCGGCAGCCATTACATGCATGCCTGGCTGGAGGAAGGACGCAAGGCTCTGGGAGACCTGGACTAGGGGCTATCTGGCGACCACACACCCGCTTTTTTACGCGGGCGGTAAGCGATTTTTCTGTGCTGGTCCCTCTAGTGCCTCACGGTGTATCGGTGTACTGTGTACAGATATATAGATATTGTATTTCTTGCACTGTGAGGTCGCTTCTGGCTGCATATCCCAGATCGCTCTGTGGAAGCAGCAACATGTCATCCTCAAAACGCAAGGCGGCCAAGGCAAAAAGGGCTGTGTATACTGCGTGTGCTGCATGTGGGGCTAATCTACCAGCAGGCTCCGATGACCCCCATTGTGTGCAATGCTCCGACCCGGTGCTGCTTCGCCAGCCGGAGTCAGGAGAGGTAGCGACCCAGGCTGAGACGCTTGTAAGTTCTGCCCCGGTGACAGGGACAGACTTTGCAGTTTTTGCAGATAATATGTCTGTGTCTATGGCAAAAATCCTTGAAACCTTGCAATCTATGCATGGGGCTCAGTCTCTGGGCACGGCGAGGCCTCTGTCCTCAGGTCCCCCTTACTTGGAATGTATCCAGCCCACAGGGGGGTCCCCGGCTTCACAGGCCGAGGATTATGACTCAGATGATGGCCCCAGCCACCCTAAGCGAGCTCGCTGGGAAAGACCCTCGACGTCTTCACACTGCTCAGGGTCTCAGCGCAATCAGTCTCCCTGTGATGTGTCTGATGAGAGTGATCAGGAATCCACTCCTGGAACCCCTCTCAACCTGGATACCCCGGATGGGGATGCCATGGTAAACGACCTTATCTCAGCCATCAATAGGCTGTTGGATATTTCTCCCCCAGCCCCTTCAGCAGAAGAGGCGGCTGCGGAGCAGGAGAAGTTTCGTTTCCTTTATCCCAAGCGTAAATTGAGTGCTTTGTTAGATCACTCTGACTTCAGAGAATCAATCCAGAAGCACGACGCTCACCCAGAAAGGCGTTTCTCTAAACGATCTAAAGATACGCGTTTCCCTTTCCCCCCTGAGGTGGTCAAGCGCTGGACACAGTGTCCAAAGGTAGACCCCCCGATTTCCAAACTTGCAGCTAGATCCATAGTTGCAGTGGAGGATGGCGCTTCACTTAAAGATGCCAATGACAGACAGATGGACCTTTGGTTAAAATCTGTCTATGAAGCTATCGGCGCGTCGTTTGCTCCGGCATTCGCAGCCGTATGGGCACTCCAGGCTATTTCAGCTGGCTTAGCAAAAGTGGATGCTATCATGCATCCAGCAGTGCCGCAAGTGGCGCACCTTACCACGCAGATGTCGGCGTTTGCGTCTTACGCTATCAATGCGGTCCTAGAATCTACCAGTCGCACCTCAATGGCGTCCGCCAATTCGGTAGTTTTGCGCAGAGCCTTGTGGTTAAAGGACTGGAAAGCAGATGCTGGTTCCAAAAAATGTTTAACCAGTTTGCCTTTGTCTAGAGATAGACTGTTCGGCGAGCCATTGGCTGACATCATTAAGCAGTCCAAGGGTAAAGACTCCTCTTTACCACAACCCAGAACAAGCAAACCTCAGCAGAAAAAATGGCAGCAGAGGTTTCAGTCCTTTCGAGGTTCGGGCAAGACACCATTTACCTCGTCCAAAGGGACTCAGAGGACGCAAAGAAACTCAGATTCGTGGCGGACTCACACACGCCCCAAGAAAGCAAATGGAGGTACCGCTTCCAAAGCGGCTACATCATGACTTCCAGCCCCCCCCCTCCGCATCGCCGGTCGGGGGCAGGCTCTCCCGCTTTTCCGGCATTTGGATGTCACAGGTCAAAGACCGGTGGGTGACGGACATTTTGTCTCGCGGGTACAGAATCGAGTTCAATTCTCGTCCTCCAGCTCGGTTCTTCAGAACCTCCCCACATCCAGACCGAGCAGATGCTCTGCTGCAGGCGGTGGATTCCCTAAAAGCGGAAGGAGTGGTGATCCCAGTCCCTCCTCAGGAACAAGGGCAAGGGTTTTACTCCAATCTCTTTGTGGTTCCAAAAAAGGACGGCTCGTTCCGTCCTGTTCTGGACCTAAAACGGCTCAACAAACATGTGCACGCCAGGAGGTTCCGGATGGAAACCCTCCGCTCTGTCATTGCCTCAATGTCCAGAGGAGACTTCCTTGCCTCAATAGACATCAAAGATGCTTATCTCCACGTGCCAATTGCTACAGAACATCAACGTTTTCTACGTTTTGTGATAGGAGACGACCATTTTCAGTTCGTAGCTCTTCCATTTGGTCTGGCGACAGCCCCACGGGTCTTCACCAAGGTCATGGCGGCGGTGGTAGCAGTCTTGCACTCTCAGGGACACTCGGTGATCCCTTACCTAGACGACTTATTGGTCAAAGCTCCCTCTCAGGAGGCATGTCAGCACAGCCTGAATGCTACGCTGGAGACTCTACAGTCTTTCGGATGGATCATCAACTTTCCAAAGTCGATCCTATCACCGACTCAGTCACTAACGTATCTTGGCATGGAGTTTCATACTCTAGCAGCGATAGTGAAGCTGCCGCTGAACAAGCAGCGGTCACTACAGACAGGGGTGCAATCTCTCCTGCAGGGCCAGTTGCATCCCTTGCGGCGTCTCATGCATTTCCTAGGGAAGATGGTGGCAGCCATGGAAGCAGTTCCCTTTGCGCAGTTTCATCTGCGCCCACTTCAATGGGACATTCTCCGCCAATGGGACGGGAAGTCAACGTCCCTGGACAGGAAAGTCTCGCTTTCCCAGACGGCCAAGGACTCTCTACAATGGTGGCTCCTTCCCACCTCATTATCTCAGGGAAGATCCTTCCTGCCCCCATCCTGGGCAGTAGTCACGACAGATGCGAGTCTGTCGGGGTGGGGAGCAGTGTTTCTCCACCACAGGGCTCAGGGGACGTGGACTCCACAGGAGTCCACCCTTCAGATCAATGTTCTGGAAATCAGAGCAGTGTATCTTGCCCTACTAGCCTTCCAGCAGTGGCTGGAAGGAAAGCAGATCCGAATCCAATCGGACAACTCCACAGCGGTGGCATACATCAACCACCAAGGAGGGACGCGCAGTCGGCAAGCCTTCCAAGAAGTCCGGCGCATTCTAATGTGGGTGGAGGACAGAGCATCCACCATATCCGCGGTTCACATCCCAGGCGTAGAAAACTGGGAAGCAGACTTCCTCAGTCGCCAGGGCATGGACGCAGGGGAATGGTCCCTTCACCCGGACGTGTTTCAGGAAATCTGTCGCCGCTGGGGAGTGCCGGACGTCGACCTAATGGCATCCCGGCACAACAACAAGGTCCCGGCGTTCATGGCGAGGTCGCGCGATCAAAGAGCTCTGGCGGCAGACGCCTTGGTTCAAGATTGGTCGCAGTTTCAGCTCCCTTACGTGTTTCCGCCTCTGGCGCTCTTGCCCAGAGTGCTACGCAAGATCAGATCCGAGTGCAGCCGCATCATACTCGTCGCTCCAAACTGGCCGAGGAGGTCGTGGTATCCGGATCTGTGGCATCTCACGATCGGTCGACCGTGGTCACTGCCAGACCGACCAGACTTACTGTCCCAAGGGCCGTTTTTCCATCAGAATTCTGCGGCCCTGAACCTGACTGTGTGGCCATTGAGTCCTGGATCCTAGCATCTGCAGGATTATCTCAAGGAGTGGTTGCCACAATGAGACAAGCTAGAAAGTCGAATTCTGCTAAGATCTACCACAGAACGTGGAAGATTTTCTTATCCTGGTGCTCGGCCCAGGGAGTGTCTCCCTGGCCATTTGCATTACCCAAGTTTCTTTCCTTCCTGCAATCGGGGTTAGAAAAGGGCTTGTCGCTCAGCTCCCTTAAAGGGCAAGTTTCGGCACTATCCGTGTTTTTTCAGAAGCGTCTAGCACGTCTTCCTAAGGTGCGCACGTTCCTGCAGGGGGTCTGTCATATTGTGCCCCCGTACAAGCGACCGTTAGATCCATGGGATCTGAACAGGGTACTAGTTGCTCTCCAGAAGCCGCCCTTCGAGCCTCTGAAGGAAGTTTCCTTTTCTCGGCTGTCGCAGAAAGTGGCGTTTCTTGTTGCGATCACATCGCTTCGGCGAGTGTCTGAGCTGGCAGCTCTGTCATCCAAGGCTCCCTTCCTGGTGTTCCACCAGGACAAGGTTGTGCTGCGCCCCATTCCGGAGTTTCTTCCTAAGGTCGTATCCTCTTTTCATCTTAATCAGGATATTTCCTTGCCTTCTTTTTGCCCTCATCCGGTTCACCGGTATGAAAAGGACTTACGTTTGCTAGATCTGGTGAGAGCACTCAGAATCTACATTTCCCGCACGGCGCCCATACGCCGTGCCGATGCACTTTTCGTCCTTGTCGCTGGTCCGCGCAAGGGGTTGCAGGCTTCTAAAGCCACCCTGGCTCGATGGATCAAAGAACCAATTCTAGAGGCCTACCGTTCTGCGGGGCTTCCGGTTCCTTCAGGGCTAAAAGCCCACTCAACCAGAGCCGTGGGTGCGTCCTGGGCATTACGTCACCAGGCTTCGGCTCAACAGGTGTGCCAGGCAGCTACCTGGTCCAGTCTGCACACTTTCACCAAGCATTATCAGGTGCATACCTATGCTTCGGCGGATGCCAGCTTAGGTAGAAGAGTCCTGCAGGCGGCAGTGACATCCCCGTAGGGGAGGGCTGTTTTGCAGCTCTAACATGAGGTATTTATTTACCCACCCAGGGACAGCTTTTGGACGTCCCAATCGTCTGGGTCTCCCAATAGAGCGCTGAAGAAGAAGGGAATTTTGTTACTTACCGTAAATTCCTTTTCTTCTAGCTCTTATTGGGAGACCCAGCACCTGCCCTGTTGTCCTTCGGGATGTTTTTTTGTTGTTTGCGGGTACACATGTTGTTCATGTTGAACGGTTTTTCAGTTCTCCGATGTTATTCGGAGTTAATTTGTTTAAACCAGTTATTGGCTTCCTCCTTCTTGCTTTGGCACTAAAACTGGAGAACCCGTGATACCACGGGGGGGGTATAGCCAGAGGGGGAGGGGCCTTGCACTTTTAATGTAGTGCTTTGTGTGGCCTCCAGAGGGCAGTAGCTATACCCCCAATCGTCTGGGTCTCCCAATAAGAGCTAGAAGAAAAGGAATTTACGGTAAGTAACAAAATTCCCTTCTTTTCGTTAGAGTGCGGCCTGGGCTCTTATATACAGTATTATAGAATGCTATATAATGAACTCACTGGGGGTGGCCACTTCTTATAGTCGCTAAATCTAGTGACCGGTTCCCTTTTAAATACTATGATGTGTTTTAGAGTGAATAGTTTTCGTTCAGTTTATATATTATTTTGTTCAGGTTCTAGGGAAACGTTCTCACAATTACACATATCATTTTGTTCTTTGTTTTCTCTCAACCAGACCAAGCAGTCAAACACCCATTGACTGGGGAAAAATGGCAGAGAAGTGGCTGCATGAGAAAGAAGCAGAAAGGCGGAAACAGAAGCAGCGCTTAACTCCTCGTCCTTCACCGAGCCCCATGATCGAAAGTACGCCCATGTCCATTGCAGGGGATGCCACACCACTACTCGATGAAATGGATCGGTGAAAACAAGTGTAGAAATGAACTTTTAATGGCCAGGTGGAACAGCCGCGCTCTCGATCTTTAGACGCTTACGAAGTGCTCCAAATAGAGCATGTTTATGATTTCTGGGCCGCCATGTGCATAGCTGTACATGAAGATTGGACCCTCCCATGTGAAGCCTGTGTTTACTTGATCGGTACTGGAGAAACAATGTCTCCGGCACCAAGCCTTGATATCATATTGTTTCATGTTAAGGTTTTCTTTGACTTCTAAAAGAGGTAACACTTGCCTCATGTGAGTAAAGAAAAACATTTGTAAGCGACCTGTTTTTAGGACCTATGTTTCAAACATAGAATGGGCTTCACTTTTATTTAAAAATTGCATATTCTGCCAAAGAATGCAATGTAAGGAGATCTGACGCAAAGATCTCGTTCCTCCCTTTATGTGCTACACCATTAGAGCTGCTGGAGGTGGTATATAGACACTTGGAACTAAGGGGTGATTGGAGAGGTTTGCAAGTAACGTCATTTGCAAGGGGTTGCTTTTTTGGGCTCCTCTGCCAACGGCAGCTATACAAAGAGCCGGCTTCATACAGTAACAGACGTCTTTGGTTGGAGACATTTGGGTAAATGTATTTATTTTTGCTCTTCGCTCTGATTCCTCTACCACTGCAGTGAACAGCTTACAGTAACTTTGCGGCTTCTCACACTCTTTGCATAAATATGTGTTGAATCAAAGCATTATTTTAACTTTTGACATTGCAGTGTGGAGGTGTCTTTGGATCCTGCTGACACCCATAGATGTATTATTTTTGGGGGGGGGGGGTTCCTTCATCTTTTTTATGGGTTTTTTTTTGTTTTGTTTCGTTTTTGCAGCAGGCAAATAAATGGTCTGGAACAAACAAAAAAATCGTTTATTCTTCTAGTCTTCTACTTTATCGAAGGGTTTTCATAATATCATAATTTAAAGTTTTCTTAGTCTTAGATTTACTTGTTTTAAGAACTGTTAAAGGGTTATTCCCGTATTTAAGATAATTGATAGCCGAGCCCCATCTGATTGCAGGAGTGGTCAGATATGTACACCACCGGTCCATCATTGTCTAAAGGACTGTAGGAAAAAAAGCAAAAGGCTCCACTCTGCAAGCTCCGGCAGTCCTATAGAGAATGATTTGTAGAGGTGGTGTAAATGCTTGACCTCTGCACCATTTAGATGGGTCTTAAGGGGGCTTGACACGCAACGACATTGCTAACGAGATGTCGTTGGGGTCACTGAATTCGTGACGCACATCCGGCCTCGTTAGCGTCGTCGTTGCGTGTGAAACGTACGAACGACCGCTAATGATCAAAATTACTCACCTAATCGTTGATCGTTGACACGTCGTTCTAATCCCAAATATCGTTGCTGTTGCTGAATGCAGGTTGTTCGTCGTTCCTGAGGCAGCAAACATTGCTACGTGTGACACCGCAGGAACGAGGAACAACACCTTACCTGCGTCCTCCGGCAACGAGGTGGGCGTCTTTCTTTTGGCTGCTCTCCGCTTCTATTGGACGGCTGCAGTGTGACGTCGCTAGGCAGGTAAGTATGTGTGACGGGTCCTAGCGATGTTGTGCACAACCAACGGGGGCGGGGGCTTTCACGAGCGACATCGCTAGCAATGTCGCTGCGTGTAAAGCAGCCTTTAGTATTGGTGCTCCATACACCTCACTGAGGGATCTGTTTCTTGGACTGACCTGAGGAAGTGGTCAGGGTACCGTCTGGTTTGCCTTTCCAATAAGTCACAATGAGGGGTTTCATTTTGTTGGACAGAATCGCTGGGAAGTGGTTTGAGAACAGTCTGGTTTATTTGCATGAAAGTGCCATGCTGAGAAGTTGCTGTCCACTTCCCAGGGTGAGTCAAACTATCAAGCAGAGTGCAGTCTCCCTAAGGCTATGTTCACACACTGCATCTTTTACTGCGTTTTTTTGATGCATTTTTGAGGTCACAAAGATGCAGCTAAATGCATGCATTTCCTTCTCCCAGCAAAATCTGAGATTTCTATTTTGCTGTCTACACTGTGCATCTTTTCTTGGCTGCATGTTTGAAGATGCAGCATGTCAATTATTTCTTTATCGTTCCTATGGGAGACCCAGACATTGGGTGTATAGCTTCTGCCTCCGGAGGACACACAAAGTACTACACTCAAAAGTGTAGCTCCTCCCTCTGAGCTTATACACCCCCTGGAGAAACCAGATCTAGCCAGTTCATTGCTTTGTGTTCAGGAGGCACACATCCACACATGCATTCTCATCTGATTTTTCATTTTTTTGGAAAGAGTTTGAAGAAAAGCGGGTCCAAGTCTGGACCCCCGGCATGTCCCTTCTCACCCCACTGTGTCGGCAGTGCTGTTAAGGTTGATTCCAAGGCTGGAGCCTTACATGCCGTGCTCCTTCACCATCCCTCGGGCTCTGGCTTGAAGTGGGAGCCAGCACGGTTCTCCATGCTTTGCAGGAGACCGGTCTCCATCTGCAGCCCTTCAGGACCCTGCTGGACGGAGCACTCATCCCCAGGGACTTGGAACCCTGCGTCTCAGCAAGCTAAGTACCTGAGACGTTTATATTCTGGGGGTCCCTATACTTTATTATGGTGGGAGAGTGTGCTGAGTGAGTTTTCTGACATTTCCGGCCGGTTCTCTGGCTGTCGCCTGAGAACCGCGCCGATGGTGCCCGCGCGCCGGCCGCACCGCTCAAATTTAGGCACCGGCTTCGCCGGAGGCCTACTTTCGATTTCACTGCCCTCGCATGTCATTCATGCAGAGGGACAGTGCGGCTCCGCCCAGCGGCTGGTTTGCACAGGGGAAAGACACTCCTCACTGAGTACATGTCTCCTCTGTAAGTCTATTTGGCCCTCCAGTTCCCGCTCTCAGTGGTCCCGCCCCCTCTCCTCGCTCCGGCGCCATTTTATCAGCGTTTGCTCTGCGATCATCGCTGGCTGCAGCATCCCTGCTGAGGTGCTTGGGGGTCCGGGCTTCGGGATCTGGAGGGCACACAACACCGCTCCAGCGGTCTGGTAAGCCACAACCTCTGGTTGTGGGCCTTTGTATATACTCTCTGGGGGTCACTCTAGCAGAGCCCCCACTCCAGCAGCATGTCACACACGAGGAGCAAGGATCCAAAGCTGTATTCAGTATGCACTGCATGTAAGCTCATACTGCCTGAACCGAGCACCTATCCACATTGTGATGCCTGCTCTAACCTGACAATGCCTCAGCCTGGAATCGCACCCACAGTGGTCTCTCAGGCTGCTCCGGCTCCTGTGGCTGAACCCCCGGCTTGGGTAGAATCCTTAACCAGGTCTATCTCCCAGTCTTTTGCCGACTCCATGGGACAGCTGTCCCGGACTTTGCTGAACATGCATCAGCCCCCTTCACAGGGTGCCTCTGCTGCTAGGGCTCTCTCAGCGGAGCTCACAGAGGATTCCTCATCTGGTCCCAGACCCCGTCCTCCTAAGAGGAGACGTAGGGCTCCCTCCCCTTCCTCGTCCCGCGGCACTGTTTCAGAGGCTGACTCGCAGGACGAGGAGGATGCCTTTACAGGGGGCTTGGAGGCTACCTCCATGTGCCCCATTGATCTGTCCGAAAGTGACTCAGATGTTAGTGATTTGATTGCGTCCATTAATTCTGTACTGGACCTCAATCCGCCAGTATCAGAGGAGCAACCCTCTCTGGCAGAAAAGCACCAGTTTACCTTGCCTAAGAGGTCAAAGAGTGTGTTCTTTAACCACTCCAGTTTTCAGGCCGCTGTGACCAAGCCTAGGGCCTGTCCTGACAAACGCTTCCCAAAGCGTGGCTCTGATGACCGTTTTCCCTTTCCACCTGAGGTGGTCAAGGAGTAGGCTCATTCCCCAAAGGTAGACCCCCCGGTGTCTAGAATCTCAGCCCGGACCGTGGTATCAGTGGCTGATGGCACCTCTCTTAAGGATTCCACTGACCGCCAGGTTGACCTTCTGGCCAAATCTGTATATGAGGCGGCAGGGGCCTCGTTCTCCCCATCTTTTGCAGCAGTGTGGGCTCTCAAAGCCATCTCTGCTTCCTTGGAGGAGATGCATTCCCTCGCCAGGGAATCTATGCCCGAAATGGTTGCCTTAACTTCCCAAGCTTCCGCTTTTTCATCCTATGCCATGTCTGCCATGCTGGAGGCTTCTCACCGCACTGCGGTGGCTTCGGCTAATTCCCTCGCTATCCGCAGGACCTTGTGGCTTCGAGAGTGGAAGGCAGATGCTTCTTCAAAGAAGTACCTGGCTGGGCTCCCTTTTGCTGGGTCCAGGCTATTCGGTGAACAACTGGATGAAATTATTAAGGAAGCTACTGGCGGGAAGAGTACTTCCATGCCACAAACCAAAACCGGGAAACCTGTCCAGGGTAGGAACCAGTCGAGGTTTCGTTCCTTTCGTTCCTCCAACTGGTCGTCCTCTAAGCCCTCGGCCTCGTCCTCTAACTCAGCCAAGGACCAAAAATCCAACTGGCGCACAAAGGCGCGTCCACAGAAGACCGCAGGAGCTGCTGCCACCAAGGCAGCCTCCTCTTGACTATCTGTCCGCGCCAGCAACGTCCTTAGTCGGTGGCAGGCTCTCCCACTTTGGCGACGCGTGGTTTCAACACGTCTCCGATCAGTGGGTGCGGGATGTCATCTCCCACGGCTACAGGATAGAATTCTCTTCCAGCCCGCCAAACAGATTTTTTTCTTTCAACTCCCCCCTGCTCCAAGGCCGCCGCCTTCTCTCAGGTCGTGGCATCCTTGCAGGCCAACGGAATAATTGTACCGGTTCCCGCCCAGGAACGGTTCAGAGGTTTCTACTCAAATCTCTTCCTAGTCCCCAAAAAGGACGGTTCCTTCCGGCCCATCCTGGATCTCAAGCTTCTCAACAAGCATGTTCAGGTGCGGCATTTTCGCATGGAATCTCTGCGGTCAGTCATTGCCTCAATGACCCAAGGGGATTTCCTGGCATCCATCGACATCAGAGATGCCTATCTGCATGTGCCAATTGCAGTTTCTCACCAGTGTTGGCTACGTTTTGCAATCGGAGAGGAACATTTCCAATTCGTGGCTCTTCCCTTCTGGTTAGCCACGGCCCCTCGGGTATTCACCAAAGTCATGGCAGCAGTGATTGCGGTTCTGCACGTCCAGGGGTTGGCAGTGATCCCTTACCTGGACGACCTTCTAGTCAAGGCTTCATCCAGCGCAGACTGTCAGCGGAGTGTCTCGCTCACTCTCGCCACTCTAGCCCAGTGGCTGGTCAATCTGCCCAAATCCACTCTGACTCCGACCCAGAGTCTCACGTACCTAGGGATGCAGTTCGAGACTCTTCCGGCACTTGTGAAGTTGCCCTTGATCAAACAGCAATCCCTCCAACTGGCGGTGCGCTCTCTGCTGAGGCCCCGCCGTTATTCCATCAGGCACCTGATGCAGGTGCTGGGTCAGATGGTGGCGTCAATGGAGGCTGTTCCTTTTGCCCAGTTCCATCTGCGTCCTCTGCAGCTGGAAATTCTCCGCTGTTGGGACAAGCAGCCTTCCTCCTTGCCCAGGTTAGTGGCCCTGTCGCCACAGACCAGGAGCTCTCTTCAGTGGTGGCTTCGGCCCCTCTCTCTGTCTCAGGGACGCTCCTTCCTGGCTCCGTCCTGGGTGGTCCTCACCACGGATGCCAGTCTATCCGGCTGGGGAGCGGTATGTCTCCACCACCGAGCACAGGGCACTTGGACTCCGTCCGAGTCAGCCCTCTCGATCAATGTGCTGGAAACCAGAGCCGTGCTCCTGGCTCTCCTAGCTTTTCACCACCTATTGGCGGCGGGCAAGCACATCCGAGTCCAGTCAGACAACGCGACAGCGGTTGCCTACATCAATCACCAAGGCGGGACACGCAGCCGCCTGGCAATGTTGGAGGTACAACGCATCCTTCAATGGGCAGAGGACTCCAAGTCCACCATATCCGCAGTCCACATCCCAGGCGTGGAAAACTGGGAGGCAGATTATCTCAGCCGTCAAACCGTGGACAGCGGCGAGTGGTCCCTGCATCCGGCAGTGTTTCAGTCAATCTGCCGCAAGTGGGGCACTCCGGACGTGGACCTAATGGCATCCCGTCACAACAACAAGGTTCCCATTTACATGGCTCGCTCCCACGATCCTCAGGCCTTCGCAGCGGACGCTCTGGTTCAAGACTGGTCCCAGTTTCGTCTGTCCTACGTGTTTCCCCCTCTAGCTCTCTTGCCCAGAGTCCTGCGCAAGATCAGAATGGAGGGCCGCCGGGTCATCCTCATTGCTCCGGACTGGCCCAGGCGAGCTTGGTACCCAGACCTGCTCCATCTGTCCGTAGAGGTGCCGTGGCATCTTCCGGACCGTCCAGACCTTCTCTCACAAGGTCCGTTTTTCCGCCAGAATTCTGCGGCTCTCAGATTGACGGCGTGGCTCTTGAGTCCTGGATCTTGACGACTTCTGGTATTCCTCCTGAAGTCATTTCCACTATGACTCGGGCTCGGAAGTCTTCCTCGGCCAAGATCTATCACAGGACTTGGAAGATTTTCCTGTCCTGGTGTCGCTCTTCCGGCCATGCTCCTTGGCCCTTTTTCCTTGCCGACCCTTCTGTCCTTTTTACAGTCCGGTCTGCAGCTAGGACTGTCCCTCAATTCTCTCAAGGGACAAGTCTCGGCTCTGTCAGTGCTGTTCCAGCGGCGTATCGCCCGGCTGGCTCAGGTCCGCACCTTCATGCAGGGTGCGTCTCACATCATTCCGCCTTACCGGTGCCCCTTGGATCCCTGGGACCTCAATTTGGTTCTCACGGCTTTGCAGAAACCCCCCTTTGAACCTCTCAGGGAGGTTTCTTTGTTTCGTCTTTCACAGAAAGTGGTCTTTCTAGTGGCCATAACTTCCCTCAGGAGAGTCTCTGATTTGGCTGCGCTCTCTTCGGAGTCACCTTTTTTGGTTTTTCATCAAGACAAGGTGGTTCTCCGTCCGACCCCGGACTTTCTCCCTAAGGTGGTTTCTTCTTTCCACTTTAACCAGGACATTACCCTGCCTTCCTTTTGTCCGGCTCCTGTTCATCGCTTTGAAAAAGCGTTGCATACTCTGGATCTGGTGCGGGCGCTCCGGATCTATGTGTCTCGCACCGCTGCTCTTAGGCGGTGCACCACTCTTTTTGTGCTAATCACAGGTCGGCGTAAGGGCCTCTCTGCTTCTAAGCCGACCTTAGCCCGTTGGATTAGGTCGACCATTTCAGAGGCCTACCAGTGTTCTCAGGTGCCTCCCCCGCCGGGGATCAAGGCACACTCGACCAGAGCTGTCGGTGCCTCTTGGGCTTTCAGGCACCAGGCTACGGCTCAGCAAGTCTGTCAGGCTGCCACTTGGACTAGCCTGCATACCTTTTCAAAGCACTACCAAGTGCATGCTCATGCTTCGGCAGATGCGAGCTTGGGCAGACGCATCTTTCAGGCGGCTGTTGCCCATTTGTGAAGTAAGGCTCTGCCTACTTCTCAGTTTTTTCTGTTTATTCCCACCCATGGACTGCTTTGAGACGTCCCAATGTCTGGGTCTCCCATAGGAACGATAAAGAAAAAGAGAATTTTGTTTACTTACCGTAAATTCTTTTTCTTTGTCGCTCCTAATTGGGAGACCCAGACAATTGGGTGTATAGCTACTGCCTCCGGAGGCCACACAAAGCATTACACTAAAAAGTGTAAGGCCCCTCCCCTTCTGGCTATACACCCCCAGTGGGATCACTGGCTCACCAGTTTTCATGCTTTGTGCGAAGGAGGCACACATACACGCATAGCTCCACTGTTTAGTCAGCAGCAGCTGCTGACTATGTCGGATGGAAGAAAAGAGGGCCCATACTAGGGCCCCCAGCATGCTCCCTTCTCACCCCACTTTTTGTCGGCGGTGTTTGTTAAGGTTGAGGTACCCATTGCGGGTACGGAGGCTGGAGCCCACATGCTGCTTCCTTCCCCATCCCCCTTCGGGCTCTGGGTGAAGTGGGATTTTACCGGTCTCCAGGCACTGAGACCGTGCTCCATCCACAGCCCCTGGAGAATCTGCTGGAATGGAGCTGAGTATCGTCAGGGACAGGCCCTGCTACGTCAAAGTACTCTGTGTCCCCGTACATATCGCGCGCACACCGCAGCATTGATGGGTGTGTTAGTGCGCCGGGGACAACAGCGCTGCGCGCTGGTGCCATTCCTATCTACAGCTCTGCTGAGAGGGGACATGTATTTGAAACTGCCGCGCCGGCCGCTGTTGTCAGTTTTTTCGCTGCGGCGCGGCTGGGACTTGTGGTGCGCCGGGGACTTCCGCGCTGGCCGTGCATATATGACGGCCGCGCTTATTACTCGAGTCCCCGGCTTTTTGCGGCCTAGTTTCGTTTCGTTCCCGCCCCCAGGCCTGCCAGTCAGGGGAAGGGCGGGACGCTGTACAGAACGTCAGCGCAGAGGGCTGGAGTCTGCTTTGCATACTCCAGCCCTCACACTGGGCACAGTGGGACGCCAGTTTCCCGCACTTTGTTTGTGGCACGCCCACGGTCCGCCCCTCTTCACAGGACGCCGGCAGCCATTCCTGTGTGCAGTCTGAGCTGGAGAGAGGAGACTGGGAGACCCAGACACGGGATTCTGGTGCCCACACACCCGCTTTTGAGCGGGCGGTAAGCTGCCCTCAAGGGCTGACCCCCACTGGTGCCGAAGTGTATATTTGTATTTTATGCTTGCAGCTATACATTGCACTGTACGGTCGCTGGTGATTCTCTCCTATATACCCTCCTAGATTACTCAGAGGACACAACAGCATGTCGACCGCAAAAAGCAAAGGTGCCAAGGCACAGGCTTTCTATGCTGCTTGTACCGCATGTGGGGCTGTTCTACCGGCAGGTTCCACTGACCCCCACTGTGTGCAGTGCTCGGCCCCTGTGGCACTTGCTCGGCCGGGGCCTCTGCTGGAGGTGACCCAGGCAGAACCTCCTGTGAATACTGTCCAGGTGACAGGGACGGAGTTTGCAGTTTTTGCTGACAGATTGTCTGTGACTATGACTAAAATTCTTGAAACATTGCAGTCTAGACCAGTAACTCAGGCCATGGGCACTGTTAACTCATTGCTCCCTGGTCCCCATCAGTTGGAACAGCTCCGGGATCCGGGGGTGTCTCTTGCATCCCAGGGTGATGGCTCTGACACGGACGACAGTCCCAGACAGCCTAAACGAGCTCGCTATGAGCGGCCCTCGACTTCATCACACTGGTCAGGGTCCCAGCAGGACTCTCTGTATGATGAGGCGGAGGTAGCTGATCAGGATTCTGATCCTGAGACCGCTCTCAATTTGGATACACCTGATGGTGACGCCATAGTGAATGATCTTATAGCGTCCATCAATAAAATGTTGGACATTTCTCCCCCTGCTCCTCCTGTGGAGGAGACAGCTTCACAGCAGGAGAAATTCCATTTCAGGTATCCCAAGCGTAAATTGAGTACTTTTCTGGACCACTCTGACTTTAGAGAGGCAATCCAGAAACACCACGCTTATCCGGATAAGCGTTTTTCCAAACGGCTTAAGGATACACGTTATCCTTTTCCCCCTGACGTGGTCAAGGGCTGGACCCAGTGTCCCAAGGTGGATCCTCCAATCTCCAGGCTTGCAGCTAGATCCTTAGTTGCAGTGGAAGATGGGGCGGCACTTAAGGATGCCACTGACAGACAGATGGAGCTCTGGTTGAAATCCATCTATGAGGCTATTGGCGCGTCATTGGCTCCGGCATTCGCAGCCGTATGGGCACTCCAAGCTATTTCAGCTGGTCTTACACAGATTGACACGGTCACACGTACATCTGCTCCGCAGGTGGCACCCTTAACCTCTCAAATGTCTGCATTTGCGTCTTACGCGATTAATGCTGTCCTAGACTCTACGAGCCGTACGGCAGTGGCGTCCGCCAACTCCGTGGTTTTACGCAGAGCCTTGTGGTTAAGAGAATGGAAGGCAGATTCTGCTTCCAAAAAGTGTTTAACCAGTTTGCCATTTTCTCGTGACAGACTGTTTGGTGAGCGCTTGGATGAAATCATTAAACACTCCAAGGGTAAAGATTCATCCTTACCTCAGCCCAGACAAAACAAACCCCAACAGAGGAGAGGACAGTCGGGGTTTCGGTCCTTTCGAGGCTCAGGCAGGTCCCAATTCTCCTCGTCCAAAAGGACTCAAAAGGATCAGAGGAGCTCAGATTCTTGGCGGACTCAGTCACGCCCAAAAAAGACAGCCGGAAGACCCGCTACCAAGGCGGCTTCCTCATGACTTTCGGCCTCCTCTCTCCGCATCCTCGGTCGGTGGCAGGCTCTCCCGCTTTGGCGACATTTGGCTGCCACAGGTCACAGACCGTTGGGTGAGAGACATTCTGTCTCACGGGTACAGGATAGAGTTCAGCTCTCGTCCTCCAACTCGCTTCTTCAGAACTTCTCCTCCTCCCGACCGAGCCGATGCTCTGCGGCTAGCGGTGTCCACTCTAAAAGCGGAAGGAGTGGTGACCCCCGTTCCTCTTCAGTAACAAGGTCACGGTTTTTACTCCAACTTGTTTGTGGTGCCAAAAAAGGACGGGTCATTCCGTCCCGTTCTGGATCTAAAACTGCTCAACAAGCACGTAAAAACCAGGCGGTTCCGAATGGAATCCCTTCGCTCCGTCATCGCCTCAATGTCTCAAGGAGATTTCCTAGCATCTATAGACATCAAGGATGCTTATCTCCACGTGCCGATTGCTCCAGAGCACCAGCGTTTTCTTTGGCGCTCCATTGGGAGACCCAGACAATTGGGGTGTATAGCTAGTGCCTCCGGAGGCCACACAAAGCATTACACTTAAAAGTGTAAGGCCCCTCCCCTTCTGCCTATACACCCCCCGTGGGATCACGGTTCCTCAGTTTTCAAGCTTTGTGCGAAGGAGGTCAGACATCCACGCATAGCTCCACTGTTTAGTCAGCAGCAGCTGCTGACTATGTCGGATGGAAGAAAAGAGGGCCCTTACTTGGGCCCCCAGCATGCTCCCTTCTCACCCCACTTTGTGTCGGCGGTGTTTGTTAAGGTTGAGGTACCCATTGCGGGTACAGAGGCTGGAGCCCACATGCTGCATCCTTCCCCATCCCCCTTTGGGCTCTGGGTGAAGTGGGATTTACCGGTCTCCAGGCACAGAGACCGTGCTCCGTCCACAGCCCCTGGGGAATCTGCTGGATATGGAGCGGAGTATCGTCAGGGACAGGGCCCTGCTACACCAAGGTACTCTGTGTCCCCGCACAGACCGCGCACACACTGCAGCATTGCTGGGTGTGTTAGTGCGCCGGGGACAATAGCGCTGCTGCGCTTGTGCCACACTTCCACAGCTTGCTAAGGGAGTTTGTGTGTGGGGAACTGCCGCGCCGGCCCCTGCTGGCAGTTTTTACTGCGACGCGGCTGGGACTTGTGGTGCGCCGGGGACTTCCGCGCTGGCAGTGCATATTTGTCGGCCGCGCTTTTTACTAGAGTCCCCGGCTTTTGCGGCCTAGTTCCGTTTCGTTCCCGCCCCCAGGCCTGCCAGTCAGGGGAAGGGCGGGACGCTATGCAGAACGTCAGCGCTGAGGGCTGGAATCTGCTTTACATACTCCAGCCCTCACATTGAGCACAGTGGGAAGCCAGTTTCCCGCACTTTGTCTGAGGCACGCCCACGGTCCACCCCTCTTCACAGAACGCCGGCAGCCATTCCTGATGTGCAGGCTGAGCTGGAAAGGGGAGACAAGTTCTGGGAGACCCAGGCACGGGATTCTGGCGACTACAACCCGCTTTTAGCGGGCGGTAAGCGGCACCTCCGGTGCTGACCCCACTAGTGACGAAGTGTTCAATTGTATTTTTATGCTTGCATGCTATACATTGCACTAAACGGTCGCTGGTGATTCTTGGCTATATACCCTCCTGGATTGCTCTGTGGAGAATACAGCATGTCGTCCGCAAAAAACAGGGGTGCCAAGGCACAGGCTTTTTATGCTGCTTGCACCGCTTGTGAGGCTGTTCTACCGGCAGGCTCCACTGACCCCCATTGTGTGCAGTGTTCGGTCCCTGTGCCCCCTGCTCGGCCGGGGCCTCTGCTGGAGGTGTCCCAGAGAGATCCACCTGTGAATACTGTCCAGGTGACGGGGACAGAGTTTGCAATTTTTGCGGATAGATTATCTGTGACTATGTCTCAGATTCTAGAGACTTTGCAGTCTAGACCAGTAACTCAGACCATGGGCACTGTTGATTCATTGCTCCCTGGCCCCCCTCAGTTGGAACAGCTCCGGGCTCCGGGGGTGTCCCACGCATCCCAGGGTGATGGCTCTGACACGGACGACAGTCCTAGACAGCCTAAGCGAGCTCGCTATGAGCGGCCCTCTACTTCATCTCACTGGTCAGGGTCTCAGCAGGAGGACTCTCTGTATGATGAGGCGGAGGTAGCTGATCAGGATTCTGATCCTGAGACCGCTCTCAATCTGGATACACCTGATGGTGACGCCATAGTGAATGATCTTATCGCGTCCATCAATAAAATGTTGGATATTTCTCCCCCAGCTCCTCAAGTGGAGGAGTCAGCTTCACAGCAGGAGAAATTCCATTTCAGGTATCCCAAGCGTAAATTAAGTACTTTTCTGGACCATTCTGACTTTAGAGAGTCAGTCCAGAAACACCACGCTTATCCAGATAAGCGTTTCTCCAAACGGCTTAAGGATACACGTTATCCCTTTCCTCCTGACGTGGTCAAGAGCTGGACCCAGTGTCCCAAGGTGGATCCCCCTATCTCCAGACTTGCGGCTAGATCCATAGTTGCAGTGGAGGATGGGGCTGCACTTAAAGATGCCACTGACAGACAGATGGAGCTCTGGTTGAAATCCATCTATGAAGCTATCGGCGCGTCGTTTGCTCCTGCATTCGCAGCCGTATGGGCACTCCAAGCTATTTCAGCTGGTCTTGCACAGATTGACACGGTCACACGTACATCTGTTCCGCAGGTGGCATCCTTAACCTCTCAAATGTCTGCATTTGCGTCTTACGCGATTAATGCTGTCCTGGACTCTACGAGCCGTACGGCAGTGGCATCTGCCAACTCCGTGGTTTTACGCAGAGCCTTGTGGTTAAGGGAATGGAAAGCAGATTCTGCTTCCAAGAAATGTTTAACCAGTTTGCCATTTTCTGGTGACCGGCTGTTTGGTGAGCGCTTGGACGAAATCATTAAACAGTCCAAGGGTAAGGATTCATCCTTACCTCAGCCCAGACAAAACAAACCCCAACAGAGGAGGGGACAGTCGGGGTTTCGGTCCTTTCGAGGCTCGGGCAGGTCCCAATTCTCCTCGTCCAAAAGGACTCAAAAGGATCAGAGGAGTTCAGATTCTTGGCGGGCTCAGTCACGCCCAAAAAAGACAGCCGGAAGATCCGCTACCAAGGCGGCTTCCTCATGACTTCCGGCCTCCTCCCTCAGCATCCTCGGTCGGTGGCAGGCTCTCCCGCTTTGGCGACATTTGGCTGCCACAGGTCCAAGACCGTTGGGTGCGAGACATTCTGTCTCACGGGTACAGGATAGAGTTCAGTTCTCGTCCTCCAACTCGATTCTTCAGAACGTCTCCGCCTCCCGACCGAGCCGATGCTCTCCTGCAGGCGGTGTGCTCTCTAAAGGCGGAAGGAGTGGTGATCCCTGTTCCTCTTCAAGAGCAAGGTCACGGTTTTTACTCCAATTTATTTGTGGTACCAAAGAAGGACGGATCCTTCCGTCCCGTTCTGGACCTAAAACTTCTCAACAACCACGTGAGAACCAGACGGTTCCGGATGGAATCCCTCCGATCCGTCATCGCCGCAATGTCTCAAGGAGATTTCCTAGCATCAATAGACATCAAGGATGCTTATCTCCACGTACCGATTGCACCAGAACATCAGCGTTTCCTACGCTTCGTTATAGGAGACGAACACCTTCAGTTCGTAGCCCTGCCCTTTGGTCTAGCGACAGCCCCACGGGTCTTCACCAAAGTCATGGCAGCTGTAGTTGCAGTCCTACACTCTCAGGGACACTCCGTGATCCCTTACTTAGACGATCTGCTGGTCAAGGCGCCTTCTCAAGAGGCATGCCAACACAGCCTGAACGTGGCGCTGGAGACCCTCCAGGGTTTCGGGTGGATCATCAACTTTTCCAAGTCAAATCTAACCCCGACCCAGTCGATAACATATCTTGGCATGGAGTTTCATACTCTCTCAGCGATAGTGAAGCTTCCGCTGGACAAACAGCGTTCACTACAGACAGGGGTGCAATCTCTCCTTCAGGGCCAGTCGCACCCCTTGAGACGCCTCATGCACTTCCTAGGGAAGATGGTAGCAGCAATGGAAGCAGTCCCTTTCGCGCAGTTTCATCTGCGTCCACTACAATGGGACATTCTCCGCCAATGGGACGGGAAGTCGACGTCCCTCGACAGAGACGTCTCCCTTTCTCAGGCGGCCAAGGAATCTCTTCGGTGGTGGCTTCTTCCCACCACTTTGTCGAAAGGAAAGTCCTTTCTACCCCCATCCTGGGAGGTAGTCACGACAGACGCGAGTCTATCGGGGTGGGGAGCAGTGTTTCTCCACCACAGGGCTCAAGGGACGTGGACTCAGGAAGAGTTCACCCTTCAGATCAATGTTCTGGAAATCAGAGCAGTGTATCTTGCCCTACAAGCCTTCCAGCAGTGGCTGGAAGGCAAGCAGATCCGAATTCAGTCGGACAACTCCACAGCGGTAGCGTACATCAACCACCAAGGTGGAACACGCAGTCGGCAAGCCTTCCAGGAAGTCCGACGGATTCTGACGTGGGTGGAAGACACGGCTTCCACCATATCCGCAGTTCACATCCCAGGCGTGGAAAACTGGGAAGCAGACTTCCTCAGTCGCCAGGGTATGGACGCAGGGGAATGGTCCCTTCACCCGGACGTGTTTCAGGAGATCTGTCGCCGCTGGGGGATGCCGGACGTCGACCTGATGGCGTCACGGCACAACAAAAAGGTCCCGGCTTTCATGGCACGGTCTCACGATCACTGAGCTCTGGCGGCAGACGCCTTAGTTCAAGATTGGTCGCAGTTCCAGCTTCCTTATGTGTTTCCACCTCTGGCATTGTTACCCAGAGTGCTGCGCAAGATCAGGGCCGACTGCCGCCGCGCCATCCTCGTCGCTCCAGACTGGCCGAGGAGGTCGTGGTACCCGGATCTGTGGCACCTCACGGTAGGCCAACCATGGGCACTACCAGAACGACCAGACTTGCTGTCTCAAGGGCCGTTTTTCCATCTGAATTCTGCGGCCCTGAACCTGACTGTGTGGCCATTGAGTCCTGGATCCTAGCGTCTTCTGGATTATCTCGAAAGGTTATTGCCACCATGAGACAGGCTAGAAAACCATCCTCCGCCAAGATCTACCACAGGACGTGGAAGATATTCTTATCTTGGTGCGCTGCTCAGGGAGTTTCTCCCTGGCCTTTTGCATTGCCTACTTTTCTTTCCTTCCTGCAATCCGGGTTGGAAAAAGGTTTGTCGCTCAGCTCCCTTAAAGGACAAGTCTCAGCGCTATCTGTATTTTTTCAGAAACGCCTAGCACGACTTACTCAGGTACGCACGTTCCTACAAGGAGTTTGTCATATCGTCCCTCCTTACAAGCGGCCGTTAGAGCCCTGGGATCTGAACAAGGTTCTAATTGCTCTCCAGAAGCCGCCTTTCGAGCCTATGAAGGATGTTTCCCTTTCTCGTCTTTCACAGAAAGTGGCCTTTCTAGTAGCGGTCACGTCTCTTCGGAGAGTGTCCGAGCTAGCGGCGCTGTCATGCAAATCTCCCTTCCTGGTGTTTCACCAGGACAAGGTGGTTCTACGTCCAACTCCTGAGTTTCTCCCTAAGGTGGTATCCCCCTTTCATCTCAATCAGGATGTCATATTACCTTCCTTGTGTCCTCATCCAGTTCATCAATTTGAGAAAGGTTTGCATTTGTTGGATCTGGTCAGAGCACTCAGGATCTACATTTCCCGCACGGCGCCCTTACGCCGCTCGGATGCACTCTTTGTCCTTGTCGCTGGTCAGCGTAAAGGGTCGCAAGCTTCCAAATCCACCCTGGCTCGGTGGATCAAGGAACCAATTCTTGAAACCTACCGTTCTGCGGGGCTTCCGGTTCCTTCAGGGCTGAAGGCCCATTCTACCAGAGCCGTGGGTGCGTCCTGGGCATTACGGCACCAGGCTACGGCTCAGCAGGTGTGCCAGGCGGCTACCTGGTCGAGTCTGCACACCTTTACCAAACATTATCAGGTGCATACCTACGCTTCGGCGGACGCCAGCCTAGGTAGACAAGTCCTTCAGGCGGCGGTTGCCCACCTGTAGGACAGGGCTGTTTGACGGCCCTATCACGAGGTATTCTTTTACCCACCCAGGGACTGCTTTTGGACGTCCCAATTGTCTGGGTCTCCCAATTAGGAGCGACAAAGAAGGGAATTTTGTTTACTTACCGTAAATTCCTTTTCTTCTAGCTCCAATTGGGAGACCCAGCACCCGCCCTGTTTTCTTAGGGATTTTTGTTTTTTTCGGGTACACATGTTGTTCATGTTGAATGGTTTCAGTTCTCCGATGTTTCTTCGGATTGAATTTGTCTTTAAACCTGTTATTGGCTTTCCTCCTTCTTGCTTTTGCACTAAAACTGAGGAGCCCGTGATCCCACGGGAGGGTGTATAGCCAGAAGGGGAGGGGCCTTACACTTTTAAGTGTAATACTTTGTGTGGCCTCCGGAGGCAGTAGCTATACACCCAATTGTCTGGGTCTCCCAATTGGAGCTAGAAGAAAAGGAATTTACGGTAAGTAAACAAAATTCCCTTCTTCTTATAGTTCCGTATTGGGAGACCCAGCTCCCTCCCTGTTGCCTGTTGGCAGTTCTTGTTCCGCGTGTTATCACCGGCTGTTGTCGTGGACAGAGGCTCCGGTTGTTCCGGTTCTTGCTCTGTTTTTACTTGTGGGTGGCTATTCTCCTTCAGCTTTTGCACTAAACTGGCTAGATCTGGTTTCTCCAGGGGGTGTATAAGCTCAGAGGGAGGAGCTACACTTTTGAGTGTAGTACTTTGTGTGTCCTCCGGAGGCAGAAGCTATACACCCAATGTCTGGGTCTCCCAATACGGAACTATAAGAAAAAGAATTTACGGTAAGTAAACAAAATTCTTTTTGCGTTTTTCCAGCGTTTTTGAGCCCTTCCAGTCAATAGATTTCAGTTCAAAAAGGCATTGGGCAAAATGCGGTAAAAACCCATGTTTCTTTGTCGCTCCATTGGGAGACCCAGACAATTGGGGTGTATAGCTTATGCCTCCGGAGGTCACACAAAGCATTACACTTAAAAGTGTAAACCCCTCCCCTCTGCCTATACACCCGCCCGTGCATCACGGGCTCCTCAGTTTTATTGCTTTGTGGAAGGAGGCACACATCCACGCAAGCTCCACATTTTAGTCAGCAGCAGCTGCTGACTATATCGGATGGAAGAAAAGTGGGCCCATACAGGGCCCCCAGCATGCTCCCTTCTCACCCCACTCGGGTCGGCGGTGCTGTTATGGTTGAGGTACCCATTGTGGGTACATAGGCAGGAGCCACATGCTGTTTTCCTTCCCCATCCCTTAGGGGCTCTGGGTGAAGTGGGATCCTGACCGGTCACCAGGCTCTGGGACCGCGCTCCCTCCGCAGCCCCTGGGGGAATCTGCTGGACAGGAGCCGGGTATCATCAGGGACAAGGCCCTGCGACTCTGAGGTACTCTGTGTCCCCTTGGGGACGGCGCATAGTGCGCCTGGGTAATAGACACTGCAGCAGCTGCTGGGTGTGTTAGTGCGCCGGGACTACCGCGCTGGCCGCGCTTGTTTGCCGGCCGCGCTTATAACTTTAGTCCCCGGCTTTTGCGGCCTAGTGCCGCATATTCCCGCCCCCGGGCCTGCCAGTCAGGGGTAAGGGCGGGACGCTGCACTGGACGTCAGCGCTGAGGGCAGGAGCATACTTTGTATCCTCCTCCCCCCTCACTGAGCACCGTGGGGCACCAGATTCCCGCACTTTTACAGGCACGCCCACGGCTCCCTCCTCCTCTCTGAACGCCGGCAGCCATTGCTACAAGACGCTGGAGAACTTCAGAGGGCAGACAACTGAGCTCCACAGCTCTGGGAGGCCCAGGCAGGGATCTGGTGGTCACACAACCGCTGGGAGCGGTCGGTAAGCCGCACCTGTTACTAGGTGCTGGTCCCCCTGGGTGCAGAATTGTATATTTATATGCTTATAGTGTATACATTTACTCTGTACGGCCTCACTGTTAGCGTTTGGCTATATACCCTCACTGATTATTCTAAGAGGAGAAACAGCATGTCGTCTGCAAAAAGCAAGGGTACCAAAGCACAGGCTTACTTTGCAACCTGTACCTCATGTGCGGCAATGCTTCCTGCAGGTTCCACCTACCCTCATTGTGTGCAATGCTCGGCCCCTGTGACACTCACTCAGCCGGAGTCTCAGCCACTGGTGGGACCCCCGGCCCAGGTGGAACCTCCGGCCCCCACTGTCCAGGTGACAGGGACAGAGTTTGCAGTATTTGCTGACAAACTTTCTGAGTCTATGGATAGATGGTCTGCTAAGATACTGGAAGCTTTGCAGTCCAGACCTGTAACACAGGCCCCGGGCACTGTTGATTCATTGCCCCCATGCCCCCCTCGGTCGGAGCAGCAAAGAGCTCCTGGGTCAACTCATAGGTCCCACGGGGAGGACTCCGACACGGACCGCAGTCCCAGACCGACGAAGCGGGCTCGCTGGGAGCGTCCCTCGACTTCATCACACTGTTCAGGGTCTCAGCATGAGGACTCTCTGGAGGATGAAGCAGATGCGGCAGATCAGGACTGTGATCCTGACGCCGCGCTCAACCTTGATACGCCTGAAGGGGACGCCATAGTAAACGACCTTATAGCGTTAATCAATCAGGTGTTAGATCTTTCTCCTCCACCCCTTCCGATTGAGGAGTCAGCTTCTCAGCAGGAGAAATTTCATTTTAGGTTTCCCAAACGTGCACGGAGTGCGTTTCTTGATCACTCCGACTTCAAAGACGCAGTCCAGAAGCACCGAGCTTTTCCGGATAAGCGCTTTACTAAGCGACTTCATGACACACGTTATCCCTTCCCCCCTGACGTAGTCAAGGGTTGGGCCCAGTGTCCCAAGGTGGATCCTCCAGTCTCTAGACTGGCGGCCAGATCCATAGTTGCAGTGGCAGATGGTGCATCACTAAAGGATGCCACTGACAGGCAGATAGAGCTCCTGATGAAATCCATCTATGAGGCTATCGGCGCGTCCTTTGCTCCGGCATTTGCTGCCGTATGGGCACTACAAGCTATCTCAGCTTGTCAGTCTGAGATTAATGCACTCACACGAGCCGCGACTCCGCAGGTTGTGTCATTAACCTCTCAGGCGTCGGCGTTTGCGTCCTACGCCATGAATGCGGTACTAGACTCTGCGAGCCGTACAGCGGTAGCATCCGCCAATTCAGTGGCAGTCCGCAGGGCCATGTGGCTACGTGAATGGAAGGCAGACTCTGCTTCCAAGAAGTTTTTAACCGGTTTGCCGTTTTCTGGCGAACGCCTGTTTGGCGAGCAATTGGATGAAATCATTAAACAATCCAAGGGTAAGGACTCGTCCTTACCCCAGTCCAAACCTAACAGACCTCAACAACGGAAGGTACAATCGAGGTTTCGGTCCTTTCGGCCCTCAGGCAGGTCTCAATTCTCCTCGTCCAACAGGCCTCAAAAGGATCAGAGGAACTCTGATTCATGGCGGTCTAAGGCACGTCCTAAAAAGACCGCCGGAGGAACCGCTCCCAAAGCGGCCTCCTCATGACTTGCGGACTCCCCAAACCGCATCCTCGGTCGGTGGCAGGCTCTCCCGCTTTTGCGACGCCTGGTTCCCACATGTCCAAGACCGATGGGTGAGAGACATTCTGTCTCACGGTTACAGGATAGAGTTCAATTCTCGTCCTCCGATTCGTTTCTTCAGAACATCTCCGCCCCCCGAGCGAGCCGATGCTCTTCTGCAGGCGGTAAACTCTCTGAAGGCAGAAGGAGTAGTTATCCCCGTTCCCCTTCAGCAATGGGGTCACGGTTTTTACTCCAACCTGTTTGTCGTACCAAAAAAGGAAGGATCTTTCCGTCCCGTCCTGGACCTCAAACTGCTCAACAAACACGTGAAAACCAGACGATTCCGGATGGAATCTCTCCGCTCCGTCATCGCCTCGATGTCCCAAGGAGACTTCCTAGCCTCAATCGACATCAAGGATGCTTATCTCCACGTGCCGATTGCACCAGAGCATCAGCGCTTCCTGCGTTTCGCCATCGGGGACGAACACCTTCAGTTCGTGGCATTGCCTTTCGGACTGGCAACAGCCCCACGGGTCTTCACCAAGGTCATGGCAACAGTGGTTGCAGTCCTACACTCTCAGGGACACTCAGTGATCCCTTACTTGGACGATCTTCTTGTCAAGGCCCCCTCTCAGGTGGCATGCCAACACAGCCTGAACATTGCTCTGGAGACACTCCAGAGGTTCGGGTGGATCATCAATTTCCCAAAGTCAAAACTGACACCGACACAATCGCTGACATATCTCGGGATGGAGTTTCACACACTCCCAGCGATAGTGAAACTTCCGCTGGATAAACTACGATCACTACAGACAGGGGTGCGATCTCTCCTCCGAGCTCAGTCGCACCCCTTGAGACGCCTCATGCACTTCCTAGGGAAGATGGTGGCAGCAATGGAGGCAGTTCCATTTGCACAGTTTCATCTGCGTCCTCTTCAATGGGACATTCTCCGCAAATGGGACAGGAAATCGACGTCCCTCGACAGGAACGTCTCCCTTTCTCGGGCAGCCAAGGCATCCCTTCAGTTGTGGCTTCTTCCCACTTCTTTGTCGAAGGGGAAATCCTTCCTGCCCCCATCCTGGGCTGTGGTCACGACAGACGCGAGTCTGTCAGGGTGGGGAGCGGTCTTCCTCCACCACAGGGCTCAGGGTACCTGGACTCAGCCAGAGTCCTCCCTTCAGATCAATGTTCTGGAGATAAGGGCAGTGTATCTAGCCCTGAAGGCGTTCCAGCCGTGGCTGGAAGGCAGGCAGATCCGAATTCAGTCGGACAACGCCACGGCGGTGGCATACATCAACCACCAAGGCGGCACGCGCAGTCGGCAAGCCTTCCAGGAAGTTCGGCGGATTCTGCTGTGGGTGGAAGCCACAGCCTCCACCATCTCCGCAGTACACATCCCGGGCGTGGAAAACTGGGAAGCGGACTTTCTCAGTCGCCAGGGCATGGACGCAGGGGAATGGTCTCTTCACCCGGACGTGTTTCAAGAGATCTGTTGCCGCTGGGGGAAGCCGGACGTCGACCTAATGGCGTCCCGGCACAACAACAAGGTCCCGGCATTCATGGCACGGTCTCAAGATCACAGAGCTCTGGTGGCAGACGCCTTAGTTCAGGATTGGTCGCAGTTTCAACTGCCTTATGTCTTTCCTCCTCTGGCACTGCTGCCCAGAGTGTTACTCAAGATCAGGTCCGACTGCCGCCGCGCCCTCCTCGTCGCCCCAGACTGGCCAAGGAGGTCGTGGTACCCGGATCTGTGGCATCTCACGGTGGGTCAACCGTGGGCACTACCAGACCGACCAGACTTGCTGTCTCAAGGGCCATTTTTCCATCTGAATTCTGCGGCCCTCAACCTGACTGTGTGGCCATTGAGTCCTGGATCCTAGCGTCTTCAGGGTTATCTCAAGACGTCATTGCCACTATGAGACAGGCCAGGAAACCAACGTCAGCCAAGATCTACCACAGGACGTGGAGGATCTTCTTATCCTGGTGCTCTGATCAGGGTTTTATTCCATGGCCATTTGCCTTGCCCACTTTTCTGTCTTTCCTTCAATCCGGAATGGAAAAGGGGCTGTCTCTCGGCTCTCTTAAGGGACAAGTCTCGGCGCTCTCTGTATTTTTTCAAAAGCGTCTAGCAAGGCTTCCGCAAGTACGCACGTTCCTGCAGGGGGTTTGCCACATAGTCCCCCCTTACAAGCGCCCGCTAGAACCCTGGGATCTGAACAGGGTGCTAATGGCTCTTCAGAAACCACCTTTCGAGCCAATGAGAGATATTTCTCTTTCTCGCCTCTCGCAGAAGGTGGTCTTCCTAGTGGCAGTCACATCACTTCGCAGAGTGTCTGAGCTAGCTGCACTGTCATGCAAAGCTCCCTTCCTGGTGTTTCACCAGGACAAGGTGGTTCTGCGTCCGGTTCCGGAATTTCTCCCGAAGGTGGTATCCCCTTTTCATCTCAATCAGGATATCTCCTTACCTTCTTTTTGTCCTCATCCAGTTCACCAATGTGAAAAGGATTTGCACTTGTTAGATCTTGTGAGAGCACTCCGGCTCTACATTTCTCGTACGGCGCCCCTGCGCCGCTCGGATGCGCTCTTTGTCCTTGTCGCTGGCCAGCGTAAAGGGTCGCAGGCTTCCAAGTCAACCTTGGCTCGGTGGATCAAGGAACCAATTCTTGAAGCCTACCGTTCTTCTGGCCTTCCGGTTCCTTCAGGACTGAAAGCCCATTCTACCAGAGCCGTGGGTGCGTCCTGGGCATTGCGGCACCAGGCTACGGCTCAGCAGGTGTGTCAGGCGGCTACCTGGTCGAGTCTGCACACTTTCACGAAGCACTATCAGGTGCATACCTACGCTTCGGCAGATGCCAGCTTAGGTAGGCGAGTCCTCCAGGCGGCGGTTGCCCACCTGTAGGAAGGGGCCGTCTTTCGGCTCTATTACCGGGGTATTCTTTACCCACCCAGGGACTGCTTTTGGACGTCCCAATTGTCTGGGTCTCCCAATGGAGCGACAAAGAAGAAGGGAATTTTGTTTACTTACCGTAAATTCCTTTTCTTCAGCGCTCTATTGGGAGACCCAGACGATTGGGGTATAGCTACTGCCCTCTGGAGGCCACACAAAGCACTACATTAAAAGTGCAAGGCCCCTCCCCCTCTGGCTATACCCCCCCCGTGGTATCACGGGTTCTCCAGTTTTAGCTTTGTGTGCGAAGGAGGTCAGACATTCCATGCATAGCTCCACAGATTTTAGTCAGCAGTAGCTGCTGACTGTTTCGGATGGAAGAAAAGAGGACACATATAGTGTCCCCAGCATGCTCCCTTCTCACCCCTGGATGGTGTTGTAAGGTTGAGGTACCTATTGCTGGTACAGGGCTGGAGCCTGACATGCTGTTTTCCTTCCACATCCCCTGGTAGGGCTCTGTGGAAGTGGGATCCTGCCGGCCTCTCAGCTCTGATGCCGGGCTCCATCCACAGACCCATTAGAACCTGATGGAGACGGAGCAGGAGTACGATCAGGGACAGGCCCTGCATCATACAGGTACTCTGTGTCCCCGGCAGGCACAGACACACTCCGGGCTGGCTGGGTGTTGTAGTGCGCCGGGGACCGCAACGTGGAGTTGGTGTCCCTACAGATTACTGGGGGATTGTTTGTGTTTGGGAACGCAGCGCCGACCCCCTCTGGACCGGGCGGCGCTGCTGTGACTTGTGGTGCGCCGGGGATCCGCCGTCCGCGCTTTTACGGCGGCGGCGGTTATAAATTTAGTCCCCGGCTTTTTGGGCCTAGGACGCCGGCAGCTCCGTTTCGTTCCCGCCCCCACCCTGTCATTCAGGGTAGGGGAGAGACGCTGTTCGCTAGCAGCGACGAGGGCTGGAGCCTGTTTTACATGCTCCAGCCCTCTCACTTGGCACAGAGGGAAGCAGGCTTCCCGCTCTTGGCCAGGAACGCCCAGGGCCCGCCCCCCTTCCTCGCTCGAGACGCCGGCAGCCATTACATGCATGCCTGGCTGGAGGAAGGACGCAAGGCTCTGGGAGACCTGGACTAGGGGCTATCTGGCGACCACACACCCGCTTTTTAAGCGGGCGGTAAGCGATTTTTCTGTGCTGGTCCCTCTAGTGCCTCACTGTGTATCAGTGTACTGGGTACAGATATATAGATATTGTATTTCTTGCACTGTGAGGTGCGCTTCTGGCTGCATATCCCAGATCGCTCTGTGGAAGCAGCAACATGTCATCCTCAAAACGCAAGGCGGCCAAGGCAATGCTCCGACCCGGTGCTGCTTCGCCAGCCGGAGTCGGGAGAGGTAGCGACCCAGGCTGAGACGCTTGTAAGTTCTGCCCCGGTGACAGGGACGGACTTTGCAGTTTTTGCAGATAACATGTCTGTATCTATGGCAAAAATCCTTGAAACCTTGCAATCTATGCATGGGGCTCAGTCCCTGGGCACGGCGAGGCCTCTGTCCTCAGGTCCCCCTTACTTGGAATGTATCCAGCCCACAGGGGGGTCCCCGGCTTCACAGGCCGAGGATTATGACTCAGATGATGGCCCCAGCCACCCTAAGCGAGCTCGCTGGGAAAGACCATCGACGTCTTCACACTGCTCAGGGTCTCAGCGCAATCAGTCTCCCTGTGATGTGTCTGATGAGAGTGATCAGGAATCCACTCCTGGAACCCCTCTCAACCTGGATACCCCGGATGGGGATGCCATGGTAAACGACCTTATCTCAGCCATCAATAGGCTGTTGGATATTTCTCCCCCAGCCCCTTCAGCAGAAGAGGCGGCTGCGGAGCAGGAAAAGTTTCGTTTCCTTTATCCCAAGCGTAAATTGAGTGCTTTGTTAGATCACTCTGACTTCAGAGAATCAATCCAGAAGCACGACGCTCACCCAGAAAGGCGTTTCTCTAAACGATCTAAAGATACGCGTTTCCCTTTCCCCCCTGAGGTGGTCAAGCGCTGGACACAGTGTCCAAAGGTAGACCCCCCGATTTCCAAACTTGCAGCTAGATCCATAGTTGCAGTGGAGGATGGCGCTTCACTTAAAGATGCCAATGACAGACAGATGGACCTTTGGTTAAAATCTGTCTATGAAGCTATCGGCGCGTCGTTTGCTCCGGCATTCGCAGCCGTATGGGCACTCCAGGCTATTTCAGCTGGCTTAGCAAAAGTGGATGCTATCATGCATCCAGCAGTGCCGCAAGTGGCGCACCTTACCACGCAGATGTCGGCGTTTGCGTCTTACGCTATCAATGCGGTCCTAGAATCTACCAGTCGCACCTCAATGGCGTCCGCCAATTCGGTAGTTTTGCGCAGAGCCTTGTGGTTAAAGGACTGGAAAGCAGATGCTGGTTCCAAAAAATGTTTAACCAGTTTGCCTTTGTCTAGAGATAGACTGTTCGGCGAGCCATTGGCTGACATCATTAAGCAGTCCAAGGGTAAAGACTCCTCTTTACCACAACCCAGAACATCCAAACCTCAGCAGAAAAAGTGGCAGCAGAGGTTTCAGTCCTTTCGAGGTTCGGGCAAGACACCATTTACCTCGTCCAAAGGGACTCAGAGGACGCAAAGAAACTCAGATTCGTGGCGGACTCACACACGCCCCAAGAAAGCAAATGGAGGTACCGCTTCCAAAGCGGCTACCTCATGACTTCCAGCCCCCCCCCTCCGCATCGCCGGTCGGGGGCAGGCTCTCCCGCTTTTCCGGCATTTGGATGTCACAGGTCAAAGACCGGTGGGTGACGGACATTTTGTCTCGCGGGTACAGAATCGAGTTCAATTCTCGTCCTCCAGCTCGGTTCTTCAGAACCTCCCCACGTCCAGACCGAGCAGATGCTCTGCTGCAGGCGGTGGATTCCCTAAAAGCGGAAGGAGTGGTTATCCCAGTCCCTCCTCAGGAACAAGGGCAAGGGTTTTACTCCAATCTCTTTGTGGTTCCAAAAAAGGACGGCTCGTTCCGTCCTGTTCTGGACCTAAAACGGCTCAACAAACATGTGCACGCCAGGAGGTTCCGGATGGAAACCCTCCGCTCTGTCATTGCCTCAATGTCCAGAGGAGACTTCCTTGCCTCAATAGACATCAAAGATGCTTATCTCCACGTGCCAATTGCTACAGAACATCAACGTTTTCTACGTTTTGTGATAGGAGACGACCATTTTCAGTTCGTAGCTCTTCCATTTGGTCTGGCGACAGCCCCACGGGTCTTCACCAAGGTCATGGCGGCGGTGGTAGCAGTCTTGCACTCTCAGGGACACTCGGTGATCCCTTACCTAGACGACTTATTGGTCAAAGCTCCCTCTCAGGAGGCATGTCAGCACAGCCTGAATGCTACGCTGGAGACTCTACAGTCTTTCGGATGGATCATCAACTTTCCAAAGTCGATCCTATCACCGACTCAGTCACTAACGTATCTTGGCATGGAGTTTCATACTCTAGCAGCGATAGTGAAGCTTCCGCTGGACAAGCAGCGGTCACTACAGACAGGGGTGCAATCTCTTCTGCAGGGCCAGTTGCATCCCTTGCGGCGCCTCATGCATTTCCTAGGGAAGATGGTGGCAGCCATGGAAGCAGTTCCCTTTGCGCAGTTTCATCTGCGTCCACTTCAATGGGACATTCTCCGCCAATGGGACGGGAAGTCAACGTCCCTGGACAGGAAAGTCTCGCTTTCCCAGACGGCCAAAGACTCTCTACAATGGTGGCTCCTTCCCACCTCATTGTCTCAGGGAAGATCCTTCCTGCCCCCATCCTGGGCAGTAGTCACGACAGATGCGAGTCTGTCAGGGTGGGGAGCAGTATTTCTCCACCACAGGGCTCAGGGGACGTGGACTCCGCAGGAGTCCACCCTTCAGATCAATGTTCTGGAGATCAGAGCAGTATATCTTGCTCTACTGGCCTTCCAACAGTGGCTGGAAGGAAAGCAGATCCGAATCCAATCGGACAACTCCACAGCGGTGGCATACATCAACCACCAAGGAGGGACGCGCAGTCGGCAAGCCTTCCAAGAAGTCCGGCGCATTCTAATGTGGGTGGAGGACAGAGCATCCACCATATCCGCGGTTCACATCCCAGGCGTAGAAAACTGGGAAGCAGACTTCCTCAGTCGCCAGGGCATGGACGCAGGGGAATGGTCCCTTCACCCGGACGTGTTTCAGGAAATCTGTCGCCGCTGGGGAGTGCCGGACGTCGACCTAATGGCATCCCGGCACAACAACAAGGTCCCGGCATTCATGGCGAGGTCGCGCGATCAAAGAGCTCTGGCGGCAGACGCCTTGGTTCAAGATTGGTCGCAGTTTCAGCTCCCATACGTGTTTCCGCCTCTGGCGCTCTTGCCCAGAGTGCTACGCAAGATCAGATCCGAGTGCAGCCGCGTCATACTCGTCGCTCCAGACTGGCCGAGGAGGTCGTGGTATCCGGATCTGTGGCATCTCACGATCGGTCGACCGTGGTCACTGCCAGACCGACCAGACTTACTGTCCCAAGGGCCGTTTTTCCATCAGAATTCTGCGGCCCTGAACCTGACTGTGTGGCCATTGAGTCCTGGATCCTAGCATCTGCTGGATTATCTCAGGGAGTCGTTGCCACAATGAGACAAGCTAGAAAGTCGAATTCGGCTAAGATCTACCACAGAACGTGGAAGATTTTCTTATCCTGGTGCTCTGCTCAGGGAGTGTCTCCCTGGCCATTTGCATTGCCCAAGTTTCTTTCCTTCCTGCAATCGGGGTTAGAAAAGGGCTTGTCGCTCAGCTCCCTTAAAGGGCAAGTTTCGGCACTATCCGTGTTTTTTCAGAAGCGTCTAGCACGTCTTCCTAAGGTGCGCACGTTCCTGCAGGGGGTCCGTCATATTGTGCCCCCGTACAAGCGACCGTTAGATCCATGGGATCTGAACAGGGTACTAGTTGCTCTCCAGAAGCCGCCCTTCGAGCCTCTGAAGGAAGTTTCCTTTTCTCGGCTGTCGCAGAAAGTGGCGTTTCTGGTTGCGATCACATCGCTTCGGCGAGTGTCTGAGCTGGCAGCTCTGTCATCTAAGGCTCCCTTCCTGGTGTTCCACCAGGACAAGGTTGTGCTGCGCCCCATTCCGGAGTTTCTTCCTAAGGTCGTATCCTCTTTTCATCTTAATCAGGATATTTCCTTGCCTTCTTTTTGCCCTCATCCGGTTCACCGGTATGAAAAGGCCTTACGTTTGCTAGATCTGGTGAGAGCACTCAGAATCTACATTTCCCGCACGGCGCCCATACGCCGTGCCGATGCACTTTTTGTCCTTGTCGCTGGTCCGCGCAAGGGGTTGCAGGCTTCTAAAGCCACCCTGGCTCGATGGATCAAAGAACCAATTCTAGAGGCCTACCGTTCTGCGGGGCTTCCGGTTCCTTCAGGGCTAAAAGCCCACTCCACCAGAGCCGTGGGTGCGTCCTGGGCATTACGTCACCAGGCTTCGGCTCAACAGGTGTGCCAGGCGGCTACCTGGTCCAGTCTGCACACTTTCACCAAGCATTATCAGGTGCATACCTATGCTTCGGCGGATGCCAGCTTAGGTAGAAGAGTCCTGCAGGCGGCAGTGACACCCCCGTAGGGGAGGGCTGTTTTGCAGCTCTAACATGAGGTATTTATTTACCCACCCAGGGACAGCTTTTGGACGTCCCAATCGTCTGGGTCTCCCAATAGAGCGCTGAAGAAGAAGGGAATTTTGTTACTTACCGTAAATTCCTTTTCTTCTAGCTCTTATTGGGAGACCCAGCACCCGCCCTGTTGTCCTTCGGGATGTTTTTTTGTTGTTTGCGGGTACACATGTTGTTCATGTTGAACGGTTTTTCAGTTCTCCGATGTTGTTCGGAGTTAATTTGTTTAAACCAGTTATTGGCTTCCTCCTTCTTGCTTTGGCACTAAAACTGGAGAACCCGTGATACCACGGGGGGGGTATAGCCAGAGGGGGAGGGGCCTTGCACTTTTAATGTAGTGCTTTGTGTGGCCTCCAGAGGGCAGTAGCTATACCCCAATCGTCTGGGTCTCCCAATAAGAGCTAGAAGAAAAGGAATTTACGGTAAGTAACAAAATTCCCTTCTTCTTCTAGCTCCAATTGGGAGACCCAGCACCCGCCCCTGTTCCCTTCGGGCTGTTGTTCTTTTGTGTACACATGTTGTTCATGTTGAATTGTTCTTGGTTCATGGTTTAAGTTCTCCGAACATCCTTCGGATTGAATTTACCTTAGACCAATTTATAAGTTTCCTCCTTCCTGCTTTTGCACCAAAACTGAGGAGCCCGTGATGCACGGGCGGGTGTATAGGCAGAGGGGAGGGGTTTACACTTTTAAGTGTAATGCTTTGTGTGACCTCCGGAGGCATAAGCTATACACCCCAATTGTCTGGGTCTCCCAATTGGAGCTAGAAGAAAAGGAATTTACGGTAAGTAAACAAAATTCCCTTCTTCTTGGTGCGTTTTTACCTTGGGTGCGTTTTTTGGGGACAAAAACATTGCATCTTTGTGGAGAGATCACTGTGTGAAGGTGTGACTCATTCTGAAAAGCATTCGCATATGGAGTATGCTTGTGCAATGTGCCGTACTCAGAAGACTCTGCTTGATGGACTGATTTCAATTTGAGAAGTGATCAGAAAACTTTCATGTTCAACATGATATACCATACTGAGGGGACTCTGCCACTTCCCAGAGTAGTTGGATATTTAGCAGAGTACCATCTGGTCTCCCTGCATGATACGTTATACTCAGAAGCCTCTGCTTCTGGTTTAACTCTAAAGCGGGCTTTAAACGTTACGATATTTCTAGTAATTGCTAGCGATATCGTACGCAAAAGCACCCGCCCCCGTCGTGCATGCGATATCGTGTGATCGCTGCCGCAGCGAACAATATCTCTACGGCAGCGTCACACGCACTTACCTGGTCGTCTGCATCGGTGTGACTGCCGAACAATCCCTCCCTCAAGGGGGAGGTGCGTTCGGCGTCACCGCGACATCACTAAGCGGCCGGCCAATCAAAGCGGAGGGGCGGAGATGAGCGGGACGAACATCCCGCCCACCTCCTTCCTTCCTCATTGCGGGTGGGACGCAGGTAAGGAGACGTTCCTCGCTCCTGCGGTGTCACACACAGCGATGTGTGCTGCCGCAGGAACGAGGAACAACATCTATAAACAACCATTAACAATTTTTGGTTTTAGGACGACCTCTCCATGGTGAACGATTTTCACCACTTTGGAGGACGTTTAAGCTCGCTGGTAAGTGTTACACACTATGACACGGTTAATGACACTGGATGTGCGTCACTAACGACGTGACCCCGACGATAAAACATTAACGATATCGTAGCGTGTAAAGCCCCCTTAAGGCTGGAGTCAGATAAACGTTTAAAAAAATCAGTCCGATTTTCATCCAGGAGAGTTGAACCAGTGAAATCCTTAGGCCATGTGCCCACGGGAAAGTATCTTGCGGATATATCTGCAGGAGCTCCCAGAAATCCGCAGCACAACTTTATCCTAGTTGTGCTGCGTTTTTGGTGCGGAGGTCCTGCGGATATGCTGCCAGTATTCTGCATTGAGGATACAGTACCATGGCTTGGGCACTGCATCCTCAATGCAGAACAAGTGCTGGAGTGATCGGTGAGTTCATACTTACCTGTATCGTACAGAAACTTGGTTTCCGTCCGCCTCCTGGAGAAGATGGGCGGGGCCTGGACGAGCTCCGGCTGTAACATGACCGCAGCTCGTGCAGGCCCCGCCCACTTCTTGCTGCCCGCTCCAGGCTCAGTCTTGCCCTTCTACACCAAAGGAAGAGTCTATGGTCTTCAATCACAGCAGGTAAGTATAGAGATCCGCGCAGAACAATCCACAGCAATAATTGACATGCAGTTCTTTGCCGCTGCGGGAATTCTGCAGCATTTCCCGCAGGTGCAAAATCCGCAGCATTGAAACGGCACTCCCCAAATCCCATAGGATAATATGGGGAGTGTCTGTACTTGCATAAACCTGCGGATTTGTCTGGAAAATCCGCATGAATTTTGTCCTTTGGGCACAGGGCATTATGGTATTCTATATGTCATGCGAGTGCTATGCAAGTGAGTGCTGTGTTTTTGTTTTTTGTGGTTTTTTTTTTTTTAGCTCGCTTAGTATCCATCTGTATGCAGTGCGGTTTTTTTTCTCACCAACTTTTATTCCACAATCATTACAGGGCCATATACAGTATTCTATGCTACAGAATGCTAATGTATCCTTATGGTCCATGTGCCATCCGTTTATTTTTCTTGCACTCATTGACTTGTATTGGCAAGTCTCGTCCGATTTACGCCTCCACTCACAGCAATGCTGCAACCTTTCTCGTCCTGAACAAAATCGCTGATCTGCTCTGCCTCATCTACTTACATTCGTCCAGTGCAGTGTGAGATTTTCTGATTCATACACTAATATGAGCGAGGCCTGAGAAACGGACAAAGAATTCTTTCATCCATTTGCACAAACCGCTATCCTAAGAGATATATATTAATATTTTTTGGCGTTTGACTCACCCTGGGAAGTGGTCCATGCTCTGCCTGATTCGCTTGTGTGATAGGACATTTAGAGGGGCTTCTGCTGGTTGGTCTGACTTACCTTTAGACGTGACCAGTACCAGTGCCAGGACCGGTAAAGGTGAATGGCAGATGATATGACAAAAACTGGGATAACAAACTGGGATAACTTGGTTAGCTTAACCATTGACCTGAAAAAAGAAAAGCTAAAGCCTCTAATGGGGAGGTTTGCTCTCAATACAGGACACAGGGGTTACTGGAGGGTGGGGGCGCTAGTCAGGACAGGTTGGCCTGAGGAAAATGTAGGCTTGCATGAGGTGCAAATAAATAAATCCAGATTCTCATTTCTTCATCGTTCCTTATGGGAGACCCAAACCATGGGTGTATAGCTTCTGCCTCCGGAGGACACACAAAGTACTACACTCAAACGTGTAGCTCCTCCCTCCTAGCATATACACCCCCTGGTAGCCAGTCCTAGCCAGTTTCAATGCTTTGTGTTCAGGAGGTCACACACACATGCATTCTCTGATTTTTGATTTTTTGGATTTCAAAGTTTTGGAAGAAAAGCGGGTCCCATCTGGACTCCCGGCATGTCCCTTCTCACCCCACTGTGTCGGCGGTGCTGTTAAGGTTGACTTTACAAGGCTGGAGCCTTCACATGCCGCGCTCCTTCGCCATCCCTTGGGGCTCTGGCTTGAAGTGGGAGCCATCACGGTTCTCACTGCTTTGCAGGAGACCGGTCTCCATCCGCAGCCCTGTTCAGGATCCTGTCGGACGGAGCGTTTAACCCCCCCCAGGGACCTGGCACCTGCGTCTCAAAAGCTAAGTATGAGACGTTTTTACCACAGAAAGTGGTCTTTCCAGGGTTCCCTGTACTTTATTTATTGGGGGGAGTGTATTATATGTCTGGGGTAACATTTCCGGCCGGTTCTCCAGTTTTCACTGGAGAACCGCGCCGATGGTGCCTGCACGCTGGCCGCATGTTTAAATCTAGGCCCCGGCTTCGCCTGAGGCCTAGTTTCGGTGTCACTCCTCCTGCATGTCAGTCATGCAGAGGGACGGTGTGGCTCCGCCCAGCGGCTGTTCAGCACAGGGAAGGGACACTCCTCACTGAGGAAAGATTCCCTCCCCTGTATGCCTCATTTGCCCGCTCTCAGAGTAGGCCCCGCCCCCTCGCCTCGCTCCGGTCGCCATTTTCTCAGCGTTCTCAGTGTCTGCATAGGCACAGAGATACCACATTGTGACAAGTTGGGGCCAGGGCTGGGGGACTGGAGGCATGGAAATGTATGTTAAACGGTCTGGCAGCCACAACCTCCAGTTGTGCAGCTGCTTATATTCTCTGTTTATATACTCTGCTGGGGTCATTCTGGAGATGCATTCCCTCACAGAGCCCCACTTCTGCAGCATGTCTCACATCAGAGCAAGGCTGCAAGGCTGTTCTTAATAGGCACTGCATGTAGACTCGTACTGCCTGTACTGAGCACATAAACACAGTGGTCCCTCAGCCTGGAGGCTCGTCAGTGGTCCCTCCAGCTGCTCCGGGGGTGCTGAGCATGCATTAGCCCCCTTCTCAGGGCGCTTCTGCTGCTACGGCTCGCTCAGCAAGCTCTTAGAGGTCTCTTCATCTGGTTTCAGACCCCGTCCTCCTAAAATGGAGACGCAGGGTCCCCTGTCCTTCCCCGTCCCGCAGCTCTGATTCATGAGCTGACTCACTGGACGAGGAGGATGACTTTACTGGGGGCTCGGACGCTACTTAATGTACCGTTGATCTGTCTGAAGGTGACGCAGATGCTAATGATTTGATTGCGTCCATTATATTTGTACTGGACCTCAATCCGCCTGTATCAGGGGAGTATCCCTCTCTGGCAGAAAGGCATCAGTATTCCTTAAGAGAACAAGGAGTGTGTTCCGTAGCCACTCCAGTTTTCAGCCCACTGTGACCAAGCCCAGAGCCTGTCCTGACAGACGCTCCCAAAGCGTGGTTCTGATGACTGTTTCCTCCTTCTACCAGAGGTGGTCAAGGAGTGGGCTCATTCACCAAGGGTGGTCCCTCCGGTGTCTAGTATTTCAGCCCGGATAGTTGTATCAGTGGCTGACGGCACCTCTCTAAGGATCCCCCTGTACATTAATTCTGTACTGGACCTCAATCCGCCAGTATCAGAGGAGCAAACTTCTCTGGCAACAGGATACCAGTTTACCTTGCCTAAGAGAATAAGGAGTGTGTTCCTTAACCACTCCAGTTTTCAGGCCACTGTGACCAAGCCCAGGGTCTGCTCTGGCACACGCTTCCCAAAGCGTGGTTCTGATGACAGTTTTCCCCTTCCACCAGCGGTGGTCAAGGAGTGGGCTCATTCACCAAAGGTGATCCCTCCGGTGTTTAGACTCTCAGCCCGGACGTTGTTTCAGTGGCTGATGGCTCTTCACTTACGGTTTTGCTGTCTGCCAGTTTGTCCTTCTGGCCAAATCTGTATGGAGGCGGCAGGGGCCTCGTTCTCCCCATTTGCAGCAGTGCGGCTTTCAAGCCATCTCTGCTTCTCTAGAGGAGATGCATTCCCTCATAGGGACTCTTTGCCCGAAATGGTTGCCTTAGCTTCCAGACTTCAGTCTTTTCATCCTATACCATGTCTGCCATGCTGGAGGCTCTCACCGCACTGCGGTGGCCTCGGCTAATTTTCTCGCTATCCGCAGGCTCCTGTGGCTTCGGAAGTGGAAGGCGGATGCTTCTAAAGAAGTTCCTTGCTGGGCTCCCTTTTGCTGGGACCAGACTGTTCGGGAACAACTGGATGAAATTATTAAGGAAGCTCCTGGCGGGAAGAGTTTCTTCCATGCCTCAAACCTAAACCAGGAAACCTGTCCAGGGCAGGAATCAGTCGAGGTTTCGTTCTTTTTGTTCCTCCATCTGATCGTTCTCTTAGCCCTCGGCCTCGCCCACTGGCTCAGCCAAGGATCGTAAACCCAAATGGCGCGCGAGAAGACCGCAGGACATGCTGCCACTAAGTCAGCCTCCTCCTGGCTATCTGGCCACGCCAGCAACGTCCTTGGTCGGTGGCAGGCTCTCCCACTTGGCGACGTATGGTTTTAACACGTCTCCGATCAGTGGGTGCGAGATACCATCTCCCACGGCTACAGGATAGAATTCTATCCAGCCCGCCAAACAGATTTTTTTCTGTCAACTCCCCTCTGCTCCAAGGCCGCCGCCTTCTCACAGGCTGTGGCATTCTTGCAGGCCACTGGAGTAATTGTACCGGTTCCCGACTGGGAACGGTTCTGAGATTTCTGCTTAAATCTATTCCTAGTACCCGAGGAGGGCGGTGCCTTCCGACCTGGAACTCAAGCTTCTCAAGCATGTTCAGGTGCGGCAGTTTCGCATAGAGTCTCTGCGATCAATCATTGACCCAAGGAGATTCCCTAGCATCCATCGACATCAGAGATGCCTAGCTGCATGTGCCAATCGCAGTTTCACACCAGCGTTGGCTACGTTTTGCAATCAGAGTGGTCCAATTCGTGGCTCTTCCCTTTGGGTTAGCCACGGCCCCTCGAGTATTCTCAAGGTCGGGGCAGCTGTGATTGCGGTCCTGCACCTCTAGGGGTTGGCAGTGATTTTTTTTTTTTTGTCCAGGACAGCCTTCTACTCTGGGTTTTCATCCAGTGCAGACTGTTAGCGGAGTGCCTCGCTCACTCTCGCCACTCTCACCAATTCGGGTGGTTTGTCATTCTGTCCAAGTCCACTCTGACTTCGACCCAGAAGTTCACAGACCCAGAGACGCAATTCGAGACTCTGTCGGCACTTGTGAATATGCCCTTAGTCAAGCAGCACTCCCTCCGCTGGCGGTCGACGTCGTTCCTTCAGGCACCTAATACAGGTGCTGGATCAGATGGTGGTGTCAATGGAAGCATTCCCTTGCCCAGTTCCATCTGCGTCCTCTACGCCTGGATATTTTCCGCTGTTGGAACAGGCGGACTTCCTCCTTCCACGGGGCGGTGGCTTTGCCACAGACCAGGGGCTCATTTCAATGGTGGCATCGTCCCCTCTGTCTCAGGGACGCTCCTTTTTGGCTCCGTCCCGGGTGATCCTCACCAAGATGCTAGTCTATCTGGCTGGGGAGCAGTATATCTCCACCATGGAGCGCAGGGCACTTGGACTCTGTCCGAATCAGCCCTCTGGATCAATGTGCTGGAAATCAGAGCTGTGTTTCTAGCTCTCTAAGCCTTTCACCATCTGTTGGCAGCCAGGCACATTCGAGTCCAGTCAGACAACGCTACAGCGTTTGCCTACATCAACCTCCAGGGCGGGGCACTCAGCCGCCTGGCAATTTTGGAGGTTCATCGCATTCTTCAGTGGACGGAGGACTCCTAGTCCACCATATCCACAGCCCACATCCTAGACGTGGGAAACTGGGAGGCAGATTGTTTCTGCCGTCAAACCGTGGCTCCACGATCCTCAGGTTTTTGCGGCAGACGCACTGGTTCGAGTTTGGTCCCAGCTTCGTCTGTCCTATGTGTTTCACCCTCTAGTTCTTGCCCAGAGTCCTGCGCAAGATCAGAAGGGAGGGCCGTCGGGTCATTCTCATTACTCCAGACTGACCCAGGCAAGCTTGGTACCCTGACCTGCTCCGTCTGTCCGTAGAGGTGCCATAGCATCTCCCGGACTGTCCAGATCTTCTCTCACGAAATCCGTCCTTCCGCCAGAGCCTACGGCTCTCAGTTTGACTGCGTGGCGTTTGAGTCATGGATCTTGCTGACTTCTGGTATCCCTCCTGAAGTCATCTCCACTATGACTCGAGCTCGGAAGTATCCTTTGGCCTTTTGGCCTTGCCGTCCCTCCTGTCCCTTCTGCAGTCCGGTCTGCAGATAGGACTATCCCTCAATTCCCTTAAGGGACAGCTCTCGGCTCTGTCAGTGTTGTGCCAGCGGCGTATCGCCCGGCTGGCCCAGGTGCGCTCCTTCATGCAGGGCGCATCTCACATCATTGCGCCCTACCGGCGGCCCTTGGAGCCCTGGGACCTTAATTCGGTCCTCATAGCTTCCGGAAACCCCCCTTTGAGCCTCTTAGGGAGGTTTCCTTGTTTAGTCTTTCACAGAAAGTGGTCTTTCTAGTGGCCATGACTTCCCTCAAGGGAGTCTCTGTTTTGGCTGCACTCTCTTCGGAGTCCTCCCTTCATCAAGTCAAGGTGGTTCTCCGTCCGACTCCGGACTTTCTCCCTAAGGTGGTTGCTGCCACCTTAACCGGGGCATTTTCCCTGCCTTCCTTTTGTCCGGCTCCTGTTCATCGCTTTGAAAGGGCGTTGAATACTCTGGATCTGGTGCGGGCGCTCCGGATCTATGTGTCTCGCACCGCTGTTCCTAGGCGGCGCATCTCTCTTTTGTGCTGACCGCTGGTCAGCGTAAGGGCCTTTCGGCATTTAAGCCGACCCTGGCTCGTTGGTTTAGGTCGGCCATTTCCGATACCTACCAGTGTACTCAAGTGCCTCTCCCGCCGGGGATCAAGGCACACTTGACCAGAGCTGTCGGTGCCTCTTAGGCTTTCAGGCACAGGCTACGGCTCAGCAGGTCTGTCAGACTGCCACTTGGACTAGTCTGTATACTTTTTCGTAGCACTACCAAGTGCATGCTCTTGCTTCGGCAGATGTGAGCTTGGGCAGACGCATCCTTCGGACGGCTGTCGCCCATTTGTGAAGTTAGGTTTCGCCTACTTCTCAGTTTTTCTGTTTATTCCCGCCCATGGACTGCTTTAGAACGTCCCATGGTTTGGGTCTCCCATAAGGAACGATGAAGAAAAAGAGAATTTTGTTACTTACCGTAAATTCTTTTTCTTATAGTTCCGACATGGGAGACCCAGCACCCTCCCTGTTGCCTGTTGGCAGGTTTCTTGTTCCGTGTGTTATCACCGGCTGTTGTTGTAGACAGAGGTTCCGGTTGTTACGGGTTTTGCTCTGTCTCTACTTGTGGGTGGATGTCCTCCTTCAGCTTTTGCACTAAACTGGCTAGGACTGGCTACCAGGGGGTGTATATGCTAGGAGGGAGGAGCTACACGTTTGAGTGTAGTACTTTGTGTGTCCTCCGGAGGCAGAAGCTATACACCCATGGTTTGGGTCTCCCATGTCGGAACTATAAGAAAAAGAATTTACGGTAAGTAACAAAATTCTCTTTTTTTCCCAAAGTATTATGCTAACTCCATCATATATATGTATCTGAAAAAGGGGGAGTAATTACGCATGTTTAATATACAAAGATAATTTTTATTGTTGCAAAAAGACATAAAATGACAAAACAATTGCTAAAACCACATAAAAAACGAAGTATTACAGTGCATGGTACACAATTATGGAGATAAGACACTGTGCAAGAGGCGATTGTCTTGGTTTAAGGGTCTAGACTGTTTTAACAGCAATAGTTTTATTTGTGACTATGTATCCATGTGACTATGTTGAATGAAAAACACCCGCAAGTGCTGCAATCCAGAGCAGCACTGATACTGGGGCTGGAAGTGTTTCTCTCTGTGTAAATATATACTATAAGCCCTGTCTTTGGCGCGTGTCCCTGTGTATATATGCGTTAATAGTGTATTTCTATTTATATATAGCACACTTTTTTCCTTCAAGAGAGTGTTAAATGCCCCGCACTCGTTAGTGTCAGGTTACTGTTGTAGCGCCCGACCCATAACTAAAGGGCTGTGTTCGGATGCATAAATTCGGGTGAGGGTTTTTTTTTTAGCAGTCTCAAGATAAAAGCGTCTACTTACTAAGTATAGGTATGGGTTTACCGCATAGGTGCTAAAATAGCAATAGTCACATAAATCAGAATATATCAATCAAATTTTGCCAAAGTATTTAGTCATACCCATATTTATGCTTCCACGTGTCTGTCTCCTATGCCCCGATGCGCATTTCACATCGTGCTTCCTCAGGGGGCTGCTAGATAATCGGCACCCCGCATCTTATGAAGGCAAACATTCACTTGAATCAGCTGCAAGTCATTAGCGGCGCACGCGTGCCGCCGTCCGATCACTCCCCCAGGTCCACCGCTCGGCAGCGGTGAGGATGCGCGCACACCGACCACATGTGTCCGCGCACACGCGCCCCCCCATAGACAGCGGCGCGATCTGGGGCCAGGGACCGGAGTGCAGAAGGCGCGCGCTCAAGACCGCAAATTACGTTGCATATTACAAAGTGTGAATTCAGATCAGCCAACTAAAGGTGCAGTATTCAATTTGTAATGCTGTATATAGAATATGCTACTGCAAGTATATGGCACGCAACATTTTTATATAGACAATGTATCAAATCATTTGGCTGGTATGTATCTAGACACTTCATAATAAATATATCATATATCCGATTTTTTTAAAACAGTAGCAGAAAAACTTTTTAATTATATTGCCTCCTGACAGTGGCAGAGAACATACATACAGATCTTTAGTTATTACAGAAATTATGTGTATTGTATATACCGTTCTCTGCCAGTGGCAGAGGGCATGTCATACATACTGATCTCTAACAGCAACAAGAAACATATCCCTTATACAATTATTTAACAATAAAAGAGCATATCATATATAGAATTCTCTAACAATATCAAAAAGCATGTCAGTTGCACAGTTCTTTAACGATAGCCAGAGGCAGATCACAATATGGCTCTCTATAGATGGTAAGAAGCGCATCATATATACAGTTCCTGAACTTAGGCTGAAAGTAAGGTTTATGGTGGAGGTGAAGAATTTATCCGTATTGGACGATGGAGGTTGCCTCAATGATGCTGTTTGGGGAAAACATAGACTGTAATATAAACAGATTAAAAAGAAAAATAAAACACCGATTAAAATAGTGAAAACGGAGCAGAATGGAGAAACACATTACTTTCAAATATCTCATTTTCTTTATCGTTCCTATGGGAGACCCAGACATTGGGTGTATAGCTTCTGCCTCTGGAGAACACACAAAGTACTACACTCAAAAGTGTAGCTCCTCCCTCTGAGCTTATACACCCCCTGGAGAACCAGATCTAACCAGTTTTTCGCTTTGTGTTCAGGAGGTCATACATCCACACATGCATTCTCATCTGATTTTTCATTTTTGGAAAGAGTTTGAAGAAAAGCGGGTCCAAGCCTGGTCCCCCGGCATGTCCCTTCTCACCCCACTGTGTCGGCAGTGCTGTTAAGGTTGATTCCCAGGCTGGAGCCTTACATGCCGTGCTCCTTCACCATCCCTCCGGGGCTCTGGCTTGAAGTGGGAGCCAGCACGGTTCTCCATGCTTGGCATGAGACCGGTCTCCATCCACAGCCCTTCAGGACCCTGCTGGACCGGAGCACTCATCCCTCAGGGACTTGGAACCCTGCGTCTCAGCAAGCTAAGTACCTGAGACGGTTATATATGGGGGTCCCTTGTACTTTATTGTTGTGGGAGAGTGTGCTGAGTGATTTTTCTGACATTTCCGACGGGTTCTCTGGCTGTCGCCTGAGAACCACGCCGATGGTGCCTGCGCGTCGGCCGCACCGCTCAAATTTAGGCCCCGGCTTCGCCGGAGGCCTACTTTCGATTTCACTGCCCTCGCATGTCATTCATGCAGAGGGACAGCGCGGCTCCGCCCAGCGGCCGTTCTACAAAGGGGAGAGACACTCCTCACTGAGTAAATGTCTCCTCCCCTGTGAATCTCTTTGGCCCTCCAGATCCCGCTCTCAGAGTGAGTCCCGCCCCCTCTCTTCACTCCGGTGGCCATTTTCTCAGCGTTTTTCCCTGCGATCACCACTGGTCTGCAGCATCCCTGCTGAGGTGCTTGGGAGTCCGGGCTTCGGGATCTGGAGGGCACACAAACCGCTCTAGCGGTCTGGTAAGCCACAACCTCTGGTTGTGGACCTTCTGTATATACTCTCTGGGGATCATTCTGGCAGAGCCCTCACTCCAGCAGCATGTCACACACGAGGAGCAAGGCTCCAAAGCTGTTTTCAGTATGCACTGCATGTAGGCTCCTACTGCCGGAACCGAGCACCTATCCACATTGTGATGCCTGCTCTAACCTGACGTTGCCTCAGCCTGGAATCGCACCCCCAGGGGTCTCTCAGGCTGCTCCGGCTCCTGTGGCTGAACCCCCGGCTTGGGTAGAATCCTTAACCAGGTCTATCTCCCAGTCTTTTGCTGACTCCATGGGACATCTGTCCAGGACTTTGCTGAGCATGCATCAGCCCCCTTCACAGGGTGCCTCTGCTGCTAGGTCTCTCTCAGGACCGGAGCTCACAGAGGATTCATCATCTGGTCCCAGGCCCCGTCCTTCTAAAAAGAGACGCAGGGCTCCCTCTCCTTCGTCCCGCGGCTCGGTTTCAGAAGCTGACTCGCAGGATGAGGAGGATGCCTTTACTGGGGGCTCGGAGACTGCCTCCATGTGCCCCATTGGTCTGTCCGAAAGTGACTCAGATGTTAGTGATTTGATTGCGTCCATTAACTCTGTACTGGATCTCAATCCGCCAGTATCAGAGGAGCAACCCTCTCTGGCAGAAAAGCACCAGTTTACCTTGCCTAAGAGGACAAAGAGTGTGTTCTTTAACCACTCCAGTTTTCAGGCCGCTGTGACCAAGCCCAGGGCCTGCCCTGACAAATGCTTCCCTAAGCGTGGTTCTGATGACCGTTTTCCCTTTCCACCTGAGGTGGTCAAGGAGTGGGCTCATTCGCCAAAGGTAGACCCCCCGGTGTCTAGACTCTCAGCCCGGACCGTTGTATCAGTGGCTGATGGCACCTCGCTTAAGGATTCCACTGACCGCCAGGTTGACCTTCTGGCCAAATCCGTATATGAGGCGGCAGGGGCCTCGTTCGCCCCGACTTTTGCAGCAGTGTGGGCTCTCAAAGCCATCTCTGCTTCCCTAGAGGAGATGCATTCCCTCACTAAGGAATCTATGCCTGAGATGGTTGCCTTAACTTCCCAAGCTTCGGCTTTTTCATCCTATGCCATGTCTGCTATGCTGGAGGCTTCTCACCGCACTGCGGTGGCTTCGGCTAATTCCCTCGCTATCCGCAGGATCTTGTGGCTTCGAGAGTGGAAGGCAGATGCTTCTTCTAAGAAGTACCTTGCGGGGCTCCCTTTTGCTGGGTCCCGGCTTTTCGGAGAACAGCTGGATGAAATTATTAAGGAAGCTACTGGCGGGAAGAGTACTTCCATGCCACAAACCAAAACCAAGAAACCTGTCCAGGGTAGGAGTCAGTCGAGGTTTCGTTCCTTTCGTTCCTCCAACTGGTCGTCCTCTAAGCCCTCGGCCTCGTCCACTAACACTGCCAAGGACCAAAAATCCAGCTGGCGCACAAAAGCACGTCCACAGAAGACCGCAGGTGCTGCTGCCACTAAGGCAGCCTCCTCTTGACTGTCTGTCCGCGCCAGCAACGTCCTTAGTCGGTGGCAGGCTCTCCCACTTTGGCGACGTGTGGTTTCAACACGTCTCCGATCAGTGGGTGCGGGATATCATCTCCCACGGCTACAGGATAGAATTCTCTTCCAGCCCGCCAAACAGATTTTTTCTGTCAACTCCCCCCTGCTCCAAGGCCGCCGCCTTCTCTCAGGCCGTGGCATCCTTGCAGGTCAACGGAGTAATTGTACCGGTTCCCGCCCGGGAACGGCTCAGAGGTTTCTACTCAAATCTCTTCCTAGTCCCCAAAAAGGACGGTTCCTTCCGGCCCATCCTGGATCTCAAGCTTCTCAACAAGCATGTTCAGGTGCGGCATTTTCGCATGGAGTCTCTGCGGTTAGTCATTGCATCAATGACCCAAGGGTATTTCCTGGCATCCATCGACATCAGAGATGCCTATCTGCATGTGCCAATTGCAGTTTCACACCAGCGTTGGCTACGTTTTGCAATCGGAGAGGAACATTTCCAATTCGTGGCTCTCCCCTTTGGGTTAGCCACGGCCCCTCGAGTATTCACCAAGGTCATGGCAGCAGTGGTTGCGGTTCTGGACCTACAGGGGTTGGTAGTGATTCCTTACCTGGACGACCTTCTAATCAAGGCTTCATCCAGCGCAGACTGTCAGCGGAGTGTCTCGCTCACTCTTGCTACTCTAGCCCAATTCGGGTGGATTGTCAATCTTCCCAAATCCTCTCTGACTCCAACCCAGAGTCTCACGTACCTAGGGATGCAGTTCGAGACTCTGCCGGCACTTGTGAAGTTGCCCTTAGTCAAATAGCAGTCCCTCCAACTGGCGGTCCGCGCTCTGCTGAGGCCCCGCCGTTATTCCATCAGGCACCTGATGCAGGTGCTGGGTCAGATGGTGGCGTCAATAGAGGCTGTTCCCTTTGCCCAGTTCCATCTGCGGTCACTGCAGCTGGACATTCTGCAATGTTGGGACAAGCGGCCTTCCTCCTTGCACAGGTTAGTGGCTCTGTCGCCACAGACCAGGAGCTCTCTTCAGTGGTGGCTTCGGCCCCTCTCTCTGTCTCAGGAGCGCTCCTTCCTGACCCCATCCTGGGTGATTCTCACCACGGATGCCAGTCTGTCCGGCTGGGGAGCGGTATGTCTCCATCACCGAGCGCAGGGCACTTGGACTCCGTCCGAGTCAGCCCTCTCGATCAATGTGCTGGAAACCAGAGCTGTGCTTCTAGCTCTCCTAGCCTTTCACCACCTGTTGGCGGGCAAGCACATCCGAGTCCAGTCAGACAACGCGACAGCAGTTGCCTACATCAATCACCAAGGCGGGACACGCAGCCGCCTGGCAATGTTGGAGGTACAACGCATCCTTCAATGGACGGAGGACTCCAAGTCCACATCCCAGGCGTGGAAAACTGGGAAGCAGATTATCTCAGCCGTCAAACCGTGGACAGTGGCGAGTGGTCCCTGCATCCGGCAGTGGTTCAGTCAATCTGCCGCAAATGGGGCACTCCGGACGTGGACCTAATGGCATCCCGTCACAACAACAAGGTTCCGGTTTACGTGGCTCGCTCCCACGATCCTCAGGCCTTCGCCGCGGACGCTCTGGTTCAAGACTGGTCCCAGTTTCGTCTGTGCTACGTGTTTCCCCCTCTAGCTCTCTTGCCCAGAGTTCTGCGCAAGATCAGAATGGAGGGCCGTCGAGTCATTCTCATTGCTCCGGACTGGCCCAGGCAAGCTTGGTACCCAGACCTGCTCCATCTGTCCGTAGAGGTGCCGTGGCATCTTCCGGACCGTCCAGACCTTCTCTCACAAGGTCCGTTTTTCCGCCAGAATTCTGCGGCTCTCAGATTGACGGCGTGGCTCTTGAGTCCTGGATCTTGACGGCTTCTGGTATCCCTCCTGAAGTCAGCTCCACTATGACTCGGGCCCGTAAGTCTTCCTCTGCCAAGATCTATCACAGGACTTGGAAGATTTTCCTGTCCTGGTGTCGCTCTTCCGGCCATTCTCCTTGGCCTTTTTCCTTGCCGACCTTTCTGTCTTTTCTACAGTCCGGTCTGCAGCTGGGATTGTCCCTCAACTCTCTCAAGGGACAAGTCTCGGCTCTGTCAGTGCTGTTCCAGCGGCGTATTGCCCGGCTGGCTCAGGTCCGCACCTTCATGCAAGGTGCGTCTCACATCATTCCGCCTTACCGGCGGCCCTTGGATCCCTGGGACCTCAATTTGGTTCTCACGGCTTTGCAGAAACCCCCCTTTGAACCTCTCAGGGAGGTTCCTTTGTTTCATCTTTCACAGAAAGTGGTCTTTCTAGTAGCTATAACTTCCCTCAGGAGAGTCTCTGATTTAGCTGCGCTCTCTTCGGAGTCACCTTTTTTGTTTTTTCATCAAGACAAGGTGGTTCTCCGTCCGACTCCGGACTTTCTCCCTTAGGTGGTTTCTCCTTTCCACCTTAACCAGGACATTACCCTTCCTTCCTTTTTTCCGGCTCCTGTTCATCGCTTTGAAAAAGCGTTGCATACTCTGGATCTGGTGCGGGCGCTCCGGATCTATGTGTCTCGCACCGCTGCTATTAGGCGGTGCACCTCTCTTTTTGTGCTAACCACAGGTCGGCGTAAGGGCCTCTCTGCTTCTAAGCCGACCTTAGCCCGTTGGATCAGGTCCACCATTTCGGAGGCCTACCTGTGTTCTCAGGTGCCTCCCCCGCCGGGGATCAAGGCACACTCGACCAGAGCTGTCGGTGCCTCTTGGGCTTTCAGGCACCAGGCTACAGCTCAGCAAGTCTGTCAGGCTGCCACTTGGACTAGCCTGCATACCTTTTCAAAGCACTACCAAGTGCATGCTCGTGCTTCGGCAGATGCGAGCTTGGGCAGACGCATCCTTCAGGCGGCTGTCGCCCACTTGTGAAGTTAGGCTCCGCCTACTTCTCATTTGTTCTGTTTATTCCCACCCATGGACTGCTTTGAGACGTCCCAATGTCTGGGTCTCCCATAGGAACGATAAAGAAAAAGAGAATTTTGTTTACTTACCGTAAATTCTTTTTCTTATAGTTCCGTATTGGGAGACCCAGCTCCCTCCCTTTTGCCTGTTGGCAGTTTCTTGTTCCGCGTGTTATCACCGGCTGTTGTCGTAGACAGAGTCTCCGGTTGTTCCGGTTCTGGCTCTGTTTTTACTTGTGGGTGGCTATTCTCCTTCAGCTTTTGCACTAAACTGGTTAGATCTGGTTCTCCAGGGGGTGTATAAGCTCAGAGGGAGGAGCTACACTTTTGTGTGTAGTACTTTGTGTGTCCTCCGGAAGCAGAAGCTATACACCCAATGTCTGGGTCTCCCAATATGGAACTATAAGAAAAAGAATTTACGGTAAGTAAACAAAATTCTCTTTTATATATATATATATATATATATATATATATATATATATATATATATATATATATATATAATTGCCTTATTCTGTCTGTCTGTCTGTCTTGCTCCAAAATTGTGTCCTTACGGTGACACAAAGCTGATTGGCCGTTGGGCTCGCCATGGCCCCGCACGGATTGGCCGCTCGCCCAGGCTGCGCCCCCACACGGATTGGCCGGCCGCTCGCCCAGGCTCCGCCCCCCCACAGATTGGCCTCTTGTCCCGGCACCCTGCAGGCATTGGCAACTCGGCCATGCCCCGCCCCCCTCACGCAATGCACGCTAGCTCTGGCCCCGCCCCCCCACGCATTCCCCGAACCGACACAGTCACGGAGCCACGACTCCCAGGTGAGTACTGTACCCCCGGGAGCCCACATCAGCGTACGCCGCCAAACCAGCCGACACATACCCTCGCATTGCTGGGGCTGGCCGGCGTATGCTGGTGTGGGCTCCCGTGCGAGCGGGGGACGAGATACGCTGGTAACCATGCTAGCATAGTTACTAGTGCATCAAGGTCCTGCAGCGGCGTAACATACACACACGGACGCACATAACAGCACACACACACACATACACACACACACACATCAGATCACACTCTCACACACACCTCACACACACATCACATCGCATCCACACAGTCACAACATCCTGGGATATCGCTTGCTTCTCGGCGGCGATACTGTGCTGTGAGCTTCCAGGACCTGCCGGAGGATCACATGGCCAGAAGCATGTGGTATCTCCGGATGTTGTGAGTGTGAGCGCGTATGTGCAATATCGTCAATGTGTGTGTGCGTGAGTGTATGCGATCGGGTGTGTGTGAGTGTATGCGATCGGGTGTGCGTGAGTGTATGCGATCGGGTGTGTGTGTGAGTGTATGCGATCGGATCTGTGAGTGTCGGCAGAGGAGCACGGCGTGCTGGAGGAGGCTGGGAGGAGAGAGGCTGATCCTGGGGAAGGCTGGGATGGGGAGGCTGAGAGAAGAGAGGCTGAGGCTGGGGTAGGCTGGGAGGAGAGAGGCTGATGCTGGGGACCGAAAAGGCTGATGCTGGGAGGAGAGAGGCTGATGCTGGGGGAGGCTGAGGCTGGGGTAGGCTGGGAGGAGAGAGGCTGATGCTGGGAGGAGAGAGGCTGATGCTGGGAGGAGAGAGGCTGATGCTGGGGGAGGCTGAGGCTGGGAGGAGAGAGGCTGATGCTGGGAAGAGAGAGGCTGATGCTGGGAGGAGAGAGGCTGATGCTGGGGGAGGCTGAGGCTGGGGTAGGCTGGGAGGAGAGAGGCTGATGCTGGGGACAGAAAAGGCTGATGCTGGGAGGAGAGAGGCTGATGCTGGGAGGAGAGAGAGGCTGATGCTGGGAGGAGAGAGAGGCTGATGCTGGGAGGAGAGAGGCTGATGCTGAGAGGAGAGAGGCTGATGCTGGGAGGAGAGAGGCTGATGCTGGGGGAGGCTGAGGCTGGGGTAGGCTGGGAGGAGAGAGGCTGATGCTGGGAGGAGAGAGGCTGATGCTGGGAGGAGAGAGGCTGATGCTGGGAGGAGAGAAGCTGATGCTGGGGACAGAAAAGGCTGATGTTGGTAGGAGAGAGGCTGATGCTGGGATGAGAGAGGCTGATGCTGGGGACAGAGAGGCTGATGCTCGGGACAGAGAGGCTGATGCTGGGAGGAGAGAGGCTGATGCTGGGAGGAGAGAGGCTGATGCTGGGAGGAGAGAGGCTGATGCTGCGGGTAGAGAGGCTGATGCTGCGGGTAGAGAGGCTGATGCTGGGAGGAGAGAGGCTGATGCTGCGGGCAGAGAGGCTGATGCTGCGGGTAGAGAGGCTGATGCTGCGGGTAGAGAGGCTGATGCTGGTGCAGCATGGGGGATGGAGCACGATGGGGGTTGCGCAGCATGGGGGATGGAGCACGTTTGGGAGTGCGCAGCATGGCGGATGGAACACGTTTGGGAGTGCGCAGCATGGCGGATGGAGCACGTTTGGGAGTGCGCAGCATGGCGGATGGAGCACGTTTGGGAGTGCGCAGCATGGCGGATGGACCACGTTTGGGAGTGCGCAGCATGCCGGATGGAGCACGTTTGGGAGTGCGCAGCATGCCGGATGGAGCACGTTTGGGAGTGCGCAGCATGGCGGATGGCGCACGTTTGGGAGTGCGCAGCATGGCGGATGGACCACGTTTGGGAGTGCGCAGCATGGCGGATGGACCACGTTTGGGAGTGCGCAGCATGGCGGATGGAGCACGTTTGGGAGTGCGCAGCATGGCGGATGGAGCACGTTTGGGAGTGCGCAGCATGGCGGATGGACCATGTTTGGGAGTGCGCAGCATGGCGGATGGACCACGTTTGGGAGTGCGCAGCATGGCGGATGGAGCACGTTTGGGAGTGCGCAGCATGGCGGATGGAGCACGTTTGGGAGTGCGCAGCATGGGAGATGGAGCACGTTTGGGAGTGCGCAGCATGGGAGATGGAGCACGATGGAGGGTGCGCAGCATAGGGGATGGAGCACGATGGGGAGTGCGCTGCATGGGGGATGGAGCACGATGGGGAGTGCGGAGTATGGCGGATGGAGCACGTTTGGGAGTGCGCAGCATGGCGGATGGAGCACGTTTGGGATTGCGCAGCATGGTGGATGGAGCACGTTTGGGAGTGCGCAGCATGGCGGATGGAGCACGTTTGGGAGTGCGCAGCATGGGAGATGGAGCACGATGGGGGGTGCGCAGCATAGGGGATGGAGCACGATGGGGAGTGCGCTGCATGGGGGATGGAGCACGATGGGGAGTGCGCTGCATGGGGGATGGAGCACGATGGGGTGTGCGCTGCATGGGGGATGGAGCACGATGGGAAGTGCACACCTTTCCCAACACACACACACACACACACACACACACACACACACGCACACTGCACAACACACCACACACACACACTGGGAACCACAAACAACTGCCCTACACAGACACCCACACACACAGACAACGCTGCACACACACAACACACAAACACCGCGGCACACACAAATATACGCACATACCGCACAACGCACACATTGCACAAAACATACCTCCCCCCAAAACACACCACACACACAAACCGCGCAACACACACACACACAACGCTACAGACACACAGCGCTCCACAAACCACGCAACACACATACAACACCGCTCTCACCTCCCGTCACACCCAGACAACACCCAGAACATGTACAGCGCCCTACACAAACACTTGGTAACTACAGACAACAACATCTATATATACAGTTAGGTCCAGAAATATTTGGACAGTGACACAAGTTTTGTTATTTTAGCTGTTTACAAAAACATGTTCAGAAATACAATTATATATATAATATGGGCTGAAAGTGCACACTCCCAGCTGCAATATGAGAGTTTTCACATCCAAATCGGAGAAAGGGTTTAGGAATCATAGCTCTGTAATGCATAGCCTCCTCTTTTTCAGGGGACCAAAAGTAATTGGACAAGGGACTCTAAGGGCTGCAATTAACTCTGAAGGCGTCTCCCTCGTTAACCTGTAATCAATGAAGTAGTTAAAAGGTCTGGGGTTGATTACAGGTGTGTGGTTTTGCATTTTTAAGCTGTTGCTGTGACCAGACAACATGCGGTCTAAGCAACTCTCAATTGAGGTGAAGCAGAACATCCTGAGGCTGAAAAAAAAGAAAAAATCCATCAGAGAGATAGCAGACATGCTTGGAGTAGCAAAATCAACAGTCGGGTACATTCTGAGAAAAAAGGAATTGACTGGTGAGCTTGGGAACTCAAAAAGGCCTGGGCGTCCACGGATGACAACAGTGGTGGATGATCGCCGCATACTTTCTTTGGTGAAGAAGAACCCGTTCACAACATCAACTGAAGTCCAGAACATTCTCAGTGAAGTAGGTGTATCTGTCTCTAAGTCAACAGTAAAGAGAAGACTCCATGAAAGTAAATACAAAGGGTTCACATCTAGATGCAAACCATTCATCAATTCCAAAAATAGACAGGCCAGAGTTAAATTTGCTGAAAAACACCTCATGAAGCCAGCTCAGTTCTGGAAAAGTAGTCTATGGACAGATGAGACAAAGATCAACCTGTACCAGAATGATGGGAAGAAAAAAGTTTGGAGAAGAAAGGGCATGGCACATGATCCAAGGCACACCACATCCTCTGTAAAACATGGTGGAGGCAACGTGATGGCATGGGCATGCATGGCTTTCAATGGCACTGGGTCACTTGTGTTTATTGATGACATAACAGCAGACAAGAGTAGCCGGATGAATTCTGAAGTGTACCGGGATATACTTTCAGCCCAGATTCAGCCAAATGCCGCAAAGTTGATTGGACGGCGCTTCATAGTACAGATGGACAATGACCCCAAGCATACAGCCAAAGCTACCCAGGAGTTCATGAGTGCAAAAAAGTGGAACATTCTGCAATGGCCAAGTCAATCACCAGATCTTAACCCAATTGAGCATGCATTTCACTTGCTCAAATCCAGACTTAAGACGGAAAGACCCACAAACAAGCAAAACCTGAAGGCTGCGGCTGTAAAGGCCTGGCAAAGCATTAAGAAGGAGGAAACCCAGCGTTTGGTGATGTCCATGGGTTCCAGACTTAAGGCAGTGATTGCCTCCAAAGGATTCGCAACAAAATATTGAAAATAAAAATATTTTGTTTGGGTTTGGTTTATTTGTCCAATTACTTTTGACCTCCTAAAATGTGGAGTGTTTGTAAAGAAATGTGTACAATTCCTACAATTTCTATCAGATATTTTTGTTCAAACCTTCAAATTAAACGTTACAATCTGCACTTGAATTCTGCTGTAGAGGTTTCATTTCAAATCCAATGTGGTGGCATGCAGAGCCCAACTCGCGAAAATTGTGTCACTGTCCAAATATTTCTGGACCTAACTGTATATATAACAAAAATCATACATGAACTACACAATACGTAAAATCTAGAATATACCTCTCACCACAAAGGATCGAGGGTCACTATTATGTTCTAATTTGTAGTGTCGAGGAATTGTTTTCAGTTCTTCAAGGTTTGTGATATTTCTTGCAGCGATAATGTCCCTAACATGTTCCCGAGTTCTCACTCTCAATTGCCGGGATGTCAGGCCTATATATATAAGCCCACATCCACAGGTGGCGTAATATATAACCTTAGTTGTTGAACAGGTTATATATTGATAGATGTTATATTCTTTATCTCCTGCAGATGATCTAAAGGTTTTGGTCCCGAGTATATTAGCGCAGGCCATACAATCTCCACAGGGATAACATCCTTTTATTGGAGGGCCTGGGCAGAGGGGTCTTTGGGTATTTGCCACATAGTGTCTTCTAACCAATAAATCTTTAAGATTTTTCCCTCTCCTAAAGGTCATCTGGGGATAGTTCAATAGGTGGGTCCGCAAACTGGGCTCAGTTTGTAATATGGGCCAGTGCCGCTGCAAAATCTCTCTTACCTTATTGCACTGTGGGTTAAAGGTGGTAATAAATCTGATGCTATTATTTTCATTTTGTGACTTAAGGCAGGGCTGTAATCAGGGCTGTATTTTGCCTTCGTGCTGCCCTAGGCACTTTAAGTGGTCGAGCCCCTTAGTGACAACGTATCACTGAGTTTTTGCACACGACATCTGTTTAAGGCAGATCTACTCTGTAAAACACTTGAAAAAGAAAAAGTATCAATGAGAAACGAAGGGCACTAACCCCCCCCCCATGGGGATCACCACGGGCACATCAAAACATAGCATGAGTATAAAATATTCCCACCACACCGTCCCCACTTATATACTGTGACTGTCACACTGCCCCTAATAAACTACACACTGCCCTCCCTTATAAATTATACCCACCACACCTTCCTCAATTATGAAATATGATCTGCACATTGACCTCACATCATGCTGCCCCCTCCTCACAATGTCCCATGCATGCTGCCCCCTCCTCACAATGTCCCATGCATGCTGCCCCCTCCTCACAATGTCCCATGCATGCTGCCCCCTCCTCACAATGTCCCATGCATGCTGCCCCCTCCTCACAATGTCCCATGCATGCTGCCCCCTCCTCCCAATATCCCATGCATGCTGCCCCTTCCTCACAGTGTCCCATGCATGCTGCCCCCTCCTCACAATGTCCCATGCATGCTTCTCCCTCCTCACAGTTTCCCATGCATGCTGTTCCCTCCTCACAATGTCCCATGCATGCTGCCCCTCTCCATGAGCTCCTAATGCTGCCTTCCTCTTTTCCATAATGACACCTCCATGCTGCCCCATTCATCATACTAAGACCACCACACTAACGCTTATGCTGAGACACCCTCCCACACACACACTACCCCACTCTTGATATTGACTCCCCTACATTGCTCCACTCCATTCTGAGCCCACACATGCTGCCCCTTCTCCATAATGTGCTCCCAATGCTGCCCCCCCTCATTCTGAGTCCTTACACTCCCCCCCATCGATTTTGTCATTGCACTATCCCTCAACCCTTGTCCTCTGTCTCTAGGATTGGCCCCTCTCTCCCATTCCCCCAGCAGCAGCCGCTCTCCCCCGCCTTCACCAGCAGCCTCTCCCCCAGCATCAGCCTCTCTCCCCCCAGCCCCCCCAGCATCAACCGCTCTCCCCCCAGCGTCCCCCAGCTTCAGCCTCTCTCCCCCAGCCTCCCCCAGCTTCAGCCTCTCTCCCCCAGCTTCCCCCAGCATGAGCCTCTCTCCCCCAGCTTCCCCCAGCATCAGCCTCTCTCCCCCAGCTTCCCCCAGCATCAGCCTCTCTCCCCCAGCTTCCCCCAGCATCAGCCTCTCTCCCCCAGCTTTTCTCAGCATCACAGCATCAGCCTCTCTCCCCCAGCTTCCCCCAGCATCAGCCTCTCTCCTCCCAGCATCAGCCTCTCTTCTCCCAGCCTCCCCCAGCATCAGCCTCACTCCTCCCAGCCTCCCCCAGCATCAGCCCCCCCCAGCATCAGCCTCCCCCCTCACAGCCTCCCCCCTCACAGCCTCTCCCAGTATCAGCCTCCCCCAGCATCAGCCTCTCTCCTCCCAGCCTCCCCCAGCATCAGCCTCTCTTCTCCCAGCCTCCCCCAGCATCAGCCTCACTCCTCCCAGCATCAGCCCCCCCAGCATCAACCTCCCCCCTCACAGCCTCCCCCCTCACAGCCTCTCCCAGTATCAGCCTCCCCCAGCATCAGCCTCTCTCCTCCCAGCCTCCCCCAGCATCAGCCTCTCTTCTCCCAGCCTCCCCCAGCATCAGCCTCTCTTCTCCCAGCCTCCCCCAGCATCAGGCTCCCTCAGCATCAGCCTCTCTCCTCCCAGCCTCCCCCAGCATCAGCCTCCCTCAGCATCAGCCTCCCCCCTCCCAGCCTCCCCCAGCATCAGCCTTTCTCCTCCCAGCCTCCCCCAGCATCAGCCTCCCTCAGCATCAGCCTCTCTCCTCCGAGCCTCCCGCAGCATCAGCCTCTCCCAGCATCAGCCTCCCTCAGCATCAGCCTCTTTCCTCCCAGCCTCCCTCAGCATCAGCCTCCCTCCTCCCAGCCTCCCCCAGCATCAGCCTCTCTCCTCCCAGCCTCCCCCCTCCCAGCCTCCCTCAGCATCAGCCTCCCTCCTCCCAGCCTCCCCCAGCATCAGCCTCCCTCCTCCCTGCCTCCCCCAGCACCAGCCTCTCTCCTCCCAGCCTCCCCCAGCATCAGCTTCTCTCCTCCCAAACTCTACCAGCATCAGCCTCCCCCAGTATCAGCCTCTCTCCCAGCCTCCCCCTCTCTCCTCCCAGCCTCCCCCAGCATCAGCCTCCCTCAGCATCAGCCTCTCTCCTCCCAGCCTCCCCCAGCATCAGCCTCCCTCCTCCCAGCCTCCCCCAGCATCAGCCTCCCTCCTCCCAGCCTCCCCCAGCATCAGCCTCTCTCCTCCCAGCCTCCCCCAGCATCAGCCTCCCTCAGCATCAGCCTCCCTCCTCCCAGCCTCCCCCAGCATCAGCCTCTCTCCTCCCAGTCTCCCCCAGCATCAGCCTCCCTCAGCATCAGCCTCTCCTCCGAGCCTCCCGAAGCATCAGCCTCTCCCAGCATCAGCCTCCCTCAGCATCAGCCTCTTTCCTCCCAGCCTCCACCAGCATCAGCCTCTCTCCTCCCAGCCTTCCCCAGCATCAGCCTCTCTCCTCCCAGCCTTCCCCAGCATCAGCCTCTCTCCTCCCAGCCTCCCCCAGCATCAGCCTCTCTCCTCCCAGCCTCCCCCAGCATCAGCCTCCCTCAGCATCAGCCTCTCTCCTCCGAGCCTCCCGAAGCATCAGCCTCTCCCAGCATCAGCCTCCCTCCTCCCAGCCTCCCCCAGCATCAGCCTCCCTCCTCCCAGCCTCCCCCAGCATCAGCCTCTCTCCTCCCAGCCTCCCTCAGCATCAGCCTCCCTCCTCCCAGCCTCCCCAAGCACCAGGTTCTCTCCTCCCAGCCTCCCCAGCATCAGCCTCCCCCAGTATCAGCTTCTCTCCTACCAGCCTCCCCCTCTCTCCTCCCAGCCTCCCCCAGCATCAGCCTCCCTCAGCATCAGCCTCTCTCCTCCGAGCCTCCCGCAGCATCAGCCTCTCTCCTCCCAGCCTCTCCCAGCATCAGCCTCTCTCCTCCCAGCCTCCCCCAGCATCAGCCTCCCTCAGCATCAGCCTCCCTCCTCCCAGCCTCCCCCAGCATCAGCCCCTCTCCTCCCAGCCTCCCCCCTCCCAGCCTCCTGCAGCATCAGCCTCCCCCCTCCTAGCCTCCCCAGCATCAGTCTCTCTCCTCCCAGTCTCCCCCAGCATCAGCCTCCCTCAGCATCAGCCTCTCTCCTCCGAGCCTCCCGAAGCATCAGCCTCCTCCCAGCCTCCCCCAGCATCAGCCTCTCTCCTCCCAGCCTCCCTCAGCATCAGCCTCCCTCCTCCCAGCCTCCCCAAGCACCAGGCTCTCTCCTCCCAGCCTCCCCAGCATCAGCCTCTCTCCTCCCAAACTCTCCCAGCATCAGCCTCCCCCAGTATCAGCTTCTCTCCTCCCAGCCTCCCCCTCTCTCCTCCCAGCCTCCCCCAGCATCAGCCTCCCTCAGCATCAGCCTCTCTCCTCCGAGCCTCCCGCAGCATCAGCCTCTTTCCTCCCAGCCTCTCCCAGCATCAGCCTCTCCTCCCAGCCTCCCTCAGCATCAGCCTCCCTCCTCCCAGCCTCCCCCCTCCCAGCCTCCCTCAGCATCAGCCTCCCTCCTCCCAGCCTCCCCCAGCATCAGCCTCCCTCCTCCCAGCCTCTCCCAGCATCAGCCTCCCCCAGCACCAGCCTCTCTCCTGCCAGCCTCCCCCAGCATCAGCCTCTCTCCTCTCAAACTCTCCCAGCATCAGCCTCCCCCAGCATCAGCTTCTCTCCTCCCAGCCTCCCCCTCTCTCCTCCCAGCCTCCCCCAGCATCAGCCTCCCTCAGCATCAGCCTCTCTCCTCCCAGCCTCCCCCAGCATTAGCCTCCCTCAGCATCAGCCTCCCTCCTCCCAGCCTCCCCCAGCATCAGCCTCCCTCCTATCAGCCTCTCTCCTCCCAGCCTCCCCCAGCATCAGCCTCTCTCCTCCCAGCCTCCCCCAGCATCAGCCTCCCTCCTCCCAGCCTCCCCCAGCATCAGTTTCCCTCAGCATCAGCCTCCCTCCTCCCAGCCTCCCCCAGCATCAGCCTCCCCCCATCCCAGCCTTCCGCAACATCAGTCTCCCCCCTCCCAGCCTCCCCCAGCATCAGACTCTCTCCTCCCAGCCTCCACCAGTATCAGCTTCTCTTCCCCCAAGTCTCCCCCAATATCAGCCTCTCTCCTCCCTCCCCATACGCAGATCTCCAGACTGCATTAGAGACACCCCCACGCTCCTTATGAATCTTCAGCTCTGCGAGCACTTACCTGCTCCAGGGCCCGCCGTCATCTTCCTGGCTCACGTGAGTATCCTCTTCTGACACCGGCTTCCATCGCGGCGTCCTGCTGTGAGCTCTGCATGTGAAATCCACACAGCATTGGACGCAGCACAGAGGAAGGAGCTGATTGGCGCGCCTGTGACCCCGGAAGTGCAGGCGCCGGCAGTTCCGGGGTCAATCAGCTCTCTGTGCCCGGCCGCCGCAGTTTGTCTGCATTCACGTCTTAATAGACGCGGATACAAATAGCAAATAAATAAAGGTGCGCCTCTCCCCCCTCCCCCCTCCGAAAATACAGCGGATTTAATGAATGTGTAAAAAAAAAAAATTTTTTTTTTTTTTTACTGCTAGAAGGTGCCGCCCCCTGCATCCTGCCGCCCTAGGCACGGGACCACGGGTGCCTAGTGGTAAATACGGCCCTGGCTGTAATAATGCTTCACGTGTGGATTTTTGTGCCCTATTGTACCCCTGTTTAATGGATCTCTTACTGTAACCTCGTGACTGGAATCGCTCTCTAAGTAAGTCTGCTTGGTTTTCAAATTTTTGTAGGGTGGAGCAGATGCGTCTCGTCCTCAAGTATTGCCCAACTGGGATGGCTTTGATGGTACTATGGTGGTGGCTAGACTCAGCATGCAACAGGGAATTCACTGCAGTGGGCATCCTGAATAGTCTGTATTCGTCTATTGATGTCAATTTCAATCTTAATATCCAGGAAGTCCACCGCCTCCCTGCTGCATACATGAGTCAGCTTGATGTTAAAATTATTTGTGTTTAGGTATTTCATGAACTGCTTAAGTTCCTGTACCGGAACTGTATATATGATGCGCTTCTTACCATCTATAGAGAGCCATATTGTGATCTGCCTCTGGCTATCGTTAAAGAACTGTGCAACTGACATGCTTTTTGATATTGTTAAAGAATTCTATATATGATATGCTCTCTTTTATCTATATATATAATTGCCTTATTCTGTCTGTCTGTCTGTCTGTCTGTCTGTCTGTCATGCTCCGAAATTGTGTCCTTACGGTGACACAAAGCTGATTGGCCGCTGGGCTCGCCATGGCCCCGCCCCCCACACGGATTGGCCTCTCGCCCCGGCTCTCTGCAGGCCCCGCCCCCCTCACGCAATGCACGCTCGCTCTGGCCCAACTGACAGGGAGCTCCGATTCCCAGGTGAGTACACACACACACATATCAGATCACACTCACTCTCACACTCACTCTCACACACACCTCACACATCACAACATGCTGGGATATCGCTTGCTTCTACACCGGCTCCGTCAGGATCCCGGCAGCGCCAGACATAACCTTGCGATGCTGGGATCTTGACGGAGGCCGTGAAAGCTGGTAACCATTATAAACATCGGGTAACTAAGGTCCCTTAGTTACCCGATGTGTATCATAGTTACCAGTGTACACCGGCTCCCACTCACTCTCACACACACCTCACACACACATCACATCGCATCCACACATCAAGGTCCTGCAGCTGCGGAACATACACACACATAACAGCACACACACACACACAAACACACACACAAATCAGATCACACTCACACACACTTCACACATCACATCGCATCCACATACTCACAACATCCTGGGATATCGCTTGCTTCTCGGCGGCGATACTGTGCTGTTGTGAGCTTCCAGGACCTGCCGAGGGATCACATGGCCAGAAGCATGTGATATCCCCGGATGTTGTGAGTATCAGCGCGTATGTGCAATATCGTCAGTGTGTGTGTCTCTGTGTGTGAGTGTATGCGATCGGGTGTGTGTGAGTGTATGCGATCGGGTGGGTGTGTGTGGGTGTGTGTGAGTGTATGCGATCGGATCTGTGAGTGTCGGCAGAGGAGCACGGCGTGCTGGAGGAGGCTGAGAGGACAGAGGCTGATCCTGGGGAAGGCTGGGATGGGGAGGCTGATGCTGGAGACGGAGAGGCTGATGCTGGGGACAGAGAAGCTGATGCTGAGGACAGAGAGGCTGATGCTGGGGACAGAGAAGCTGATGCTGGGGACAGAGAGGCTGATGCTGCGGGAGGCTGATGCTGGGGACAGAGAGGCTGATGCTGGGGACAGAGAAGCTGATGCTGGGGACAGAGAGGCTGATGCTGGGGACAGAGAGGCTGATGCTGGAGACAGAGAGGCTGATGCTGGGGACAGAGAGGCTGATGCTGGGGACAGAGAGGCTGATGCTGGGGACAGAGAGGCTGATGCTGGGGACAGAGAGGCTGATGCTGGGGACAGAGAAGCTGATGCTGGGGACAGAGAAGCTGATGCTGGGGACAGAGAGGCTGATGCTGCGGGAGGCTGATGCTGGGGACAGAGAGGCTGATGCTGGAGACAGAGAGGCTGATGCTGGGGACAGAGAAGCTGATGCTGGGGACAGAGAGGCTGATGCTGGGGACAGAGAGGCTGATGCTGGAGACAGAGAGGCTGATGCTGGGGACAGAGAGGCTGATGCTGGGGACAGAGAGGCTGATGCTGGGGACAGAGAGGCTGATGCTGGGGACAGAGAGGCTGATGCTGGGGACAGAGAGGCTGATGCTGGCGACAGAGAGGCTGATGCTGGCGACAGAGAGGCTGATGCTGGGGACAGAGAGGCTGATGCTGGAGACAGAGAGGCTGATGCTGGAGACAGAGAGGCTGATGCTGGAGACAGAGAGGCTGATGCTGGAGACAGAGAGGCTGATGCTGGAGACAGAGAGGCTGATGCTGGGGACAGAGAGGCTGATGCTGGGAGGAGAGAGGCTGATGCTGCAGGTAGAGAGGCTGATGCTGGCGCAGCATGGCGGATGGAGCACGTTTGGGAGTGCGCAGCATGGCGGATGGAGCACGTTTGGGAGTGCGCAGCATGGCGGATGGAGCACGTTTGGGAGTGCGCAGCATGGCGGATGGAGCACGTTTGGGAGTGCGCAGCATGGCGGATGGAGCACGTTTGGGAGTGCGCAGCATGGCAGATGGAGCACGTTTGGAAATGCGCAGCATGGCGGATGGAGCACGTTTGGGAGTGCGCAGCATGGGGGATGCAGCACGATGGAGAGTGCGGAGTATGGCGGATGGAGCACGTTTGGGAGTGCGCAGCATGGAGGATGCAGCACGATGGGGAGTGCGGAGTATGGCGGATGGAGCACGTTTGGGAGTGCGCAGCATGGCGGATGGACCACGTTTGGGAGTGCGCAGCATGGCGGATGGAGCACGTTTGGGAGTGCGCAGCATGGCGGATGGAGCACGTTTGGGAGTGCGCAGCATGGCGAATGGAGCACGTTTGGGAGTGCGCAGGATGGGAGATGGAGCACGATGGGGGGTGCGCAGCATAGGGGATGGAGCACGTTTGGGAGTGCGCAGCATGGCGGATGGAGCACGTTTGGGAGTGCGCAGCATGGGGGATAGAGCACGTTTGGGAGTGTGCAGCATGGCGGATGGAGCACGTTTGGGAGTGCGCAGCATGGAGGATGCAGCACGATGGGGAGTGCGGAGTATGGCGGATGGAGCACGTTTGGGAGTGCGCAGCATGGCGGATGGACCACGTTTGGGAGTGCGCAGCATGGCGGATGGAGCACGTTTGGGAGTGCGCAGCATGGCGGATGGAGCACGTTTGGGAGTGCGCAGCATGGCGAATGGAGCACGTTTGGGAGTGCGCAGGATGGGAGATGGAGCACGATGGGGGGTGCGCAGCATAGGGGATGGAGCACGTTTGGGAGTGCGCAGCATGGCGGATGGAGCACGTTTGGGAGTGCGCAGCATGGGGGATAGAGCACGTTTGGGAGTGCGCAGCATGGCGGATGGAGCACGTTTGGGAGTGCGCAGCATGGGGGATGGAGCACGATGGGGAGTGCGCTGCATGGCGGATGGAGCACGTTTGGGAGTGCGCAGCATGGCGGATGGAGCACGTTTGGGAGTGCGCAGGATGGGAGATGGAGCACGATGGGGGGTGCGCAGCATACGGGATGGAGCACGATGGGGAGTGCGCTGCATGGGGGATGGAGCACGATGGGAAGTGCACACCTCCCCCCAACACACACACATACGCGCGCGCACTGCACAACACACCACACCACACACACACACTGGGAGCCACAAACAACTGCCCTACACAGACACCCACAAACACAGACAACGCTGCACACACAAATATACGCACATACCGCACAACACGCACATTGCACAAAACATACCTCCCCCCAAAACACACCACACACACACAAACTGCGCAACACACACACAACGCTACAGACACACAGCGCTCCACAAACAACGCAACACACAAACAACACCGCTCTCACCCCCCATCACACCCAGACAACATCCAGAACATGTACAGCCCCTACACAAACACTTGGTAACTACACACAACAACATATATATATATATATATATAACAAAAATCATACATGAACTACACAATACGTAAATTCTAGAATACCCGATGCGTAGAATCGGGCCACCTTCTAGTTGTTAAATAATTGTATAAGGGATATGTTTCTTGTTGCTGTTAGAGATCAGTATGTATGACATGCCCTCTGCCACTGGCAGAGAACGGTATACACAATACACATAATTTCTGTAATAACTAAAGATCTGTATGTATGTTCTCTGCCACTGTCAGGAGGCAATATAATTAAAAAGTTTTTCTGCTACTGTTTTAAAAAAATCGGATATATGATATATTTATTATGAAGTGTCTAGATACATACCAGCCAAATGATTTGATACATTGTCTATATAAAAATGTTGCGTACCATATACTTGCAGTAGCATATTCTATATACAGCATTACAAATTGAATACTGCACCTTTAGTTGGCTGATCTGAATTCACACTTTATAATATGCAATGTAATTTGCGGTCTTGAGCGCGCGCCTTCTGCACTCCGGTCCCTGGCCCCAGATCGCGCCGCTGTCTATGGGGGGGCGCGTGTGCGCCGACACATGTGGTCGGTGTGCGCGCATCCTCACCGCTGCCGAGCGGTGGACCTGGGGGAGTGATCGGACGGCGGCACGCGTGCGCCGCTAATGACTTGCAGCTGATTCAAGTGAATGTTTGCCTTCATAAGATGCGGGGTGCCGATTATCTAGCAGCCCCCTGAGGAAGCACGATGTGAAATGCGCATCGGGGCATAGGAGACAGACACGTGGAAGCATAACTATGGGTATGACTAAATACTTTGACAAAATTTGATTGATATATTCTGATTTATGTGACTATTGCTATTTTAGCACCTATGCGGTAAACCCATACCTATACTTAGTAAGTAGACGCTTTTATCTTGAGACTGCTAAAAAAAAAAACCCTCACCCGAATTTATGCATCCGAACACAGCCCTTTAGTTATGGGTCGGGCGCTACAACAGTAACCTGACACTAACGAGTGCGGGGCATTTAACACTCTCTTGAAGGAAAAAAGTGTGCTATATATAAATAGAAATACACTATTAACGCATATATACACAGGGACACGCGCCAAAGACAGGGCTTATAGTATATATTTACACAGAGAGAAACACTTCCAGCCCCAGTATCAGTGCTGCTCTGGATTGCAGCACTTGCGGGTGTTTTTCATTCAACATAGTCACATGGATACATAGTCACAAATAAAACTATTGCTGTTAAAACAGTCTAGACCCTTAAACCAAGACAATCGCCTCTTGCACAGTGTCTTATCTCCATAATTGTGTACCATGCACTGTAATACTTCGTTTTTTTATGTGGTTTTAGCAATTGTTTTGTCATTTTATGTCTTTTTGCAACAATAAAAATTATCTTTGTATATTAAACATGCGTAATTACTCCCCCTTTTTCAGATACATATTGCATGAGGTGCATGCATGCAAAGTGCAATATTGGGGAAGGCCCAGCAGGCTTCTGTACATGGTGCTTTCTGGGAAGATGCCTTGATCAAGGGATTATTACTGGGGAAGGGGGTGCCTGTGTCTGTCACTAAGGCAGGCAAGGAGACAGCTGGTTGTCCACATAAGCAGGGCAGTAAAATCTTCCCCAGCAGATGTAGGATGGGCTCTAACAACTAAATCTATCTGCAGTGCAGAAACGGCGATTTCACGATGTACCTTTCTCAGCTGTGTAGGATAAGTAAAATGCTGTGATACAGGAGAATGGGGGACAGCACATGAAAATGACATGCATGAGCCTTATTTGCAGTTTTTTTTTTTCTCAATATCAACCTGTATAGTGACAAGGCCGATGAGAGCACTACCTCTACTGTACTACTACTCAGGGGGATTTAGACAAAAGGCTATTCACCAAAACTTCACTGATGCAGCTAAATACCACCTGGTCTGCATACAATACTGCTCCAATAGCAGACCTCCAGCAGCTACTAGAGACTTGCTTACTCCAAGGTGGTCAGAACAGGATTAATCTATTACCGGCATCAGGTGATGGATCATGTGACTGTTTAAAGGAAAGGAGAGTGGTCACAAACACTGCAGCTGAGATTAACTAACTGGAAGCTATAAATAAGTGTCATTAACAATTGCTGCACCAACAGAAAGAAAATACATTTAAAATCCTGAGATACATATTGACAGATTTCTATATTTTCTCCACCATGGTTTTTATGATAATTTAACTCAAAAGAATATATATTATCAACAAACAAACAAATCAGAGTATATTGTATCAAATAGTTTTTATTTTACAAAAATATTTTTTTTTTAAAACATTTGTTTATTCCAAATTACAAAAAATCAAGAAAAAAACATCACTTGAAAAACACAGACACAGAGATTTCTGACCCAAGAAATTATTGGTGAAAGAAGCAAAAGGATATTATACTCAATTCATAAAAAAGTACTAAGAGTTTATACAATTAGAGCATCACCTCTGCCATTTCACCATTATTTAAAAATACAGAACTAATAAATAGATTGCATTAATAAATATAATAGGTACATGCAAGAGCCCCTGTACACAAATATTCAGTCCCCAAAAAATTCCACTCTCATATAAATCCAATGAAACCTTATAAAAATTAAAAAAATCCAAATAAATATGAATATATTTTTCCTTTTAATAATGGTACTCCGATTATAATAACTATGGAGTTGTAAGGGGTACAGCTAGTTAATAAGGAAGAGGAAAAAGGCCCCGTCACACTAAGCAACATCGCTAGCAACATCGCTGCTAACGAACAACTTTTGTGACGTTGCTAGCGATGTTGCTGTGTGTGACATCCAGCAACAACCCGGCCCCTGCTGTGAGGTCGTTGGTTGTTGCTGAATGTCCTGGGCCATTTTTTAGTTGTTGCTGTCCCGCTGTGAAGCACAGATCGCTGTGTGTGACAGCGAGACAGCAACAACTAAATGTGCAGGCAGCAGGAGCCGGCTTCTGCGGAGGCTGGTAACCAATGTAAACATCGGGTAACCAAGAAGCCCTGTCCTTGGTTACCCGATATTTACCTTTGTTACCAGCCTCCGCCGCTCTCACTGCCTGTGCTGCCGGCTCCTGCTCTGTGCACATGTAGCTGCAGCACACATCGGGTTAATTAACCCGATGTGTGCTGTAACTAGGAGAGCAGGGAGCCAGCGCTAAGCAGTGTGCGCTGCTCCCTGCTCTGTGCACATGTAGCTGCAGCACACATCAGGTAATTAACCCGATGTGTGCTGTAACTAGGAGAGCAAGGAGCCAGCGCTCAGTGTGCGCTGCTCCCTGCTCTGTGCACATTTAGCTGCAGCACACATCAGGTAATTAACCCGATGTGTGCTGTAACTAGGAGAGCAAGGAGCCAGCGCTCAGTGTGCGCTGGTCCCTGCTCTGTGCACATTTAGCTGCAGCACACATCGGGTAATTAACCCGATGTGTGCTGTAACTAGGAGAGCAGGGAGCCAGCGCTCAGTGTGCGCTGCTCCCTGCTCTCTGCACGTGCGGTGGTAACCAAGGTAAATATCGGGTTGGTTACCCGATATTTACCTTAGTTACCACGCGCCGCATCTTCCACGCGGCGCTGGGGGCTGTTCACTGGTTGCTGGTGAGCTCACCAGCAACTTGTGTAGCGACACTCCAGCGATCCCTGCCAGGTCAGGTTGCTGGTGGGATCGCTGGAGCATTGCAGTGTGACATCTCACCAGCAACCTCCTAGCAACTTACCAGCAATCCCTATCGTTGTTGGGATCGCTGGTAAGTTGCTTAGTGTGACGGTACCTAAAGACTCAGCCCATACAATGGCTTATCTAATCAGGATAGATGTAAATTCCCACAACACTCAGCTCAAGTAAAGGTCCAGTCACACTAAGCAACTTACCAGCGATCCCAACAACGATAGGGATCGCTGGTAAGTTGCTAGGAGGTTGCTGGTGAGATGTCACACTGCGACGCTCCAGCGATCCCACCAGCAACCTGACCTGGCAGGGATCGCTGGAGCGTCGCTACACAAGTTGCTGGTGAGCTCACCAGCAACCAGTGACAAGCCCCCAGCGCCGCGTGGAAGATGCTGCGCTTGGTAACTAAGGTAAATATCGGGTAACCAACCCGATATTTACCTTGGTTACCACCGCACGGAGCTACACGTGCAGAGAGCAGGGAGCAGCGCACACTGAGCGCTGGCTCCCTGCTCTCCTAGTTACAGCACCCATTGGGTTAATTACCCGATGTGTCCTGCAGCTAAATGTGCACAGAGCAGGGAGCAGCGCACAATGCTTAGCGCTGGCTCCCTGCTCTCCTAGCTACAGCACACATCGGGTTAATTAACCCGATGTGTCCTGCAGCTACATGTGCACAGAGCAGGATCCGGCACTGACATTGAGAGCGGCGGAGGCTGGTAACAAAGGTAAATATCGGGTAACCAAGGACAGGGCTTCTTGGTTACCCGATGTTTACATTGGTTACCAGCCTCCGCAGAAGCCGGCTCCTGCTGCCTGCACATTTAGTTGTTGCTGTCTCGCTGTCACACACAGCGATCTGTGCTTCACAGCGGGACAGCAACAACTAAAAAATGGCCCAGGACATTCAGCAACAACCAACGACCTCACAGCAGGGGCCAGGTTGTTGCTGGATGTCACGCACAGCAACATCGCTAGCAACGTCACAAAAGTTGTTCGTTAGCAGCGATGTTGCTAGCGATGTTGCTTAGTGTGACGGGGCCTTAAATCGATCCCTTTATAACAGAGGGATGGCAGAGTAATTTATGCTGGATTTAATTAAGAGCCTCTGTTATAAAGGGATCGATTTACTTGAGTTGGGTGTTGTGGGAATTTACATCTAGCCCGATTAGATAAGCCATTGTATGGGCTGAGTCTTTTCCTCTTCCTTGTTAACTAGCTGTACCCCTTACAAATCCATAGTTATTATAATCGGAGTACCATTATTAAAAGGAAAAATATATTTATATTTATATGGATGAGATCCTATTGAATTTTTATAAGGTTTCATTGGATTTATACAGTCAGGGCCAGAAATATTTGGACAGTGACACAAGTTTTGTTATTTTAGCTGTTTACAAAAACATGTTCAGAAATACAATTATATATATAATATGGGCTGAAAGTGCACACTCCCAGCTGCAATATGAGAGTTTTCACATCCAAATCGGAGAAAGGGTTTAGGAATCATAGCTCTGTAATGCATAGCCTCCTCTTTTTCAAGGGACCAAAAGTAATTGGACAAGGGACTCTAAGGGCTTCAATTAACTCTGAAGGCGTCTCCCTCGTTAACCTGTAATCAATGAAGTAGTTAAAAGGTCTGGGGTTGATTACAGGTGTGTGGTTTTGCATTTGGAAGCTGTTGCTGTGACCAGACAACATGCGGTCTAAGGAACTCTCAATTGAGGTGAAGCAGAACATCCTGAGGCTGAAAAAAAAGAAAAAATCCATCAGAGAGATAGCAGACATGCTTGGAGTAGCAAAATCAACAGTCGGGTACATTCTGAGAAAAAAGGAATTGACTGGTGAGCTTGGGAACTCAAAAAGGCCTGGGCGTCCACGGATGACAACAGTGGTGGATGATCGCCGCATACTTTCTTTGGTGAAGAAGAACCCGTTCACAACATCAACTGAAGTCCAGAACACTCTCAGTGAAGTAGGTGTATCTGTCTCTAAGTCAACAGTAAAGAGAAGACTCCATGAAAGTAAATACAAAGGGTTCACATCTAGATGCAAACCATTCATCAATTCCAAAAATAGACAGGCCAGAGTTAAATTTGCTGAAAAACACCTCATGAAGCCAGCTCAGTTCTGGAAAAGTAGTCTATGGACAGATGAGACCAAGATCAACCTGTACCAGAATGATGGGAAGAAAAAAGTTTGGAGAAGAAAGGGAACGGCACATGATCCAAGGCACACCACATCCTCTGTAAAACATGGTGGAGGCAACGTGATGGCATGGGCATGCATGGCTTTCAATGGCACTGGGTCACTTGTGTTTATTGATGACATAACAGCAGACAAGAGTAGCCGGATGAATTCTGAAGTGTACCGGGATATACTTTCAGCCCAGATTCAGCCAAATGCCGCAAAGTTGATCGGACGGCGCTTCATAGTACAGATGGACAGTGACCCCAAGCATACAGCCAAAGCTACCCAGGAGTTCATGAGTGCTAAAAAGTGGAACATTCTGCAATGGCCAAGTCAATCACCAGATCTTAACCCAATTGAGCATGCATTTCACTTGCTCAAATCCAGACTTAAGACGGAAAGACCCACAAACAAGCAAGACCTGAAGGCTGCAGCTGTAAAGGCCTGGCAAAGCATTAAGAAGGAGGAAACCCAGCGTTTGGTGATGTCCATGGGTTCCAGACTTAAGGCAGTGATTGCCTCCAAAGGATTCGCAACAAAATATTGAAAATAAAAATATTTTGTTTGGGTTTGGTTTATTTGTCCAATTACTTTTGACCTCCTAAAATGTGGAGTGTTTGTAAAGAAATGTGTACAATTCCTACAATTTCTATCACATATTTTTGTTCAAACCTTCAAATTAAACGTTACAATCTGCACTTGAATTCTGTTGTAGAGGTTTCATTTCAAATCCAATGTGGTGGCATGCAGAGCCCAACTCGCGAAAATTGTGTCACTGTCCAAATATTTCTGGACCTAACTGTATGAGAGTGGAATTTTTTGGGGACTGAATATTTGTGTACAGGGGCTCTTGCATGTACCTATTATATTTATTAATGCAATCTATTTATTAGTGCTGTATTTTTAAATATTGGTGAAATGGCAGAGGTGATGCTCTAATTGTATAAACTCTTAGTACTTTTTTATGAATTGAGTATAATATCCTTTTGCTTCTTTCACCAATAATTTCTTGGGTTAGAAATCCCCTCTGTGTCTGTGTTTTTCAAATGATGTTTTTTCTTGATTTTTTTTTGTTTTTTTAGTGATTTGGAATAAACAAATATTTTTTAAAAAAATATTTTTGTAAAATGAAAACTATTTGATTCAATATACTCTGATTTCTGTTTGTTTGTTGATCATTTAAAATCCTGAGTCTCACAAGATCATGTGAAGCTCAGATCCCAGAGCTGTCACAAGTCTCCTCCTAACGACGGACAAGTGTGCTCTGTTACTTCATGGAATCGCTCTTCTCCGTGATGGCTGCCATGGAACCTGAGGAGTTATTCTGCTCAATAGACATCCAGGATGCTTATCTCCACGTCACAATTTTCTGGGCACCAGAAAATCCTTCATTTCACAGTCCATGATCGTCACTATTTGTGTACAGCCCTCTTTCAGCCTGGCCTCCGATCCCAAGGTTATTGTGGCCGTCATGGAGCAGGTCATCAATAGCTTTCCTGTGGCCCCTGGGCAGATTTCAGGGAACCGCAGGCAGTGCTCCAGTCGGCAGCCACACTTTTCTAGCTGCCAGCACTTCAAACCGGCCGAGCACACGCCCACAGCATTCACTGCTTATTGCTGCGTGCACGTGCATTACAAGCTGAGGTTCATCTGTGGGTGGAGCTAGCTTGCAATGCGCTCCTGTCCCACAGATGAAGAGGAGCAGCTGCCGTGTGCCTGCATATGCCCCCAGCATTCTCCAGTGCTGCCACCTGCCTGCATATGACCCCAGCATCCCCAGGCCCAGTATGTATATGCCCCACAGACCCCCAGCATCTCTGTTATGTATATGCCCCCTGGGATCCAAGCATCCCCCAGTAATGTGTATATCCCACAGACCCCCAGTAATGTGTATGCCCCCCAGGCCTTCATTGTTCCACAGTAATGTGTATATCCCACAGGCCCACTGTGTCTCCCAGTAATGTGTATGCGCCCCAGTGACGCCAGTAATTTGTGTGCCCACCCAGTGCTGTCTATGCCCGCAGGGATGTTTTTGCCCACAGCCCATCCTGTGATGTACATATAATAGTGTCAGTGTGTACTGTGCGGCCATGTCTGTCAGTGACTAACATCATGCAGCGCAACCTGCACAGCCACATGCCCGGGAGGAGCTGGATGGAGACAAGGATGGTGAGTGAGGCTGCTGCCGGAATCCACATATGAAAAATAGCTAATGTGTCGGTGTGTGCATGTATGATGTGTGTCTATGTAAGTGTATATGACTGTGTATAGATTTATGACGGTTTATAAGTATTTTTGTGAATGTGTCTTAACATATGCCTGTATGTGTCCGTATCTCTGTATGTGCGTGTCTGCGTATGCATGGATGCATGAGGCTCCCAAAAACCTGCATGAGGCCCTGCCTGGGTGAACTTTTGATCAAGAGTGCGTCCCATCCAGCCTGACGCAAGAATCTTCACATTTCTATCAACACACTGTCTTACCTGGGCTGGATTATCACCGAAGAACAGTAGTAGTCTCTTAACTTGTTTTTCTGGGCATGATATTTGACAGTGCTTGCGTCAGTGTCTCCCTTCCCGAAGAATAGGTTTTCGCCCTTTTGTCTAGGATTCGTTTTCTCAGACATCCTGCTCGCTTCATCATTGCATGGGTGTGCCTGGCAAAATGGTTGCCGCAATGGAGGCCTTGTACATTGGTGGCCAGTCAGAGATCCGCTCACAAATTTGAATTTCAAATCATATACTCATCACATATATATATATATATATATATATATATATATATATATATATATACACCTACCTTATTTTTCGGACCATAAGATGCACTTTTTTTCCCCCCAAATGTTGGGGGAAAGTAGGGGGTGCGTCTTATGGTCTGAATATAGGGCTGCGGCCGGGAATGAGGGTGGAGCGGGTCATCGGCGGCACGAGCAGGCTGTGGCAACGCCTGCCGTGACCACGTGGGCCCGCTCATTACATTTGCACGCCCATCATCCCGCCCATCATCTCTCAGCGCTGAAGCCAGCGCTGACAGGTGGGCGGGATGATGGGTGGGGATGCGCGCATATTAAACAGCCGGCTGTGATCACCTCTGGCAACTACAGCCTGGAGTGATCATATGCGGCTGTGTTCACAGACCCCCACGCATCATCATCAGCACTGGGGGCAGTGAATAAGTACGGTACACTCACCCGTCACCATTCCCCTGCAGCACCGCGATCTCCTCCTGTCGGCCGGCCAGCTGATCTGTGTAGCGAGCGGTGAGCACAGAGATGACGTCATCCCTGTGTGCGCTCTCCACACACATCAGCTGGCAGACAGGAGGACATCGTGATGCTGCAGGGGAACGGCTCCACACAGGTCAGCGCGGGGTGCAGTGAATTAGTACACTCATCCGTCACCGTTCCCCTGCAGCACCACGATCTCCTCCTGTCTGCCGGCCAGCTGATCTGTGCAGCGAGCGGTGAGCACAGCGATGACGTCATCGCTGTGCGTGCCGCTAGTCACGCAGGTCAGCTGCGCGGCAGACAGCAGGACGAGCGATGCTGCAGGGAACAGTGACTGCTCCACACAGTTCAGCAGTGCTGCTGCCGCCACAGACAGGGGGAGGAGCGATGCTGCATGGAGCGAGGAAAGGTGAGTATAAACGTTTATTTTTTTGTGTGATACAGGATACATGCAATATAGCAGGATGGGGCCATATAGCAGGATGGATGGGGGTATATAGCAGGATGGCAGTATATATCAGGATGTGGAGCATATTAGCAGGATGGGGGTATATAGCAAGATGCCAATATATAGCAGGATAAGGGCATATACCAGGATGGGGTACATATACAAGGCAGGAGGATCATTATCAGGATGGGGTACCTTAGCAGAGAATTTGGGGACAGTACCCCCATAGCAGCAGATCCTCGCCCCATAACAGTGTGTCATGACCACATTTTTTGCCTAAAATTTTATTTACCTATTTTCCTACTCTAAAACCAGGGTGCGTTTTATGGTCCAGTACGTCTTATAGTCTGAAAAATACGGTGTGTGTGTGTGTGTGTGTGTGTGTGTGTGTGTGTGTATATATACAGTCATATGAAAACGTTTGGGCACCCCTATTAATGTTAACCTTTTTTCTTTATAACAATTTGGGTTTTTGCAACAGCTATTTCAGTTTCATATATCTAATAACTGATGGACTGAGTAATATTTCTGGATTGAAAGGAGGTTTATTGCACTAACAGAAAATGTGCAATCCGCATTTAATCAAAATTTGACCAGTGCAAAAGTATGGGCACCCTTATCAATTTCTTGATTTGAACACTCCTAACTACTTTTTACTGACTTACTAAAGCACTAAATTGTTTTTGTAACCTCATTGGGCTTTGAACTTCATAGGCAGGTGTATCCAATCATGAGAAAAGGTATTTAAGGTGTCCACTTGCAAGTAGTTCTCCTATTTGAATCTCCTATGAAGAGTGGCATCATGGGCTCCTCAAAACAACTCTCAAATGATCTGAAAACAAAGATTCTTGACAATAATGTGCAGGAATCAGTGATGAAGTTGAAGTTACGCAGGGGATGGATATTTCAGCAAGACAATGATCCAAAACACCGCTGCAAATCTACTCAGGCATTTATGCAGAGGAACAATTACAATGTTCTGGAATGCCCATCCCAGTCCCCAGACCTGAATATCATTGAAAATCTGTGGGATGATTTGAAGCGTGCTGTCCATGCTCGGCGACCATCAAACTTAACTGAGCTGGAATTGTTTTGTAAACAGGAATGGTCAAATATACCTTCATCCAGGATCCAGGAACTCACTAAAAGCTACAGGAAGCGACTAGAGGCCGTTATTTTTGCAAAAGGAGGATCTACAAAATATTAATGTCACTTTTATGTTGAGGTGCCCATACTTTTGCACCGGTCAAATTTTGTTTAAATGCGGATTGCACATTTTCTATTAGTACAATAAACCTCAATCCAATTCAGAAATATTACTCAGTCCATCAGTTATTAGATATATGAAACTCAAATAGCTGTTGCAAAAACCCAAATTGTTATAAAGAAAAAAGGTTAACATTAATAGGGGTGGCCAAACTTTTTCATATGACTGTATATATATATATATACCGGAGATCAAAATTAGAGAACAAAGTATGATCACTTGCTTTTTTCAGAAGTGGCGTAATCTACATTGATCAACATTTGAAGGGGTTTTTTTTTGTAAAGGGGTACACCACGCCACTAGTACAGTGTTTTACAAAACATCCAAAGTTTCTCAACAAAAACTTTTATTTTGCCCAAAAAGTGATGATAGAGAACAGCAATGACTGTAGCACAGAGAAAGATTATAACTAAATTTTCTGAAAGTAACAACAGTCACCAGTTAGTGACTTCAGCACATCTGCGGCCACAGAACATCACCAGTCTCTCACACTGCTCTGGTGTGATTTTGGTCCACTCTTCTTCCAGTATCTTCCACAGTTCTTTGACTGTTGTGGGTTTCTTGGCCATAACTTTGTCACCAAGGATTTTCCAGAAGTTTTCTATTGGGTTTAGATCAGGGCTCTGGCCTGGCCATTTCATTAAGTGTTTTTTATTTCAAGGAACTGCTTTACCCGTTTTGTTGTGAGACAGGTGCCATTGTCCTGCATGAAAATTGCTGGCTGATAGAGTGATGAAGGCAAGTAAGGAACCATGTGTTGTTGAAGAAGGTTCTGCCACACACTTGCATTCACTCTGCCATGTAACTATATGGGAGGTACAACTCCTGCTGCAGCAAATGTTCCTCAAACCATGAAACTTCCTCCATCATCTTTCACTTACTTCTTAACACACTTTGGGTTCAGTCTTTTCCCAGTTTGTCGATGAACATAATAGTTCCAATCAGAGCCAAGTAAATTAAACTTGCTTTCATCACTAAAATGAACTGTGGACCATTTCTCTGTTCAAACAACATCTCTTCATTAAAGGTGACGCTAGCCCTTTGATTCTTTCTGCTAATGAGAGGTTTGGTCACTGCAGACTGGGCTTTCAGTCCAAATGCTCATAAAAATCGTGATACTATGAAGAGACAGATCCTAAAGGGGGCTTTACACGCTACGACATCGCTAATGCGAACTCGTTGGGGTCACGGAATTGGTGACGCACATCCGGCCGAATTAGCGATGCCGTTGCGTGTGACACCTATGAGCGATTTTGCATCGCTGCAAAAACGTGCAAAATCGCTCATCGGTGACATGGGGGTCCATTCTCAAAAATCGTTACTGCAGCAGTAACGAAGTTGTTCCTCGTTCCTGCGGCAGCACATATCGCTCCGTGTGACGCGGCAGGAACGAGAAAGCTCTCCTTACCTGCCTCCCGGCCGCAAGCGGAAGGAAGGAGGTGGGCGGGATGTTATGTCCCGCTCATCTCCGCCCCTCCGCTTCTATTGGGCGGCGGTTCAGTGACGTAGCTGTGACGCTGAACGAACCGCCCCTTTAGAAAGGAGGCGGTTCGCTGGTCACAGCGACGTCGCCGGGCAGGTAAGTAGTGTGACGTGTCAGGGCGATGTTGTGCGGCACGGGCAGCGATTTGCCCGTGTCGCACAGCAGATGGGGGTGGGTACCCACGCTAGCGATATCGGTACCGATATCGCAGCGTGTAAAGCGGCCTTTACCCTGTTCAGTTCTGAACTGGCTAGCAATTGCAGCTGCAATGTTGAAATGATCAATGGAGAGTCTCTGCATTATCCTGTCCTCTCTTGCATTTGTCTTTCAAGGTCGACCAGCCTTCTTGGGGGACTTGAAAGAATTTGTAATGTTGCAAAGATGCAATATTCTCGAAATTACAGCCTTGGAACGACCAACTTCTCTTGTTATGGCTGAAAGGTCACCCCTTTGGCCTTCATCTGGACAACCTGCTGCCAGATTGTTTGTCACTTTGGAATGGCACACCATTTTTGTAAAGTCAGCGCAAACTGGAAATCTAGGCTGCCAGTTCCATAGGGTTTGACAAGTAATTAAAGTGAAAGTGTCGTAACAAAAAAAAAGTTCAATAACTGGAAAAAATGTAAAGCATTAATGTTTTAATGTGTTGTTTAAATATTATAATTAGTTTTTAATTGAGGAAAATATATATTTTTTTTAAGTTTGATATTTTCTACTCCAAGGCTATGTGTGCACTAGAAAATTGACTTTTCTTAAGAAAAATCCACACCCTCCGCACCCGTGGCAAAAACCGCAGTAATAAAGCACCCGCGGTATTGCCACGATTTTTATGTACCTGCAAAAAAGTGACATGCTCTTTCTTTTTGCTGCAGAAATTATGCATCAAAACCTGTAGGGGAAAAAACCGCAGTGTGCGTACATTTTTCTTTCACCGTGGGTTTTGCTGGGGAATGACTGCAGAAAGGTTATGAACATTTTCTGCAGCAATTCATGCAGCAAAAATGCAGCAAAAAACGCAGAGTGCGCACAGGGCCTTAAACACAAGGAGAGCAACTGCTGAAATCCTACTGTACAACTAGCGCACATTACATTATTTATTGTTCTGTGTCCAGCTCACAGCAGAAGCGGTCTCAGTGTTAGGCCTGTTTCACACATGATGGAAAAACACAGACGATTTTTACTGACGTCTTAAAAACGCCTATAGCTGCCGCCATTCTCAAGTTAAAGGGAACCTGTCACCAGATTTTTCCCTATTAAACTAAAAGTATCCCCTTCTGCAGCTCCTGGACTGCATTCTATGAAGGTGCACCTTGGCCCTGACTTCCCTTCCAGACCCCAAAATAACTTTATAAAACTTGGCCGTTAGGGATGCAAATTACCTGTGTTGACCAGAAGGGCGGGCTCATTTTCTGCTCCTGTTCCCCTTCCTGCCGCTGATCGCCATCCTCCTTTCTTGATTGACGTGATGACGCCTCCGTCATCATCCTCGTCGCATTTTCGCAGTTAGGTCAGCTCGCGCAGGCGCAGTTCGCTTTGCTATATTGCGGCCAGAGCAGAAAACATAGCTGCCCTCGCTTGCGCCGGTGAGCTAAAACATCTGAGTTAATTAGAAACATACCTGTGGATGTATCTTAATGCACATCTGAAACTCTTAGGCGGGCTTTGCACACTGCGACATCGCAGCCCGATGCTGCGATGCCGAGTGCGATAGTGCCCGCCCCCGTCGCAGCAGCGATATGTGGTGATAGCTGGCGTAGCGAAAATTATCGCTACGCCAGCTTCACACACACACTCACCTGCCGTGCGACGTCCCTGTGGCCGGCGGCCCGCCTCCTTGTTAAGGGGGCGGGTCGTGCGGCGTCACTGTGACGTCACACGGCAGGCGGCCAATCGGAGCGGAGGGGCGGAGATGAGCAGGATGTAAACATCCTGCCCATCTCTTTCCTTCCGCATATCCTACGGAAGCCGCAGTGAGGCCGGTAGGAGACGTTCCTCGCTCCTGCGGCTTCACACACAGCGATGTGTGCTGCCGCAGGAGCGAGGAACAACATCGGACCGTCGCGTCAGCGTAATCATGGATTACGCCGACGCTGCACCGATGATACGATAACGACGCTTTTGCGCTCGTTAATCGTATCATCTAGGCTTTACACACTGCGATGTCGCATGCGATGCCGGAAGTGCGTCATTTTCAATTTGACCCCACCGACATCGCACCTGCGATGTCGCAGTGTGCAAAGCCCGCCTTACTGTCGCATCATGGAAAAGTCAAAAGAAATCAGCCAAGATCTCAGGAAGAGAATTGTGGACTTGCACAAATCCTTGGGTGCAATTTCAAGATACCTGAAGGTGCCTCTTTCATCTGTACAAACTATTATACGAAAGTACAAACAAGATGGAAATGTCCAGCCATCATACCAATCAGGAAGGAAACAGGTTCTGTGTACCTGAGTTGAACGTGCTTTGCTCAGACATGTGCATATTAACCCAAGAACAAAAGCAAAAGACTTGGGCTTAAGACCATGTGCGCACTAGAAAATGACTTTTTCTTAAGGAAAAACCGGACCCTGTTAAAGAATCCCGCACCTGCGGTAAAAAAAACACACCAAAACCGCAACGAAATCCGCATGCGGTTTTGGTGCGGAATTTCTGCGGTTGTGTCGCAGGTTGGTCCCTGCGGATTTCTACCAATAATTAATGGCAAAACCGCAGGGACCTGCAGAAAAGAAGTGACATGTACATTAATTTCGCAGCAGAAATTCCACGGGTAAATCCACAGGGACAAAAAAAAACGCAGTGTGCGCACAGCATTTTTTTAATCCCCATATATTTTGCTGGAGAAGGACTGCAGAAATGTTATAAAAATTTTCTGCAGCGAAATCAGCGGAAATTCCGCGGGTAAATGTTTTCTGCAGCATTTCTGCAGCGAAATCAGCGGAAATTCCGCGGGTAAATCCGCAGCGTGCGCACATGGCCTAAAGTAGTTATGGGCTGTTATTAACACAGTATTACCCTAATTGCCACTGCACCAGGGCAATCGGGATGAGCCTGGTAAAGTTCTGGGATTGTCACATCTAATGGATACCACAATCCTGGGAGGCTGCAGGGTGCTATTTTTAGGTTGGGAGGCACAGTAAGCATTGGTTGCCCCAGCCTGAGAATACCAGCCCCCAGCTGTCATGCTTTATCATGTACTGTATGTGGTTCCTTTTTATTTTGATATACAGCCAAGATAAGCGCACGGCTGGGCACTGCAGCCTGTAGCCGTCTGCTTTATTTGTGCTGGGTATCATAATATGTGGGGACCCTATGCCAATTTATTTATTTACTAGTGGTAGTACCCAGCGTTTCCCGCTCTGTCTCTCTCCCTCTGTCACTTTCTCACTCTCTCGCCAACTCTCACTTTCTCCCACTCGCTCTCATATTAACTGACACATAAGCTGTCTTATACTAAGAATGTTCTTTGTTGCCTATAGCAACCAATTTGAGCTTCTATTAATGACCTGTAGCAAAACAGAAGCAGAGTTGTGATTGGTTGCTATAGGCCACATGATAAATATCTAGGCTAATCGTCAAAACAGCCAATATATTGTATCATAAAACCCCACACAATTAGTATACAGGTAAGGCCATGTGAATTACTGTTCATCAGCCTCTACAACAGTGTTGGCTAAGCGTCACCACCAAAATCATATTAATTCACACATATGCTGTCTTATAGTAAGAATGTCCTTCGTTGCCTATAATAACCAATCAGACCTTCTTGACCTGTAACAAAATAGAAGCAGAGCTGTGATTATTTGCTACAGGCCACCTGATAAATATCCAGGGTAACTGTCAAAACAGCCAATATATTACCTCAAACATCCAGTTTCTCTATGTGTGTGTGTGTGTCTCTCGTTCTGTCTGTGTGTGTCTCTTTCTGTGTGTCTCTTTTTCTGTGTATGTGTCTCTTTCTGTGTATGTCTTTTTCTTCCTGTGTGTCTCTTTATGTGTGTGTCTCTATGTGTGTGCGGTTTTCTCTGTGTGTCTCTTTCTCTGTCCATAAGATGAGTCTATAATAATAGATCCATTCCCAGCTCCACTGACTTTAAAGTAAGCAAGTTTTTTGTTGAATAAGGCCGGGGCCACATGCGATGCTCGCATGACACTCTGCTTGCGCTGGCAGCACAGCAGGAGCCGAGTGTCATTCTAGTATCCCTGCGACTGAGGTCTGACTGTGCGAGTGGACCTCAGCTGCAGGGGGCGGGCCGGCTCTATGGAGGGGAGGGATTTCTCTCCCTCTCTCCTCCGTAGCCGTCCATTGCGATTCTCGCTCTGCACGCGCGGTACACCGGTGTACCGCGAGTGCAGTGCCATTTTTCTCTCGCCCCTTTCACTTGAATGGGTGCAAGAGAAAAGAGTCTCGCATTACAATCGCAGCATGCTGCAATTGTTTTCTGAGAAAATAATCGCTCATGTGCGCTGGCACACAGGCTAAAAGTGGTCCAAGTGGAATGCAATGTTTTATCGCACTCCACTCACACCGATTTTTTCGCCGTGTGGCTTAGGTCTAAGGCCAGGGCCACATGGGTTACTACTGCGATGCTCGCATGACACTCTGCTCTCGCTGGCAGCACAGCGGGAGCCAAGTTTCATGCTAGTATCCTTGCGACTGAGGTCCGACTGTGCGTGTGGGCCGGCTGTGCAGAGGGGCGGGTTGGCACTGAGGAGGGGAGGGAGGGATTTCTCTCCCTCTCTCCTCCGTTGCCGGCTATTGTGATTCTCACTCTGCACGCATGGTACACTAGTGTACCGCGAATGCAGTGCGATTTTTCTCCCGCCCATAGACTTGAATGGGTGCGAGAGAAAAGAGACTCGACTTACAATCGCAGCATGCTGCGATTGTTTTCTCGGTACGATTAGGGCTGAGAAAATAATCGCTCATGTGCGCTGACACAGGCTAATATTGGTCCGAGTGGAATGCGATGTTTTTTCACACTCCACTCGCACCGATTTTCTCGCCGTGTGGCTTAGGCCTAACTGTAAAGCACGTGGTTAAATTTTTGTGCAAAATTTTGTGATTGTAAATGTAACGGTCCAGATTCCTTTAGCGCGCACACACACACACACACACACACACACACACACATACACACCTTTATATATTAGATCTTTATACCACAATAGTGACCCGCAGACAGGGTCTATTATCGCCAGCAGTCAGATGCTATCACACAGGCAGAGGGCGCATCTGACTGCAGCCAATCACAGACACCAGGACTGCCGGGGAAAGCAGTGAATAAGTATGAGGCCCCAGAGTAGAATGAGCTGCCTGAAAGCAATTACAGTTCACTCAGTAAGTATAGTGCGCTTGCTTTTTTTTTTTATTTTATTTTTTTTATTTCCCGAATTGCCAGGCCCAGGTCTGGCACCTTTATACTTTTCAAACCACGCAGATCTGGACTTTTACACAGTTTAGGTCTGCCCATCACTACTTACCAGTGTGTTGTCTTCTGCTGTTCTTAGCATTGCTCCAGTCGTCTATTACTGGTTGAGTCCTTCCGGATCACTCCAGCTTTTAGTGGACACACCGAAGGTCACTTCTCAATCTAAGTGTATAAAGCCCGCTTTACACGCTGCAATGTATCTTACAATGTGTCGGCGGGGTCACGTCGTAAGTAACGCACATCTGGCATCGTAAGGTACATTGCAGTGTGTAACAGCTACGTGCGATTGCGATTGAACGGTAAAATGTTCATCGCATACACATCGTACCTTTCTCTAGAATTGCACGTCAGATTGTTCATCGTACCCGGGGTAGCACACATTGCAGTGTGTGACACCCCGGGAACAATGAACAGATCTTACCAGCGTCCTGCGGCTCCCGGCCCACAATGCGGAAGGGAGGAGGTAGGCGGGATGTTTACGTCCCGCTCAGCTCCGCCCCTCCGCTTCTATTAGCCGGCTGCCACGTGATGTCGATGTGACGCTGAACGTCACTCCCACTCCAGGAAGTGGACGTTCGCCGCCCACATCGAGGTCGTATGGAAGATAAGTACATGTGACGGGGGTTACTCGTATGTGCGGCACGTTCAACAAATTGAACGTGCCGCAAATACGATGGGGGCGTTGCAAATCGCATACGCTATAGTATGCGAAATTACAACGTGTAAAGCAGGCTTAAGAGCCAGGACCATGCGTTTATAGACTTTCATTGAGCTTGTGACTCGTAGCTCTGACTTCCAGTAAGTCAGGAGCTGTGGTCACAAGATGACAGAAGGGAACCAGAACGGCAGTATTTTACTACGGGCAGAGAGCATGCATTAGTGATACCACTTCAGCGGTTGAATGAGAAAAAAATAACAGCTGAAATGGTGGTTTAAAGTGAACCTGTCAGGTTCAATATGCACCCAGACCCAGGAGCAGTTCTGGGTGCATATTGCTAATCCCTGCCTAAGGGTCCCTGTATACACTAGCATAGATAAAGAGATCTTTCGAAAATGTATTTCTAAAGATTTTTTATTGTATGCTAATACAATAGTCCCCTGAGCTTTAGTTCCCCGGCCAGTCGCCCCCATTAGCATATTAGTGCTCCCCTGTGGGCGTGCTATCATGCTAATGAATACACAGCGCCAGAGGATGATCTCACTCACCTCTCCACCGCGTCCCACAGGGGATTTCGGCTCAGCGCGCATGACTTTGGAGTTTGGGCCATGCGCACTATAAAGCCGGGTGTATGCGTCCTGGCTTCAAACTGAAATAGTGCGCATGACCCAAACTGATCGTGGTTCTGGGTACATATTGGACCTGACAGGTTCCCTTTAAGATATTTATGGTATTCAGTAGATCACAAACGTGAGTACACCCTTCACATTTTTGTAAATATTTTATTATATCTTTTCATGGGACAACACTGAAGATATGACACTTCGATACAATGTAAAGTAATCAGTGTATAGCTTGTATAACAGTGTAAATTTGGTGTCCTCTAAATAACTCAACACACAGCCATTAATTTCTAACCGCTGGCAACAAACGTGAGTACACCCCTACGTGAAAATGGTTAAATTATGCCCGAATAGCCATTTTCCCTCCTGGTGTCTTGTGACTCAGCAGGTGTTACATTTGGTGTTATCGTTCACACACTCTCTTATACTGGTCACTGAAAATTCTACATGGCTTCTCATTGAAAATAGTTCTCTGAGGATCAAAAAAAAAAAAAATTGTTGCTCTACATAAAGATGGCCTAAGGTATAAGAAGATTGCCAACACCGTGAAACTGAGCTGCAGGATAGTGGCCAAGACTAGAGTGGTTTAACAAGACAGGATCCAGTCAGAACAGGCATCGCCATGGTCGACCAAAGGAGTTGAGTGCACGTGCTCCGTGTCCTATCCAGAGGTTGTCTTTTCAAAATAGACATATGAGTGCTGCCAGCAATGCTGCAGAGGTTACAGGGATGGGAGGTCAGCCTGTCAGCGCTCAGACAATATGCTGCACACTGCATCACATTGGTCTGCATGGCTGTAGTCACAGAAGGAAGCCTCTTTTAAAGATGATGCACAAGAAAGCCAGGAAACAATTTGCTGAAGACAAGCAGACTAAGTACATGGATTACTGGAGCAATGTCCTGTGGCCTGATGAGACCAACATAAACTTATTTGGTTTAGGTAATGTCAAGCGTGCGTCGCAGCAACCAGGTGAGGACGGAGTACAAAGATAAAGTGTTTCTTGCCTACAGTCAAACATGGTGGTTATGGTTTGGCGCTGCATGAGTGCTACCAGCTGTGGTGAGCTACAATTCATTGAGGGAACCATGAATGCAAACATGTACTGTGACAGGATTCCTCCCTTCATATTCCAACATAACTACAAACACACCTCACTGACGACCACTGCCTTGCTAAATTAACTGAGGGTAAAGGTTCTGGACTGGCCAAGCATCTCCTGACCTATTCTCTATTGAACATATTTGGGGTATCCTCTAACGGAAGGTGGAGGAGCGCAAGGTCTGTAACATCCACCAGCTCTGTGATGTCGTCATGGAAGATAGAAGAGGATCCAGTGGCTCCTGTGAAGCTCCAGTGAACTCCATGCCCAAGAAAGTTATGTCAATGTTTGAAAATAATGGTGGCCACACAAAATATTGACACTTAGTGCACAATTTGGACATTTTCACTTAGGGGTGTACTCACTTTTGTTTCCAGCCATTTAGACATTAATGGCTGTTTTTTTAGTTATTTAGAGGGCACCAAACAAACTACTATACAAGCTGTACACTGACTACTTTACATTGTATCAAAGTGTCTTATCCTCAGTGTTGTCCCATGAAAACATATAATAACAATTTACAAAAAATGAGAGGGGTGTACTCATGTGAGGCAAATCCCGGGATATGAAGATGAATTATGACTCCAGTCATAATCCCTCATCACTCCCTGGCAGTGCCCCCTCCCTTCTTGTTCTCAGTGTTCCACTTACACCTCCATGGCCATGTCCTGTGATATGGAAATTAAGTGGTGTGGGAACAATGGACACAGGATGACTCCCTGCCGTCACCCTGTAACAAGAGTTGTATCTCATTAGCAAGGCTATGGAAATAGCCAGACAGAACGACTCCAGTAAAAAATGGTTCATATCTCGCAAGCCATATTTCCGATAAATATGGCAACCATAAAAATGGTGTCTCCGCATGCGGACGATGCCGGCACACCCTTTTTATGGGAGCAGGACATTGGGAAATGCCCCAGGCGTGAGATCAGCCAATGGGGAACTGGCAGACAGGTCATGAGTCCCCTCGTTCTGTAGCTAAATTCATAACTGTCACAATGAGAGCATTGGCGTCCGCCTACGACGCTCCCAGGCAAAGTTATGGCCCATATTCCATGTTGGGATATTGTCCATAACTCAAGCCAGGGGTGGAGCAGTGCTCCCTGTGAGGTCACTAAGGTAGGAGGGGACCTGGATCTGCCCAGGTTGATAACCCTACTTCGGCCATTTTCCAGTGGTCTTTTCGCTGGGGGCACGTGTAGGAAACATCTGTGGGAAGGATCCTAGAAACCTGGGTACAGCGCCCCCCTGTGGCCAGACGCAACAAGGTAACTGCTGGAACTGTGTATGCCTGTTTGTAACCCATGCTTTGATTGTAACTGTACTCTGACATATGTATATTCTGTAGATTCCCTATTGTATATATTGTAGTTCTAGTGTGCTTTAGGCTGATTAAATTATATAATTAATCTTGGGCTGTTCTGTTATCTCGATCTTGAATCCCACGTCTGTGTGTTCGGCTAATAGTTACCGTAAATCGGTTGGTGGCAGCGAATTGTGCCAAGGATTATTGTGGGGAGGCCAGTGAGATTCGGGGAGATTTTATATATTCCGCCCGCGGAGGTCGGGGGAATATATACCTTACTCTCACCGGGGACCCTTCAATAATCGGCATAAGTAGTATAGCGGCCTCCTTGCTTATGGTCGGGCAATTCCATAATTGGCCTGACTATAAGAGGGGCGCTAGAGAGCGCGTCACGTGCTCTGTCTGTCGGTCGGGAGGTATAAAGGAGGGGTGACCCCCACTTGTTACCCCCCGATTGTGACGTACTGGTAGCCAGCGCGGGGGATTTCTGAGTGACCCCCCCGGTGGTTTGTGACATATTGGTGGCAAGCGGTGGGATCGAGATAATAGTGTGTGTGAGTGTGAGACCCATACTCCCAGACACTAAAGACTGCCTGCAGCAGCTGTGGCTGCTGGGGTCTTCAGACTAGCTCAACACTAGAGTGTCAGAGTGCAGATACTGTAAGGTGTGTGGAGGCATCAGGTGTCAGTTCTGTGTCAGTGACCAAAAGTCCGCAAGAATGGCTGATGGCACCAGGAGCAGAGCTATGCAACTGGCCAATGCTAAGGCAGGAGCCGAAGAGAGGGAGGACGGTGCTGTGGACAGCAATGAGGAGGTTGCCCACGAGTCCTCCAGGAGCTCGACGCCAGAAAACCGTTCTGCCGAGGACATTGCGCAACCTGGCACTGCTGGACAAGATGAGGAGGAGCTCACCCAAGGTTCCTCAACGAGCCAGATGCCAGCCCTCCGCTCTGAAAGGGACAGTGAATCGCCTAGCTCTGCAGCGTGCCGCAGATCACCACGTGCCATTCCACCGAGCCTGGGAGGCTCGGATAGCCTTCTTCAAATGGCTATGGCCCTTCTCCAGGCTGGAGACCAGAAGGGCTACAAGGAACTCCTGGCAGAGCGCAGGGCAGAGCGGCAGGCAGCGCGTGACGCTGAGGCTGCGGAGCGGCACGCAGAGCGTGAGGCTGCGGAGCGAGAGCGGCAGGCAGCGCGTGAAGAGCGAGAGCGAGAGCGACAGGCAGACCGTGACTACCAGCTGCAGCTAGCTCAGCTCCGGCCCTCATCAGCCACACGTGACCTTCGAGACACCAAACTTCCAAAGGTCCGTGTTGAGGACTTCCCAGTGCTGGAGAAGGATGGAGACTTGGACTCTTTCTTGACTGCTTTTGAACGGACTTGCTTGCAGCACCATCTGGACAAGGACCAGTGGGCCAAATACCTGACCCCCCGTTTAAGGGGTAAGGCCCTGGATATCCTTGGTGACTTGCCTGCTGAGGCAGATCAGGGCTACGACACCATCAAGCGGGCCCTGATCCAACAGTACAACCTCACTCCAGAGTCCTACCGCAAGAAGTTCCGGAGCCTACAGAAGGGACCAAAGGACTCCTGGGCTGACCACCGGCGGGCACTTGCCCGAGCTGCCGACCACTGGACCCAAGGCCTGCAGCTTTCCACCGGACCGGAGATCCTGGACTTGTTCATCACGGAGCAACTCTTGTGGAACTGCCCTGAGGATCTCCGCCAGTTCATCCGAGACCAGAAGCCAAAGGGGTCCACGGCTACAGCTGCCCTTGCCGATGACTACACCAACAACCGGGCCCCTGAGGCCAGGAGAGCGGCCACCAGCAGCACCTGGAGAGGGGGTAAGATGAATTCTGCGACTGCCCCACCTGCCCCTAGACTGCAGGGGGTGTCCCCCTCAACTCCCCTCTCCAGGCCCGTGGCGGAACCAAGACGGTGCCACCAGTGCAACCTACCTGGACACTTCAAGGCCATGTGCCCTCAGCGTCCCAAGGCCCCGGCTCCGTCCCCGTCCCAAGGGCCGCCCAAGGTGTATTGTGTGGGTGGGGGTGGTGGTAGGTCCCTGGACAGCTTCCAACCTGTCACCGTCGGCCGGTCTGTGACCATAGGACTGCGAGACAGCGCCTCGGAGGTGACTCTGGTGCGGCCTGAGATGGTGTCCCCCCAAGACTTGATCCCTGGAAAAACCCTCGCTGTCTCCGGGATTGGAGGCATTGACCCGGCGCTGCCTGTTGCTGACATTTATGTGGACTGGGGCGCAGGGCGAGGGGTGAGGGAGGTGGGGGTAACTGATCGGATCCCTGCAAACGTGCTACTTGGGACAGATTTGGGGCAGATAACCTCCCAGTTTGGGCCCCCCCCCAAGGGCTGAACCTTCAGCCCGTACTGACATGACTCCTAACAATGTTAATGTGTTATCTATGAATGATGTAAGGGAGGAGGGAGTGAACTCTGATATTTCTGCTTGCACAGACACCATAGACACACACGCAGCTGCAGCTGTGACAGGAGGGGAGGGGGTCAGAGAAAGGTGTGACAATGCCTCTACAAGTAACCAGCCTGTGAGCTGGGATCTGTTGCCCTCTGCAGGGATAAGCAGAGAGCAGGGTGCTGCAGGGGGAGGACCAGTGTGTGGGGTGGGGGCTACCACAGCAAATGTGGGGTCCCCAGAGATTTCACAGCGGGGTTCTGTTGCTGCAGGAGGGGAACAGGCAGGTGAGATTGGGGCCGGTCCAGGAGCGGAAGTGCTCCCAGGTAAGATCTCGGTGCATGGTTCCCCCACAACCGGGGTGTCAGGAAGCCAGGTAGGTCTGCCTGAACCGGCAACTTGGTCAGGAACGGAGGAGGAGCAGGCACGACCCACGGTCGCAGCGGCTGTGGCCGCTGTCACCCGCAGTGGGAGTGCTGGAAGCCAAGGGGCCTCCCGGAGGTCCGATAGCTCTTCCCCTTCTGACCAAGTGGCAGCCGAGTCAGGTGGAGGCCAGGACACAGGTCCCGGGGTACTGACCGAAGATGTGACAGTCTCGTCGATTCTGGCCACATCTAGTCAGGGGTTTCAGGCAGCGTTAGAAGCTGACGACAGCCTGAAAGCTCTTAAGGAGCAGGCGGCCCAGCCTCCCTCGGACTCGGACCCGGAGCGAGTGGTCTGGGACCAAGGACGGCTGTACCGGGCCACGGTCCAGCAGGGTTCACCGGAGGCGTGGCCCAGGGACCGACAGTTGGTGGTACCCTATCCGTTCCGGACGGAGTTGTTGCGGATCGCACATGAGATTCCGATGGCCGGACACCTAGGGATCGCTAAGACCAAGGCCAGGTTAAACCAGCATTTCTACTGGCCAAAAATGGGGGCCGATGTGGCTGCCTACTGCCGTTCGTGTGAAACCTGTCAGAGAGTGGGGAAGGCGGGGCCACGCCCCAAAGCCCCACTAGTATCTCTGCCAATCATCGATGAGCCTTTCAGGAGGGTGGCTGTGGATCTGGTCGGCCCGCTGGCCATCCCCAGCAGCTCCGGGAAACGCTTCCTACTGACGGTAGTGGACTATGCCACCCGGTACCCAGAAGCAGTGGCCTTGTCGTCCATTCGGGCTGACAAGGTGGCCACCGCATTGCTGGAGATTTTCTCCCGAGTGGGTTTTCCCCAGGAAATGCTCACTGACCGGGGGACCCAATTCATGTCCCAGCTGATGGAGGCCCTCTGTAAGCAAGTCCAGGTGCGACATCTGGTGGCCAGCCCGTACCATCCACAGACTAATGGCCTGTGCGAGCGGTTCAATGGCACCTTAAAGCAGATGCTTAAGATGTTGGTCGACTCCCATGGGCGTGACTGGGAGCGGTATCTCCCACACCTGTTATTTGCTTACCGGGAGGTTCCACAGGCCTCAACAGGATTCTCACCGTTTGAGCTCCTGTACGGGCGACGTGTGCGGGGCCCCCTGGCTCTGGTGAAAGAGGCTTGGGAAGGGGATTTGGCCACCCCTGGAGTGTCGGTTATCGAGTATGTCATGCGCTTCCGGGACAAAATGCAGGCCTTGACGCAACTGGTACACGACAATATGGCTCAAGCCCAGGCCGATCAGAAGCGTTGGTACGACCAGAACGCTTGTGAGAGGACCTACCAAGTGGGTCAAAAGGTGTGGGTACTGGTCCCCGTACCACAGGACAAGCTTCAGGCAGCCTGGGAAGGCCCATACCTCGTGTACCAGCAGCTCAACCCTGTAACGTACCTGGTCACCCTGGACCCTGCCCGTGGAAGGCGGAAGCCCTTCCATGTGAACATGATGAAGGCACATCATGAGCGGGAGGCATGTGCGCTCCCCGTGTGCAACCTGCCCGAGGAGGGAGAAGCGGAAACCCTCTTGGATATGCTAGCCCAGGTTAGGGCAGGCGGATCCATTGAGGATGTGGAGGTTGGCCACCAGCTCTTGGAAGACCAACGGTCCCAGCTGTGGGCCACCCTCCTCCCCTTCCGGGGGTTGTTTACCAACCAGCCCGGAAGGACTGACTTGGCTGTCCATCACGTGGACACTGGGGATCATCCCCCGATCCGGCGTTCAGCATATCGGGTCTCCCTGGAGGTGCAGCAACACATGCGCCAGGAGATTGACGAGATGCTGAAGCTGGGGGTGATTCAGGCATCCAACAGCGCTTGGGCCTCGCCTGTAGTCCTCGTCCCTAAGAAGGACCGAACCACTCGGTTCTGCGTGGACTACAGGGGGCTCAATGCGGTCACGGTCGCCGATGCGTACCCAATGCCACGCATCGATGACCTGCTCGATCAGTTGGCCGGGGCTCAGTACCTGACCATCATGGATCTGAGCCGGGGATACTGGCAGATCCCCCTGACTCGCAAGGCCAGGGAACGCTCTGCCTTTATTACCCCATTTGGACTGTACGAGTCCACGGTGATGCCATTCGGGATGAGGAATGCCCCTGCCACTTTCCAGCGGATGGTCAACACCCTGCTCAAGGGACTTGAAGGGTACGCGGCCGCGTACCTGGATGACATTGCCGTCTTCAGTCCCACCTGGGAGGACCACCTAGAGCATCTAGCACAGGTGCTCGGGCGGATCCACCGGGCAGGTTTGACCATCAAGCCGGGAAAGTGTCAGCTGGCCATGAGCGAGGTCCAGTACCTCGGTCACCGGGTAGGTGGGAGAACACTGAAGCCCGAGCCTGAGAAAGTGGAAGCCATCGCATCCTGGCCCACCCCCAGGACCAAGAAGCAGGTGATGTCCTTCTTGGGGACCGCTGGGTACTATAGGAGGTTTGTTCCATGCTATAGTAGCCTGGCAAAGCCCCTGACGGACCTCACCAAGAAGAAGCTGCCCTCTGCAGTCGATTGGACAAGGGACTGCGAGACAGCCTTCCGGGCCCTAAAGGACGCCCTGTCCAGCCCGCCCGTGCTACAGGCAGCCGACTTCACGCGGCCGTTTGTAGTACAGACCGACGCCAGTGACTTCGGCCTCGGTGCGGTGCTCAGCCAGGTGGACTCTGCGAGCCAAGAGCACCCAGTCTTGTACCTGAGCAGGAAGCTGTTACCAAGGGAAGTTGCCTATTCCACGATGGAGAAGGAGTGCCTGGCCATAGTGTGGGCCCTGCAGCGTCTGCAACCCTATCTATACGGGCGCCACTTCATCGTGGAGACGGACCACAATCCCCTCAGCTGGTTGCACACCGTCTCTGGGACGAATGGGCGATTGTTGCGATGGAGCCTTGCGCTCCAGCAATACAACTTCACCATTCGCCACAAAAGGGGCCGTGACCACGGTAACGCAGACGGGCTGTCCCGACAAGGAGAGGTCGCGGACGGGCGCACGGGGGAACACCGGAGTGTGCTGCCCCCTAGCGCCCTCAAAAGGGGGGAGGTCTGAGGCAAATCCCGGGATATGAAGATGAATTATGACTCCAGTCATAATCCCTCATCACTCCCTGGCAGTGCCCCCTCCCTTCTTGTTCTCAGTGTTCCACTTACACCTCCATGGCCATGTCCTGTGATATGGAAATTAGGTGGTGTGGGAACAATGGACACAGGATGACTCCCTGCCGTCACCCTGTAACAAGAGTTGTATCTCATTAGCAAGGCTATGGAAATAGCCAGACAGAACGACTCCAGTAAAAAATGGTTCATATCTCGCAAGCCATATTTCCGATAAATATGGCAACCATAAAAATGGTGTCTCCGCATGCGGACGATGCCGGCACACCCTTTTTATGGGAGCAGGACATTGGGAAATGCCCCAGGCGTGAGATCAGCCAATGGGGAACTGGCAGACAGGTCATGAGTCCCCTCGTTCTGTAGCTAAATTCATAACTGTCACAATGAGAGCATTGGCATCCGCCTACGACGCTCCCAGGCAAAGTTATGGCCCATATTCCATGTTGGGATATTGTCCATAACTCAAGCCAGGGGTGGAGCAGTGCTCCCTGTGAGGTCACTAAGGTAGGAGGGGACCTGGATCTGCCCAGGTTGATAACCCTACTTCGGCCATTTTCCAGTGGTCTTTTCGCTGGGGGCACGTGTAGGAAACATCTGTGGGAAGGATCCTAGAAACCTGGGTACAGCGCCCCCCTGTGGCCAGACGCAACAAGGTAACTGCTGGAACTGTGTATGCCTGTTTGTAACCCATGCTTTGATTGTAACTGTACTCTGACATATGTATATTCTGTAGATTCCCTATTGTATATATTGTAGTTCTAGTGTGCTTTAGGCTGATTAAATTATATAATTAATCTTGGGCTGTTCTGTTATCTCGATCTTGAATCCCACGTCTGTGTGTTCGGCTAATAGTTACCGTAAATCGGTTGGTGGCAGCGAATTGTGCCAAGGATTATTGTGGGGAGGCCAGTGAGATTCGGGGAGATTTTATATATTCCGCCCGCGGAGGTCGGGGGAATATATACCTTACTCTCACCGGGGACCCTTCAATAATCGGCATAAGTAGTATAGCGGCCTCCTTGCTTATGGTCGGGCAATTCCATAATTGGCCTGACTATAAGAGGGGCGCTAGAGAGCGCGTCACGTGCTCTGTCTGTCGGTCGGGAGGTATAAAGGAGGGGTGACCCCCACTTGTTACCCCCCGATTGTGACGTACTGGTAGCCAGCGCGGGGGATTTCTGAGTGACCCCCCCGGTGGTTTGTGACAACTCACTTTTGTGGCATACTGTACCTCATTTGAGATGAACGTGCACTGCTTTCTTCATTGCATGGTACGGGTGTTGAAAAAAAAACCCATGTAGCTCTTTTTGTGTTTTTTTTCTGATAGGTCTCCCAAAAGTTGAACCCCCACCCATCAGATATTGATGCATCCACTATTGCTTTGCCATAAATGCCCCAGATGTTTACTTTTTGCTACATAGTCTTGCGATGTGGCCGCTTGGAGCAGAAACGTTTGTGCACTCCTGACCTCAGGTGTTGTTTTCTCCGTTGGTAGTGCAGTGTATAGTTGGCCTCTCTATTCATGCATTAATACCATTATAACATAATATTCATTATGATATCCAGGAATGACACACTGCAGCCCCGGCTCATTGACACAATCTTCCTTTATATGTTACTATATGCAAGCAGCAGATTTGTATTATATGCTTTCATGTGATGCATGGAAGTATTTCAGACTCGTTTAGCAGCAGAATGGTTAATGTCATTATTTTGCACACTTAATTTTTAATGTACAGAGACAGAGCAGAGTGATACATTGCACATCATTGTTCACTATATGCCTGCTGGAACACAAGGTGCTTTCTTGGGCTTCTTCCTTCTTTCTTTTCTGCCCTTTCCTTCCTTCCGGTTTTTCCTTTTAGGTTTTTCAATGCAGGGTTTCACTTCTTGTGGAAATGATGTTGTCGCACCTTTGAATGGTTCACGATTGATGGTAGGGACAATAGTAGTAGTTATAGAGTCTACATTTCTTACAGGTTCATCATTAAGGATATCATTGAATGGATCCCGTCTATGTCCTATGTCCAGCATAGAGTCCAGTGGTGCGTTTGGCACAGACACCCTCTCGTTCTTGACAATCTCCTCACCCCAGATGTCTTTGGAAGGGGGTTTGATGTTTTCTTTATTGAGCCGATTCTTCCTTTTACCTTTAAGACCTTTTCCCTTTTTGTTCTTTCTCTCTTTCTGCTTAGTTTTGTCTTTCTTCTTCTTTGTGGCGTCCTTTGTTGTGGTCTGTTCAGGGGACGTGGTTGGACTCATTGTCACCATGATCTTCAGGAGGTCCTCAGTGGCTTGCATGACTTGTCCAAGGGTTGGTTGTCCCACTGGTAGCTCCAAAGATGGCTGTTGAGTAGAGTTTTTGTCTTCGGGTTCTGCGGGCTCATCTATAAGATTTCCCCCATAATCATAGAGTCCAGACTCTCTGGGAACAGCAATTGTTTCATTTTTGTACGTCTTACACCTGAAAGAAAAGCATTGTAAGTATTGTAGCCTAGATCCATTAATGTAACACATACATGTTTAACGGGGTTGCCTGGCCACAATACAGTGCTGGCCAAAAGTATTGGCACCCCTGCAATTCTGTCAGATAATACTCAGTTTCTTCTTGAAAATGATTGCAATCACAAATTCTTTGGTATTATTATCTTCATTTAATTTGTCTTCAATGGAAAAAAAAATTGTCATAAAGCCAAATTGGATATAATCCCACACCAAACATAAAAACGGGTGGACAAAAGTATTGGCACTGTTTTAAAAATCATGTGATGCTTCTCTAATTTGTGTAATTTACAGCACCTGTAACTTACCTGTGGCACCTAACAGGTATTGGCAATAACTAAATCACACTTGCAGCCAGTTGACATGGATTAAAGTTGACTGAACCTCTGTCCTGTGTCCTTGTGTGTACCACATTGAGCATGGAGAAAAGAAAGAAAGAAGAGCAAAGAACTGTCTGAGGACTTGAGAATCCAAATTGTGAGGAAGCATGAGCAATCTCAAGGCTACAAGTCCATCTCCAAAGACCTGAAAGTTCCTGTGTCTACGGTGCGCAGTGTCATCAAGAAGTTTAAAGCCCATGGCACTGTGGCTAACCTCCCTAGATGTGGAAGGAAAAGAAAATTTGACGAGAGATTTCAACGCAAGATTGTGCGGATAGTGGATAAAGAACCTCGACTAACATCCAAACAAGTTCAAGCTGCCCTGCAGTCCAAGGGTACAACAGTGTCAACCCGTACTATCCATCGGCGTCTGAATGAAAAGGGTCTGTATGGTAGGATACCCAGGAAGACCCCACTTCTTACCCCGAGACATAAAAAAGCCAGGCTGGAGTTTGCCAAAACTTACCTGAGAAAGCCTAAAACGTTTTTGAAGAATGTTCTCTGGTCAGATGAGACAAAAGTAGAGCTTTTTGGGAAAATCCATCAACATAGAGTTTACAGTAAAAAAAAAAAAGAGGCATTCAAAGAAAAGAACACGGTCCCTACAGTCAAACATGGCGGAGGTTCCCTGATGTTTTGGGGTTGCTTTGCCGCCTCTGGCACTGGACTGCTTTACCGTGTGCATGGCATTATGAAGTCTGAAGACTACCAACACATTTTGCAGCATAATGTAGCCCGGTGTGAGAAAGCTGCGTGTCCCTCACAGGTCATGGGTCTTCCAGCAGGACAATGACCCAAGACACACTTCAAAAAGCACTAGAAAATGGTTTGAGAGAAAGCACTGGAAACTACTAAAGTGGCCAGCAATGAGTCCAGACCTGAATCCCATAGAACACCTGTGGAGAGATCTCAAAATGGCAGTTTGGAGAAGACACCCTTCAAATCTCAGGGACTTGGAGCAGTTTGCCAAAGAAGAATGGTCTAAAATTCCAGCAGAGCATTGTAAGCATCTCATTGATGGTTACCGGAAGCGGTTGTTTGCTGTTATTTTGGCTAACGGTTGTGCAACCAAGTATTAGGCTAAGGGTGCCAATACTTTTGTCTGGCCCATTTTTGGAGTTTTGTGTTAAATGATCAAAGATTTGATTTTTGTTTCATTCTCTTTTGTGTTTTTTCATTGCAAGCAAAATAAATGAAGATAATAATACCAAAGAATTTGTGATTGCAATTATTTTCAAGAAGAAACTGATTATTCTCCGACAGAATTGCAGGGGTGCCAATACTTTTGGCCAGCACTGTATATTGATAAACTACAGTGCCTTGTAAAAGTATTCACCCCCTTGGCATTTTTCGTGTGCTGCTGTCTTATAACCAGGAATTTCACTGGGGTTTTTCTGAGGTTTTGTATCAGTTTATATAAAGAACACATCTATAACTGTGAACATTTGCAACAAATAGGACAAAATAATCTGAAAACTTCAGTGTGCATAACTATTCACCCCCCTAAAGTCAGTACTTTGTAGAGCCTCTTTTTGTGGCAACTACAGCTTCAAGTCGCTTTGGGTAAGTCTTTGAGCTTTCCACATTTTGCCACTGGGATTTTTGCCCATTCCTCCAGGCAAAACTGCTCCAGCTCCATTAGGTTAGATGGTTTCCTTTGATGAACAACAATCTTCAAGTCTGACCACTGATTCTCAATTGGATTAAGGTTTGGGTTTTGACTTGGCCCCTTCAATTCATTTACATGTTTCCCCTTAAACCGCTTGAGTGTTGCTTTAGCAGTAGCTTTGAGTCATTGTCTTGTTAGAAACTGAACCTTTGTCCCATTCTCAAATCACTGACAGACTGAAACATATTTTGCTCAAGAATACCCCTATATTTTGCACCCTCTTCCCCCCTAGCAGGACCATTTCCCCTGTCCCTGCTGCCAAAAAACATCGCCACACTGATGCTGCCACCACCATGCCTCACTGTGGGTGTGGTGTTTTTAGGGTGATGAGCTGTGTAGGTTTGGCACCAGACTTTTTACTCACTGTTTACTTTGGTGACCAAAAAACACAATTTTGATCTCATTTGACCACAGTACATTTCTCCATACATGTGGGCAGTCTCCCAAATGTCTTCTGGCAAAATCAAATAAGGCTTCCAATTTTTGCTGTAAGTAAAGGCTTTTTTTTCTGGCCACTCTTTCATATAGGCCAGCTCTATGGAGTGTACGGCTTTATGTGGTCGTGTGGACAGATACTTAGTCTCTGCTTGGGAACTCTTGGGAAGCTTCTTCAGGGTTACCTTTAGTCTCTGTGCTGCCTCTCTCATTAATGACCTTCTTGCCCGGGCTGAGACTTTTGGTGGGTGGCCCTCTCTTGGCAGGTTTGTTGTGGTCCCATGTTCTTTCCATTTGATTATAATAGATTTAATGGTGCTCTGAGGGATCATTAGCGTTTAGGATATTTGTTTTAGAACTCAACCCTCTTGTTCTAGTTACCGACCCATCTCCCTCCTCAACACAGACTTGAAGCTCTTCACCAGAATATTATCAGAGAGACTCTCTCCATTGCTGGGGGGGATTGTCCACCCTGACCAGGCTGGGTTCATGATGGGAAGGGAAGCGAGGGACAACACCACTAAGGCGCTGAATTTAATCCACAGGGCTAATTCGGAAGGGTTGCCCCTGATGCTCTTGTCGACCGACGCAGAAAAAGCGTTCGACAGAGTCAATTGGATATTCATGGAGGAGGTTCTGCGGGAGGTGGGGTTGGGGAGGATGATGCTCAGGTGGATATGCTCTCTGTATAGCAACCCCTCTGCCGCGGTCAGGGTGAACGGTCTCCTTTCAGATAGATTTTCCATTCTTAACGGCACAAGGCAGGGATGCCCCCTCTCACCCCTGATCTTTATCCTGACCCTGGAACCCCTGCTTAGCCGAATTAGAGGTAACATTGACATTTCTGGCCCTACAGTTGCGGGTTCCACCTACAAAATCGCGGCGTACGCGGACGATTTACTTTTCTTTATTACCAATCCTCGGGTCTCCCTGCCCAATTTACTGAGAGAGCTGGAAACATACTCCTCTCTTTCTAATTTTAGAATTAACATGTCAAAATCGGAGGCTATGAATGTATCTCTCCCCCAAGATCATGTTATTTCGCTTCAATCGGCGTTCGGGTTTAAGTGGGCTAATCACTCTCTGAGGTACCTGGGGGTCCAGCTGGCAGCGGATAACAGCCAACTATATAAGCTGAACTATCTTCCTCTCCTGCAGTCCATTAGAACAGACTGCGCAAACTGGGCGAGGGGTCTTTTCACATGGTTTGGGAGGTGTGCAATATTGAAGATGAACATATTACCACGACTACTTTACCTCTTCCAGGCCCTGCCAATTAAGATCCCGAGCTCTTTTTTCAAGGAATTGGCCTCACTATATACTAAATTTATCTGGGCGAATAAGCCGGCGAGACTTTCCCGTTCCCTATTGTGCAGACCTAAGCGTAGGGGAGGGCTGGGAATACCTGATATGAAAAAATATTACTGGGCCACACATATGGTTAGGGTTCTGGACTGGTGCCGTCACTCTAGGATGAAACCATGGGTCGCCCTGGAACAGAGTTTCTCGGAGGTGCATTTACCGGCCATGCCTTGGGTCGGGAGTTTTTCCCCGGCCTCTGAGATCTCACCCCACCATTGGCGCTACTCTGGAATGCTGTTCGAGGGGAGAGGTTCGGCGCCTCCTCCTGCCGTTGCCTTCCCCCATGTCACCAATTATAGGAGATCCGGATTTCCGTCCTGGCCTCTCGGACCCAGTTTTTCGGAGTTGGGTACAGGGGGGCAGATTCAGAGCTTACCAGATGGGAGAGGAGGGTGACTGGCTATCTCTTTCGGATATATGTGGTCTCCTGCCTCCGGACCCCCTGGGGAGATGGAGGGCCATGCAGTTGAGGCATTTCTTGAGCTCCCTTCCCTGCTTCGCCCGGTATGCTGGGCCTCTCACAAGATTCGAAAAATTGTGCTTGGGAGAGGGGGCCCTGCGGCACTCACTTTCCCTGGCATACAATTTGCTATCAGACCCGGGAGATTTGCCCACCCCGGTTTATTTGCGGCAGTGGGAAAGAGACCTTGGGACGGCCCTATCAGACACGCAACGAAACAACGTCCTAATGATGGCACATAAAACTTCGATCAGTTCCAGAATGTTGGAGGCCAACTTCAAACTGTTGACTAGGTGGTATAGAGTCCCGACCAGACTTCATAGGATATTCCCCTCAGTCGATCCCGTTTGCTGGAGGTGTGGCTCGGGGGAGGGTGATTACGTGCACATCTTTTGGTCTTGCCCTTCCTTGCAACGGTTTTGGTCAGGAGTGAGGGAGGTAATTAGACTGGTGACCGGCACGGCTGAGACACTGGGTCCGGAACTGTTTATTTTACAGCTTTCGGAACTCCCGGCTCATAGATACAAGCGTTCTTTGCTTAGATTTCTGGTAATTGCCGCCAGGTCGTGCATCCCGCTGGGCTGGAAGTCCTCTACCCCACCCACATTGGCACAGTGGGTTTCAAGGGTTAACGACCTAAGGCACATGGAGGACCTGACATCCTCTCTCAATGACAGTCAGGAAGGTTTTCGTAGGACCTGGTTCCCATGGTTGGAGTTCACTTACTCGGCGGATTACGCCAGATTACTCGCTGCTCCACGGCTGCTGTGAGGCTCTGGAGGAGCACTCTCCCCCCCCTCCCCCCCCCTTTTTTTTTTTTTTTTTTTTTTTTTCTTCTCTTCTCTTTCTCCTCTCTTCTCTCGCTTTCCCTTCCTCTCACTTCTTTGTCCCCTATCTTCTCCTATTCTCCCCTCCCCTGCATTTCCCTTTCTTCCTCTTTCTCTTATCCTGTTCTAAATTCTTTTGGGCTTTGCTTTCTCTTTCTATGTATGTTCTGTATTCTACCCTTGTTGGGTTGGTTCATAAAAGGATTAAACTGGGCCTGACTCGAGCAGTTGCAGTAACTGGATATGTACAGGGGAGAGGAAGAGTGGGCTACATGTCAATGTTAAATATTTGAAATCTGTTATTCTGCTCTTTGTGGCGCAGTTGTTATTTTGTATGTTCTCGAGTCGGTCTTTAAAATAAAGAATTTAAAAAAAAAAAAAAAAAAGAACTCAACCCTGACTTGTACTCCTCAACGACTTTGTTTCTGACTTGTTTGGAGATTGCCTTGGTCTTCATGGTGTTGTTTGGTTAGTGCTGCCTCCTAATTGTTTTATATATTATCCCATAACTTTAATTTTTGCCTACATTTTTCTCACTTCACTTTCCCAACTTAGACTATATAGTGCTGATGCCTCACACACAAATTGGAGTACAAAAAATATTTAAACACATGTTGTAATGTAATACTATTGGTAAAAAGTTAAGGTGGTGAATATTTTCACAATTCGCTGTATCAGTAAAATATCATTATTATCAGATTGTTGGGGGTTCGACACCTGGTACCCCCAACTATGAGCATGCTTTTTATGTGGCTGACGCAGGATGTCAACACTTTGAATGGCGCTGTAGAGCGCAAACTCATTGAATGTGGTGGCTACTGGAACAAATTCAGTTAGGTCAGAAATATTTGGACAGTGACCAAATCTTCGATATTTGGGGTCTGCATTCCACTGTTTTTGATTTAAAATGCAAATGAAGTGGAGACTTTCAGTGTTAGGGGTTAAAGAAAAATATCCTGGAAAACGTTTAGGAATTACAACAATTTTTCTACAGTCTCCTCATTTCAGGGTTTCACAAGAAATTGGACAAATTTTTCTTTACCATAAATAAAATGTTAATTTTTAATACTTTGTAGAGAATCCTTTGCAGGCGATCACTGCCTGAAGTCTGGAAGCCATAAACGTCACCAAACATTGGGTTTCCTCCTCTGTGATGCTTTTCCAGCCTTTATTGATTTTCACTTCAATTGTTGCTTGTTTGTGGGTCTTTAGCAAGTGAACTGAAGCTTGATGGGATTGTGATCTGTTGATTGACTCGATTACAGAATATTCCACTTCCTTGCGTTAAACAACTCCTGAGTCTCTTTCGCAGTATGTTTTGGGTCATTATCTATCTGCACTGTAAAGCGCCGTCCAATCAACCTTTCTGCATTTGGATGAATCTGAGCAGAAAGTATCGCCCTGTACACTTCAAAATTCATCCGGCTGCTTTTGTCTTAAGTCACATCATTGATAAACATTAGTGACTCAGGGCCATTGGAAATCATGCATGCCCGGCCAACACACTGCCTGCACCATGATTTTTTTATACAGAGGACGTGCTGTGCTTTGGATCATGAGCCGCTCCAAGCCTTCCCCATACTTTCTTCTAACCATCATTCTGGTACAGGTTGATCTTAGTTTCATCTGTCCATACAATGCTTTTCCAAAACTAGGCGGCTTCTTTACATGTGTTTTGCTAAAGACCGCTTTACACGACATCGTGACCGATATCGCTAGTGTGCGTACCCGCCCCCATCGGTTGTGCGACACGGGCAAATCGCTGCCCGTGGTGCACAACATCGCGCGGACCCGTCACACTACTTACCTGCCTAGCGACGTCGCTGTGCCCGGCAAACCACCTCCTTTCTAAGGGGGCGGTTCGTTCAGCATCACATGACGTCACAGCAGCGTCACTGAACCGCCGCCCAATAGAAGCGGAGGGACGGAGATGAGCGGGACGTAACATCCCTCCCACCTCCTTCCTTCCTCATTGCGGGCGGACGCAGGTAAGGTGAGGTTCCTCGTACCTGCGGTGTCATACATAGCGATGTATGCTGCCGCAGAAACGAGGAACTACATCGCTAGCTGCAGCAGCAGCGAAAATCGAGAATAGGGGGGCATGTCACCGATGAGCGATTTTGAACGTTTTTTGCGACGATTCAAAATCGCTCATAGGTGTCAAACGCAACGACATCTCTAAAGTGACCGGATGTGCGTCACAAATTCCGTCACCCCAACAAGATCGCTTGAGCGATGTCGCAGCGTGTAAAGCGGCCTTTAGTCTAATCTGGCCTTTCTATTTTTAAGGCAGATTAATGTCTTGCATGTTGTGGTGAACCCTCTGCATTTGCTCTTACAAAGTCTTCTCTTTATGGTGGATTTCGATTCTGAAACACCCATTTCCTGGACAGAGTTCTTTGCTTGGGTGGCTGTTGTGAAGGGGTTTTCCTTCACCTTGGAAAGGATTCTGCGATAATCCATGGCTATCCAGGCCTTTTTGAGTTCCCAAGCTCACTAGCACGTTCCTGGTTTGTTTGTTTTTTGCACAATGTAACAAACATTTGCTTTTGACCGCTCCTTACATTTCTGCCATCTTTCTGATGGATTTCTTCTTTTTTTTCATCCTAATGATGGTCTGTTTCTCTTGGACTGAGAGATTCTTTGCCCGCATGTTGTGAGTTCACAGCAGCAACTTTGAAATGCAAATGTCACACCTGGAATCAGCTCCAGACCTTTTACCTGCTTTATTGGTGATGGATTAATGAAGGAATAGCCCATGCAGCCCATTAAAGAGCTTTTGAGATAATTGTCCAAATACTTTTGGTCCCTTGAAAACGTGGCAGCTACATATTAAAAAACTATAATCCTAAATCCTTACTCCAAATAGTATGTGAATACCCTCAAATTAAACCTGAGAGTCTGCACGTTAAACTCGTACTAATTATGTAACTGTATCTTGACTATGTTTTGGTAAACAGCTAAAATGCCAAAACTTATGTCACTGTCAAAATATTTCTGGGCATGACTATAACAGCTGCTTAGTGGGAATGCTTGGTGTCAATCTCTTTTCGGATCCCACAATGATAAACTGATCACATGGTGTCCTGCAACATGTAAAAGAATAAACAGTAATTACTGAATTCCCCTGAAAAATTACACAGGTGCGCTGTCCTGGCAATATATGGACTTGCCAGGTTCTCTGTAGTAATTTGCTCTCTTTGTAGTAGTTTGCTATTTCTGCTAAAAGATTAGAAAAAGGAAAATGGACTAATCTATATTTGAAAATGGAGGAAATTAATTTATATATAAATGTGTTCTCATGAAGTATCCAGGTGAGAAAGGGTGACTGTCAATTAGAAACTAAACTGCTTCACATTGGCCAGTGTTAGCTAATGGTATTAACTTAAAGGGGTATTCCCATCTCAAAGATCTTATTACAATATGTAGTAGGTGTAATGATCATAATATTAGTAAATACCTCCAATTAGAAATGTAGTATAGTTCTTCTGATTCACTATGTCGCTTACCTCATGTGCAGGGCATTGCAAGACCTTAGGTATCCATGGTTATGACCACTAGCAACTAACTAACTCACTATATTCGTGGTTGTAACCAGGGATATCTAAGGGGTACTTTGCACATTGCGACATCGCTACTGCGATGTCGTCGGGGTCAAATTGAAAGTGACGCACATCCGGCGCCAGTAACGATTTCGCAACGTGTAAAGCCTAGATGAACCGATAAACGATCGCAAAAGCTTCGTAAATCGGCGATCTGTGTAGTTTCGGTCATTTCCATTAGGCCCCTTTCACACGTCAGTGATTCTGGGACGTTTGTGCTTTTTTTTTAAAACGTACCAGAATCACTGACATACGCAGACCCATTATAATGAATGGGTCTGCTCACACGTCAGTGATTTTTCACTGCACGTGTCTCCGTGCGGCGTACCCGCGTGTGCGTGATTGCCGCACGGAGACATGTCTATTTTTTTCTGGCATCACTGATGTTCCACGGACCACGCAGTGGTGTGGTCCGTGAAACACGTGCCAGAAAAAAACGTGCTTTTAAAATAAAAATCATTTTTACTCACCCGGCGTCCAGCGATGTCCTCTGCAGCCCGTTCTCCCTGCTGCTTCTGAGCCGGCTCATTATTGTCGCGCATATTCATTATGCGCGACACAGCGGACCCGGAAGCAGTTGCTGCGGGGGTCACCGCCGGCTGGATGCTGCACCGCGGGAGCGATCAGCACCATGGACAGCGGGAGTCCGCACAGGTGAGTTGTTTTCTAAGTGCAATCACGGGCCACGGAGAACGGAGCCCGGATTGCACTTAGACAACCCACGTGTGCCGTGAATCACGGCACACGCAGGGACATGTGCGTGTTTTACACGCCAGTGAAAAACGTCACTGTTTTTCACTGACGTGTGAAACGGGCCTAATGTTGGTACGATGTTGTTCCTCATTCCTGCGGCAGCACACATCGCTGTGTATGAAGCCGCAGGAGCGAGGAACATCTCCTACCTGCGTCCCGCCTGCAATGAGGAATGAAGGAGGTGGGCGGGATGTTTATGTCCCGCTCATCTCCGCCCCTCCACTTCTATTGGCCGCCTGCCGTATGACGTCGCTGTGACGCCGCACGACCCGCCCCCTTAGGAAGGAGGCGGTTCGCCGGCCAGAGCGACATTTCAGGGATTATTATATATAATATAGCAGCCTATTACTTACCAACCATACCAATGTCGCTCCTCACACTGCTCCTTATATGCGAAATCAAAGCACTGCACCTGGATGACATTAAAGAAGGCCTGTCCCACAACCCTGGAGGCTGTATTATTCACCTTTCGAAGGCAGTCTTTAAACCTAAAAAAAAGAAAACAAACAAAAAATAAACAAACAAAAAACCCAGAAATGGTAAAATATGTCAGAAGTATTGTCTTGACATACACAGCATGTATCGCCAACAGGATAGTTCATACATGTATGATTGCTGCGTGTCTTGTTGCTGAACAGGAGCTGCAAAATCCCCGGCCCTGTAATCAGAACGGAACCAGCAGCAATCCATTCACAAAAAAGTTCTGCAAACACAACTTTCTTCTTTGATTTTCTTCCGGATATGTTTTTTTAACATTGGAGTCTATGAATATCGGATCCCTTACCTGATTACTATTTATCTTCCATATGAAACTGATCTAGTAAGAAAAAACGGATCCTTTACAAATGAAAAAAAAACAGATGGCTAAAAAGCAATCAGTTAATGGATCCATTTTCCATAGACTCCAATGTTAGAACGGATCCAGCAGGAATCCATTTTTTTAACTGGACATGTGAACTAAAGCGGGGTTTACACGCTGCAACATTGCTAGCATTTGCTAGCGATGTCGAGCGCGATAGCACCCGCCCCCGTCGTACGTGCGATATTGTGTGATCGCTGCTGTAGCAAACATTATCACTACGGCAGCGTCACATGCACATACCTGCTCTGCGACGTCGCTCTGGCCGGCGAACCGCCTCCTTTCTAAGGGGGCGGGTCGTGCGGCGTCACAGTGACGTCACACTGCAGCCGTCCAATAGAAACGGAGGGGCGGAGATGAGCTGGACGTAACCTCCCGCCCACCTCCTTCCTTCTATAGCCGGTGGCCGCAGGTAAGGAGATGTTCGTCGCTCCTGCAGTGTCACACACAGCGATGTGTGCTGCCACAGGAACGAGGAACAACATCGCTAACATCCTGAAAACGATTTTTTGTTTCAGGACGACCTCTCCGCGGCAAACGATTTTGCCCTCTTTTGCGATCATTTAAGATCGTACTTAAGTGTTACACGCTGCGATCTCGTTAATGATTCCGGATGTGCGTCACAAACACCGTGACCCCGACGATAATTCATTAACGATATCATAGTGTGTCAAGCCCGCTTTAGCCTTAGAAATCTACATCCCTAGTAACAATATGCAGATCTTAAGGCACCCCCTCATCACCACCCTCAAAGCAGATCTATCAGAAGATTTCACAATGTATACATACAGTATATTTGAACCAATGAACTATTTCTTTCTAAGACAGGGCTCATTAAATACTCATCTTAACAGGATTAAAAAAAACAATTCTGAAATGGAGTTTTAAAGTAAATATAACAGTATCATCAGGTCTAGAAGAGCTATGTAATAATGCATACAGTTTGTATTCTAAAATCTGGTCAGAGATCCACTTTAAGGATCCATTGCATAGATTCTCTCTATCTCCGTCACCTAGTGTGTTTGGAAGACATTGTGGCAGCAGAACATAATACATTTAGTTCATTTTCTTAAACTTGGCTTCCATTGAACATTTCCTATCAAAATATTTTAGATGTTCCACTTTATAGATGTGGATCAAGCACAAAAACAGGAAAGAAAAAATTTGGCCAGCTTGGCCACCACTTGAGAGTTGGACTGTAGTAATGTAGTGCACAGATAAGTCTCCATGTATAGTGCTGTACTCTGATATCTATTGGCGGTCCCATAGACAGAAGGTTGGTGCGCATGTTCACGTGCGATATAGAACCCCCCCATTTCTGATGATTCCTGGAGGTTGCAGATGACAGACCCCCACCGATCTACTAATAATCCCCTATCTAGTGAATAGGTGAAAATTGGTACACACTCTTCACAACTACATAATCTCTTTTAAGCATAGATTACAGTATTGTAATATAATTCCAGCTAAAAAAAGGTCACAGAATGTCCTTTTCTTTGTCCAATTAATAAAAATAATTTTCTATTGAGGGAGGAGTTTGGGGCCTATTGGCGATTTAACATATTGTAGTGTACAAACTCATAGTTCAGCTGTAATAGGTGGGCGATGCCCCCATGATGTAGCCGTACTATGTTTTATGTATTTAATGTCGAATATTATAAATGCATGTGTGGATATTTACGTGTTTTAGAGGCGAATACCCTTAGGATGTAGCAGAGATTAGATTGTTCAACAGGTTATCAAAGGCTGCATCCAGTAGTCGGGTTAGCCGGGGGTAGAGAGAGTTTAGAAGAGGTGTTAGATAGGATAGGGTGAAAGTAGGGAAGGGAGAAGTGAGAGATGACAGGGCGGATGGTTAGGAAAGATCCCTAGAGAGAGTCAGTCAAGAAGTGGGTTCACTGTGAAAAGACGTGGCCTCAGTGTAAGGGCCAGTCACGGAAATCGGAGGAATCCTCTAAAGGTCTGGAGCCTACGGCTCACCCCAGTGGGCTTAAAGAGTCACCCAGTTAAAGAGTCTTCAGGACACAGAAGCGAACAATAGTTTGCGGTATTAAGGGGGAAGGAGGCACAGACCCCGGAGTATTGAGGAAGCTGTCCAAGATAGTGGATACAGCATGAAGAGTAGTACACTACAGAGAGAGGAAGGAAAGCCATGTCTGTCATAACAGTGTGAAGAATAAAACCAAAACTGGTTGGCTAACTGAACTCTAGTATTGCGTATCTTACTATATCAAGAACCGGCAGCAGGGGTGACTGTTAGAGATTAACGAACCTTTCAAATTTTTATTTGCCGATCTTTACTGAGCTTCCCGGTGTTCACCAAGCTGTTCAGCGACAGTTTAGCGAACATACCGAGCCCATTGAATTAAATGGGAGGCCAAACTTATGTGTTATAAAATGCTGTAGGGGGGCTGTAAAAGAAAGAAAATAAAGCAGGACAGGACAGGCATGGCTGTAGCTGCTCCCGCTGCTGTAACTACTCTCGTGACTGTACTTCTGGGGCCGCTGATTATCCCTCATCCATATTCAGTGCTTTCCCCACCCACTGGTGTCTGTGATTGGGTTCAGTAAGAGCCCCCAAGACAAGGTCTGTGATTGGTTGGAATTACAGATTCTGTATTATGGTATAAAATAAATAAATAAATAAATGGTGGAGGGTTCCCCATCTATTAATACCAGTAATATCAGCACAGATAAAGCTCATGGCTAGAGGCTGCAGCCCCCAGCCATGTTTTGATCTTGGCTGTGTATCAAAATAAGAGGAACCAGATGCGATATTTATTTTTTTAGAAAAAATTAAATAAATAATTTTTTTAAAAAAATGGCATGCAGTCCCCCCAATTTTGATACCCAGCCAAGAAAAAGCCTGACAGCTGGTATTCTCAGGCTGGGGAGACCAATGCTTATTGGACCCCCCACCAGCCTAAAAATAGCAGCCTGCAGCCGCTCAAGATTGCTGCATCAATTAGATGTGACAGTCCGGGAACTTTACCAGGCTCTTCCAAATTGCCCTGGTGCAGTGGCAATCGGGGTAATAAGGGGTTAATAACAGCTCACAGCTGATATTAAGCCCTAGATTAGTAATGGGAGGTGTCTATGAGACCCCCCATTACTAATCTGTAAGTGAAAGTAAATAAACACAAACACCGGAAAAATCCTTCATTTGAAATAAAATACAAAAAAACACCCTTTTTCACACCTTTATTAACACCCAAAAGACCCAGGTCCGACGTAATCCACACGAGGTACCACAATGATTCCAGCTCTGCTACATGTGAACTGACAGCGAGCGGCCATAGAACATGACCCCACACTGTAACTTCAGTCAGAGACTGAGCCACAGCAATCAGTGGTGACGTCACTCAAGTTAGTTGCAGCCACAGCTGGAGGTTCCCACGGTTCTCCACCTGTGACCACAGGTAACCTGGCCTCAGGGGACCTCAATGAACTCAGTGACCTGACCTCAGGTAAGGTCACTGAGTTCACAGACCTGCATCTCCTGGCAGATAACTGCGTTTTTTCTGCCAAGAGATACAGATTTGGTACTGAAATTATCATACCATATTCCTGCACTCAATCTACTCCTCCTGGCAAAAAACCGCATCACTACTGCATGCGGTATAATGCGGTAGTGTTCCTTTTTTTGCCAGGAGGTTTAGATTGGGTGCAGGAATGTGGTGTAAAAATATCATCACCAAATCTACATCTCTTGGAAAAAGAATGTCGGTTTTGACGCCGTTTCGGTGCAGTTTTCTTCCAGGAAGTGCACATTTGGTGCTGAAATGTCTGCAACAGTTTTCAGCACCAAATTTGCACCTCCTAGCAGAAAACCACACCAACACGGCGTGAAAACCGTTTTTATGCAGACTTGGTGCTGACATTTTTACACCATATTAATGCATTAAATCTACACCTCCAGGCAAAAAAATCGCATCAAAAACGAATCAAAACCACATGGTGTTTAGATGCTGTTTTTAGGTGTAGCTTGGGTGCAGGAATATGATGTAGAAATGAGAGCACCAAATCTGCATCTTTTGGAAAAAACAGTTTTCTGCAAGGAGATACAGGTCTGTGAATACAGTGCGAGTTCATTGAGGTCATCTAAGGTCAGGTATCTGAGGTTACAGTTGGAGGACTGTCGGAACCTCCAGCTGTGGCCGCAACAAACATGAGTGACGTCACTGCTGATTGCTGCAGCTCAGTGTCTGCCTGAAGTTACAGTGTTCAGTCATGTTCTATGGTTGCGTGCTGTCAGTTCAGATGTAGAAGAGCAGGAATCATTGCGGGATCTCGTGTGCATTACGTCAGTACTGGGTCTTTTGGGGGTTAATAAATGGGTGAAAGAGGGTGTTTTTTTGTTAAATCCACTAATGACATCCTATTACATTTTTGTATGGTTCACATGTCTTCACAGACATCAGAAAATTATTATTGCTAAGTCTGCTAACTCCGTAGTTTGGCCCTTGCTGAAAAATGTAAATACTTGTAAACTTACTTGTTGTCACATTCGCAATGACTGATGGTATGCCAGAGGAAGTTCCTATAACCATAGCTGTAAGTAAAGGGATGGATGACATGTTCACAGTGATCGTGAGTCCTACAACATGAGTCTGTCTCTTTATGATCACCTATATGATGACACAGATAAAGAAAACAAGATTAGCCAACATCACTGGATAATCTGAATACAAGATGTTAGATTACTGCTACTCAATTGTGCTGGCTCCAGTGCCGGGCCTTGCTCCTTTCTCCTTCCTTCTTTAGCCAGCTTCCTCTTTACTGTTGCGCTTCTGATTAGTCTGGTAGTCAAGTGTTGCTTTATATCAAAGTGAAGCCCACTAAACTAATGTGCCAAATTTATTAAGAGGTAAATGTCGCGGGCGGAGGAGGGGACGCCGCGCTCTCCCACTGCTCGGGTCCGGCTGGCACTGCGGCTGCTGCGGCCTGCTGCTGCTCGATGGCTCGAGCGATGGGCCGGATCCCAGGGACTCGAGCGGCGCTCCTCGCCCGTGAGTGAAAGGGGATTGGGTTTTGGGATAGTTTATTGTCCGTGACGCCACCCACGGCTGTGGTGATTGAGTGGACACCACCGCTGCTCTGTTTGGGGAGCCCGGGAGTGATGGTACGGAACAGCCAGTTGTGGATTTGTCCCTCCGTGGGTAGGGGTCTTGGTGCTCCCGGGGCCCGGTGATGGGATTGGGATAATGGACAGGCGGGGATGGGGCCTGTGGAGGTGCAGGGGCGCAGGGACAGCGCTGTGCCGCACGGCACGGAGGTACTCACTCAGCCAGTAAACACGACACAGTTCTCGGTAAACAAACGGCTGGTTGGACGGGTCCCTCGGACGGTTCACGGTGCTGATGTTCCCTGCAGTTAGCGGTGACGGTCTCTTCCCTGCACCTATGTAAAGTCTCTTGGTAGCAATGGGTCCCCACCGGTTACCCACTCCTCGGCTTCAATCTGGGCCGAAGGAGCCCTACTTTGCCCGCAGGCGCTGGCCCTGGGAAACTGGTGCCCTGGCGGTGGCGGTGTCTCCCCTTCACGGTCGGGCTGTTGCCTTCAATCGGGACTTGGTTGTTAGGAGACAGAGGTCCCCTTCACTGACGGATTTAGCAAATTATGGCGACTCCTAGCCTTGCCGGGATCCGAAAGGCCCCTGCCCTGGTGCTGACTGTTCTTCGTATACTGCTCCGGTACCGCCGGGTCACCACCCGTCCGCGGTCCTTCCAGCAACCTCCGAGCAGTCCCCCTGCAGACTATCACCGCCGTCTGCTGACCTTGCTGTCACTGTCCGGGGCACACACCCGGACCAACTTCAGGCTTTCTTAACTGTTTCTTTGCTGTCGCCACTCTTACTGTCCTCCTTTACCACCTCACTGTTTACTCCTCACACTTCAAACTCTCTCTCTCTGATCTGCCTGGCTTTTCCCGCCTCCAGGGCTGTGAACTCCTCGGTGGGCGGAGCCAACCGCCTGGCCCACCCCCTGGTGTGGACATCAGCCCCTGGAGGAAGGCAACAAGGATTTTGGGTTAGCTTGGTGTACCTGCAGGGAATGTGGGGTGCATGTGGTGTTGTGACCTGTGACCCCTGGCTTGCCCAGGGCGTCACATTCACCTCCTATTAAATTTGGTACACCTTTGGGCAGCCTGTGCACCACAAACTGAATTCTACATTAGCTATAATTTACCATAATTTATAACAAATATTGGTCTAAAGTAAAAAAAAACAACAAAAAAACAGTAGATCTTTTGGGACACTGGTTACCACATGCTTCTTACTAAACACCAGTCATTGAACACTACAAAGTTAGCCCACCAGTCTCCTCGCTCATTAGCATAAGATAAAAGATCTGTAGAAATACTTTCTCTAAAGATCCATTTATCTATGCTAGTGTATACAGGGACGGTTAAGCAGGGATTAGCAGTATGCACACAGAACTGCTCATGGTTCTGGGCGCATATTGCACCTGACAGGTTCCCTTTAATGACTATGTGACGCCCTGGCAAAACCAGGTAGTCACAGATAGGCCCCCGCATAACACCACCCCTCACTTAGGTAACACACAGCCGACCTGAAACCCTAGTCAACCCCCCTTAGGGAAAGATAGGCACACCAGTGGGCGGGATCAGGCGGTTGGACATGCCCACCCAGGGGTCTAGACAGCCCGGGGCGGGAAAACAAACAGTTTAAGCTCAGAGTTCAAGTTGAGAGGAGTGGAAGCTGGGGCTAGGTGTAGTCCCAGCAGGAGGAGAAGCTCAAGTTGAACGGTTGGCTAGGTGGCTGACGGTGGTCTCCGTCAGCAGGAGATGGGAAGACAGCTCGGCAGATCTGAGGTGGACCGGGACAGGGTTGTAGCCCGCTGGTACCGACACCGGAGAACTGACCCGGAAACCGTAGCACAGAGGGGGTATTCGGACCCTGAAACCAGGACCGAAACCAGCCGCCTAGCTAATTAACTGATTGAGGGCAGGATTATAGGTCCTGATCCACACAAAGTCCCTAAAAGAAGACAACAGCCCACCGATAGGGATAAGGCCACCACCAGGGCCCATAGATCCCATGGGCCAGCGTCTGCAGGCACGGCTTCTTAGGCCACATCCAGCCGGGAGCAGACTCCTGAGTTCCAGACCAGGCAGTCCACCATACACAAAACAAGTTCAGAGGGAAAAGACAGCAACCACCAGCCCAGGTGGGGCATCTGAATGCTACCGGCCGCGGCGGCCGGCCACCAGCACCTTGGTTTACCAAAAGACTCGTGTGATTCATTTACTGTGAGTAACCAAACATCCCCCCGCACGTCCGGGCGCACCAGCCCTTGCCATCGCTATACCCTGCACAAGGACACTGGGTCCCAGGGCAACCATCCCTAACCACGGAGGGGTTAACATCCAGCTGCCACTACATCTCCCCCGGGTGCCCCACAACAGCAGCGGTGGTGTCCCACCTCACCACACACCGTGTGTGGCGTCACGAACTTAATATAGCCTAGCCCGTACATCTACGTCTCCCTTTTTATTTGGCGTGTCCGCGAGACCCCCGAGTCCGGAGACCCTCGAGCCACCCACAGAAGGTCCGGATCCGAGCAGCGGCGGCTGCTGGCACGAGGGCGGCACAACTACGGCACATCCTACTCCATACCAGTCTTGATGGATCTGAACCAAAGAGTTTCGTGTTTTTGCGGTTTCCAAATGCTGACTGAATAAGAAATGACAATCCTTATTCATACGGCCACACACATTTTTATTCTGCAAGAAGATGCTGACAGTTACATAGCTTTAAAAATGTCATAATACAATTTGCAGATTCTCTTTCTCGCCTAAAATGAAAGAAAAAAAAAATTACCAGTGAGTCTTTATATTGTCCTGCTGAGTGGTTTTAATGTGAACACAAGAGTGCCACAACATTAAAACTACTGACAGGCTCAAGGGAGTCCGTGACCCCCAAAATGCATGTTAAAAAAGCTATGCAGTGTTGTATGGGACTTAGCCTTTACAAAAACCATACTAGCACTGGATCTGTTTACTGGAACAATGAGTGAGAAAATAACTTTTAATTCATAAGCAAATGCGATGGCTAGTGTGCACTAAACTCTTGGCCACGCTGTTATTTCTCCTCATTTGCATATTGTGGTCCTCCCCCACTTCTGATTGACAGTGCTCACTTCCCAGGGAAGGAAAAACTAGTGTGTCCATGTCATCACATGACAGCGATCTTCATCTTCATGACAGCGGTAGCCTCTAATGCAGAGGTCCCCAATCTGTCTAACCTTGAGAGCCACATTCATCTATGAAAGAGCAAACCAAGCCATATCCAGCTCTTAGAGAATGTCGTGAGCCACACACAGCTCTGAGACAGGGTCACGAGCCACATCCAGCTCTCACAGAGGATCGTTAGTCACATACAGGTCTGAGAGAGGGTTGCGAGCCACATTCAGCTCTGAGAGAGAGTTGTGAGCCACATCCAAGTCTGAGAGAGATTTGTGAGCCACATTCAGCTCTGAGAGAGGGTTGTGAGCCACATCCAGCTCTGAGAGAGGGTCGTGAGCCACATCCAGCTCTGAGAGAGGGTCGTGAGCCACATCCAGCTCTGAGAGAGGGTCGTGAGCCACATCCAGCTCTGAGAGAGGGTCGTGAGCCACATCCAGCTCTGAGAGAGGGTCGTGAGCCACATCCAGCTCTGAGAGAGGGTCGTGAGCCACATCCAGCTCTGAGAGAGGGTCGTGAGCCACATCCAGCTCTGAGAGAGGGTCGTGAGCCACATCCAGCTCTGAGAGAGGGTCGTGAGCCACATTCAGCTCTGAGAGAAGGTTGTGAGCCACATCCAACTATGAGAAAGGGTTGTCAGCCACATCCAGCTCTGAGAGAAGGTTGTGAGCCACATCCAACTATGAGAAAGGGTCGTGAGCAACATCCAGCTCTGAGAGAAGGTTGTGAGCCACATCCAACTATGAGAAAGGGTTGTGAGCCACATCCAGCTCTGAGAGAAGGTTGTGAGCCACATCCAACTATGAGAAAGGGTCGTGAGCAACATCCAGCTCTGAGAGAACGTTGTGAGCCACATCCAACTATAAGAAAGGGTCGTGAGCCACATCCAGCTCTGAAAGAAGGTTGTGAGCTACATCCAGCTCTGAGAGAAGGTTGTGAGCCACATCCAGCTCTGAAAGAGGGTTGTGAGCCACATCCAGCTCTGACAGAGGGTTGCAAGCCACATTCAGCTCTGAGACAGGGTCATGACCCACATCCAAGTCTGAGAGAGAGTTGTGAGCCACATTTAACTCTGAGAGAGGGTCGTGAGCCACATCCAGCTCTGAGAAAGGGTCGTGAGCCACATCCAGCCCTGAGAGAGGGACTCGTGAGCCACATCCAGCTCCAGCCACTCTCACCATAGTGGCACCCAGACCCAGAACATAATAAAGAATCCAAGGTGCTGACTTCAAAACTAATAAAATAATCTGTGGGATGTACTGATAAATCAAGTCTAATACATGGAGTCTTGGTGCAGGTACCAAAAGACACCTTCAGAAGTCTTGTCTTTTTGTCCTTGCCTCAATCGGTTGTCAGCACAAGGAGGGCATAAAATAAATCTGGAGGTCCAATATATTAACTGTTGGGTCTATACATGCAGAATCTTAAAGGTATATGTGTGCTATGTCTCTTACTAGCCATACTCTGTCAAATGTTTTGAATGTTATAGACAAATTGATATTGTCAACTATAACTGGAAATCGCCATGTACGTATGGGAATGAACCTCAATGGGGGTGGGGGAATCCTGCCTTAAAATATCTCAAATAATTACAGTGAGTATCTCAGTACAAATACACTTTCATGGCAATCCCCTTTAAGTAGTTAAACATCTTGGGAAAAGTCTGGCTTGTCCGGCACAATGAGGCAGCAGCTGTCACCAGAATGACTGTATAGAATCACTTATCACCGTGTCTGAGAAGAGGCTTCCTGTTGTTCTTTCCCCTCCTTTCTCCAGTTCCCTTTTTATTCAGTGTTTTGGCTAATGTAATATATGCATAATCATGCTATTAAAACAAATCACAGATTTCCCACAACTCCCCCAATAATCCACTATTATCTGTTGAGTGGAACAAATATTCCTTTCTCTGCAAAACTCATAAGAAAATAGTGGAAACAGTTATCCTCATATTTCAAATATTTGTGTCCTTAATTTAGGGTGCAGTAACCGAAAGTAGGGAAAATAAATTCAGAGTCTTATATACTCATTAATTTTCTGCTTTTCTTAAAGTTATTCCGTACAATGTTCTTTAAATTCAGTATAGCAGTGAGGGGTGTACGTACTAAGCTACTATAGTGCATACATTACTGAATATGTTACTATAGATCATGTCCTGTAGTAATATACAATGGTTTAGTATTATTCTTTTACGATGCATTTATGTGTATACTGTGTAACAATGCATCTGTACCGAAGAGCGGATTTATTTGACATAGTATAAGTAGCTGAAGGATAACCGAGTGTTAAATATTTGAGCTGATTTCAATGAATAGGGGCTTGTACTGTTCCTTTTAATGGGATTACAGGACTAAGGAATATTTCACCATAAGTTTGCAACAGTATCTCAAAAATTTGGTTATGGTAGTAAGTTCTTGATACAAACATACTTCACATGGAAATGCTTTCTCTTGGATATGTCTGGTTCTATGGTCCTCAATTATCAGCAGAGATGAAAAATTCTATAATGGCCACCTATATTGTAGCTGGTTTATTTAAGGACATTGTGCAGAGCAGCTTTGACTCACCAGGTCTGAGCAATCCAACCTGAACATACATGCACCCAAGCATGGACTGGCCCAAAGGGAAATGGAGAATTTCCTGGTGGGCCCCTGTGCTGTAGAGAGCCACTTACCACCCAATGGATTTCCAATCAAACACTGATTTTAAGATTCCCCTTCTCCTGGACATTGATGTTGGATGCCTACTTCTTTCCCCCAATATGAGCAGTATTTGGCCCCATTATTACATTATACACTAGGTACAGAAAAAAGCAACATCTCTTCATTCACCCAACAAAGTACCCAGTACATTATTACATAGAAGTACAGATAAATGTGTGAATGAGGCTAGCTGAACAGTGGACCCCCAGAGTCAGTGTTACTGGTGGCCCTCAGAGTCAGTGTTACTAGTGGGCCCACAAAGTCAGTGTTACTGGGGCCCCCCAAAGTCAGTGTTACGGGTGGACCCACAGAGGCGGTTTTACTGGTGGACCCACAGAGTCAGTGTTACTGGTGGGCCCCCAGAGTCAGTGTTACTGGTGGGCCCCCAGAGTCAGTGTTACTAGTGGGCCCCCAGAGTCAGTGTTACTGGTGGGCCCCCAGAGGCAGCGTTACTGATGGACCCACAGAGTTAGTGTTACTGGTGAGCCTCCAGAGTCAGTGTTACTGGTGAGCCTCCAGAGTCAGTGTTACTGGTGAGCCCACAAAGTCAGTGTTACTGGTGGACCCACAGAGTCAGTGTTACTGGTGGACCCACAGAGTCAGTGTTACTGGTGGACCCACAGAGTCAGTGTTACTGGTGGACCCACAGAGTCAGTGTTACTGGTGGACCCCCAGAGTCAGTGTTACTTGTGGACCCCCAGAGTCAGTGTTACTGGTGAGCTCTTGGCAGTTTAGGCTGACATTGCCTGCACCTCTCACTTTCTAAGGTCACCAGAATAAATCGCAATAAACCCAGTCTTCTTACCTAGATCACTCTCTTTTTCAGCATTGTTTCCTGCTCCACACCATAGTGTTCCTGGGTAGGTGAAGCCCCTCTTGACTCTGCCATGTTGTCGTCTCTTTCTAGTGGTATGTGCACTCAAGAAGATCAAACATGCCATCCTGGCTTCTGTAAAACCTCCAAAGCCAAAGTCCCACACAGCATCTTGATTTTTCCTCTGGCATATGGAAAGGAAGTCTCTGACAGTCTGAGCATCTTCCTCCAGAGAGCATGACACAAGCTGCCTGCTCTTGTCCCATATTGATGTCACCAGTTCTTCACCATCAGTCACTTGGTACAGAGAATGGTGTCCCTGAAAGGACAGCTGGGCACAGTCCTGCACTCCCACATTGCCCTGGTCACCATGAGCCCCCAGCACCCAATACACAAAGGCGCTTATTAAGAGAGCCAGCATCTCCCCCCACGTCTCCACTAAGTTCAGCACCACAATCAGGAGACAGCACCAGCTGAGAGCAAAGTGCCTTTATGAGGGGACTTTGCAAGGTGGTCTGATCACAGACATTTAGGAGGAGGGACTTCAGATCAGTAATGTCTCTCTCTGTCCCTACATAAATCATTAGGATCTACCTCCTGTAATACAGAAGTTGTGTTACTACTATGGATCTGATCTAAAATCTTGAAAGCTCAGATGACCACCCCTCCACATATATCTATTTCTCTGGATACAGCTCTTTTCATCTATTGAGTCCCAGGAACCTGTTGTTTTGTCAGAGCTGAAAGCTGTTCACTGAGTATATAAAAGGCCATTGCTGGAGGAGCTGCATTATCCCGAGCAGCTTTTATATGTGAATGAAGGTAAATGTAGACATGGAGGTGATGATAATTAAAATGTAGCTCAATTCCTGAAAATATTCCTCAACTACAAACAATTATGACAGATATAATCCCTGAGCAAATTGTAAAAATTGTAAAGAATTTTTTTTTTCTTTAGTTTCAACCAGAAAATACACAATTAGGCCAGTCGTTCACACTGCTTTTGGGTGATCTTATGCCACTCCTGCTGCAAAAATGTAAGCAGTTCTTCGTTTGATGGCTTGTGACTCTCCATCTTCCTCTTGATTATATTCCAGAGGTTTTCAATGGGGTTCAGGTCTGGAGATTGCGCTGGCCATGACAGGGTTTTGATGTGGTGGTCCTTCATCAACACATTGATTGACCTAGCTGTGTGGCACATTGTCCTGCTGGAAAAAACAGTCCTCAGAGTTGGGGAACATTGCCTGAGCAGAAGGAAGCAACTGTTTATCCAGGATAACCTTGTATACGGCTTGATTCATACGTCCTTCCCAAAGTTTAATCTGCCCAATTGCAGCCTTGCTGAAGCATCCCCAGATCATCACTGATCCCCCACCAAATTTCACAGTGGGTGCAAGACACTGTGGCTTGTACACCTTTCCAGGTCTCCGTCTAACCAATAGATGACCAGGTGTTGGGTAAAGCTGAAAATTAGACTCATCAGAGAAGATTACCTTACTCTAGAAATTGGGCAGGAATTTAGGGTTTGTGCCCACAATCCGGAGTGCCAGCGTTTTGGACACTGTGTTTTCTCTTCCGGAGACACTAGCATCCTGGGAGGGAGAACACACTGTACATGCCCTCGATGAGGATTAGTGACACAGCGTAATATCTATGTGTGCTCCCACTCAAAACAATTGCGTCTCTGCAAGAATAACTTGACATGCTGTGGCATGAAAATCCATGCCGCATGTGTGCCGCCCCTGTGGAAGCAGCCGAGCTGCTCGGATCCGGGGTCGCTGAGGCTCGAGGATCTCCGGACCCAGGGTTGTGTGGCAACTCGAATGAAAGGAGGGTATTTACAGGGGAATGGATATATAGTTCGCAACGCCACCCATAGTGTACGGTAATTTGGGGAGTACCGCCGCTGCCATTGGGAGTACCCGGGGTGATGAAGTGGAGCAGCAAGGTGTCGTAGCCCTCCACGGGTAGGGGGATGCCCTGGGACTCGGCGTGGGGTGCCGTGGGATGCAGGGGTCACTCTCGTACTCACTCAGTCAATAAGCAGACGCTGACAACCGGGTAAACCAACTCTCTGGGTGCCTCTGCCGCTGAGGGGAGCTCGTCCGGGTCCTGTCCCCTATAGTGTTGCGTGGTGATCTGTGACCTGCTTCCTGGCACTAATTTTAACTTCAACGTGGTGGCCCAGTAGTATGGAACTTGCCGGGCCCCGCTCCCCACTGTTGCTAAGTGTGGGAGCTTGCTCTCAGGGCTCACGCTTGGGATTTTCTGGACCATTTTGGATTGGAAAGTCCTATCCCCCTCGTTGTGCTAATGCCCCGATTCTGGAGAGGGTGGGAACAGATCATAAAGGCTCCGTTCTCAACAGATGAATTGTCGGGTTGCCTAAAGCTATTCCCCGACCTAGGGTCCGTGTACCCCGTCGTGCCCTCAGTCCCGGACCGTTGATAGTGTTAGGCTGCCGGCTGTCCTCCTCAACAGGTCCAGGCACCTTGCCACAATTCCCTGCGACCGGGGCTCCGACTCCTCTAGGCCCAGACCACCGTCTACAACCTAGACAGCTTCTCTAGGAGCCACCGTTCCCGATCTCCTCTCACTCTCACTCTCTCCTGACTCTAGACTGACTATACTCCTCCCCTCCCCTCCCTGACCCGCAGGTGGGCGACTCTATTCCACTCAAGCCACTGGTGTGCCTGGTGGGTGTGGTGCAAGGTGTATCTAGATTTGATTTTCTGTTGGAGGCAACACTATTAGATAGGGACCCAGAACCATGAGGGACTTGGAATACTGCACGGAAGGGCAGTTTGTACAGTACCCTGTGACGACCTGATAGTCCAGGGGTGTCACACATGTCAGTTTACGCAGTGTTAAAAAGAAGCACCGTCGGCAGCAGATTTCCATAAATCCCATCCTCTGCGCTTGTACTGTACTATGCAGTGCAGAAAACATGCTGCATCCAAAACGCTACTAATCCTGATCGTGGACATGAATCCTTACTGAAATCACTAGATGTAAAAGGAATCAAGAGGTAAAAGTGAGATATTGACATGACATCTATTAAAAGAAAACTTGAATTGCTTCTCCTTCAAGAGATGTTCTGCAGCAGTGTCCCCAAGTGGCCCCTACTGTGTGTCCTCAGTGCGGAAGTTAATTCCCTCTAGTGGCAGCCGCAAAGTATTCATTGCTCGCCACCGACCCCATTGTGGGCAAAAAAGGCCATTGCCAGCGTGGTTAGAGATAGGATGGTATTTGGTTGTGTACAATGAATTTAAGAATGACATTACCCCCGGACTGTGAACTATCAATTGTATATAAACCCTAACTGTGTCCAAGTTTTCAGCCGACCCAAAGACTAAGCTGTACAACTGTACTCACCCTCCTCACAGGACACCATCTGATACATATTCATGCGCATCTCAAGATGTGCGAACTGTGAACACATAATCCTCTGAGCAATCTGAAAGCATAAGGCCTTATTCACACAATGAGTCTGTCAGGATTTAGGCCTAGTAAGAGGTAGGGGCAGAGGAATGGGAGTATAAAAGACTTTAGTGTGTAGCCTGCAACCATGGAGACACATGGCTCTGCAAAGGAGCTGCGTACACTGAAGAATAGTACATTTTAAAACAAGAATTTTTAATGTTTAAATTATTAGAGTGTCTTCATTTTGGACTTTAAGGTAAAATTACATTTAAAATGTTGAATTATGAATTTTAAAACTGCATAGAAAAATTTGTATTGAATTGATGATGCCCTACAACTTTGTAATTCACTTTTTTTTCTCTCGTTCCGTTTTCAAAATAAAAATGCTAACTCCGTTGTTTTCCACCACGTGGCGCTATAGGTGGTTTCATTGTGTAGCGCATGGCTACTTTACTATACCTAGACACCGCTTCTATGCCTATAGCTGCCGCCGTTCTCAAGTTAATGGCGGTGGACACACTGTATATCTTTTTGTGTAAACTGTATTATGCTATGTGTCACGCTATGCAGTTTTGTAATTTTATTTTTGATTTGTGATTTTCGCTGGTGCACGCAATTCATGAATCTTGTGCAAAGACCAATATTTTTCTTGTTTTCTGTCTTTAAAGGGCACATCTGGGACTTAAAAAAAATGTGCCTAAACACTAACAGGCAGGTAGTTGCTACCTACCTGCCTATTTTGCTTAGTGCTGTTTTTCGATGGCACAGAGCGGTAACAGACAACTCCTGCCGGCGATACAATGGCTTTGTCTGCAGAGTTGAATCTTCTTTTCTTTTTCGCTCCTAATTGGGAGACCCAGACAGTGGGTGTATAGCTACTGCCTCTGGAGGCCGCACAAAGAACTACACTTAAAAGTGTAAGGCCCCTCCCCTTCTGGCTATACACCCTCCCGTAGGAGTACGGATTCCTCAGTTTTAGCTTTGTGCGCAAGGAGGTCAGACACGCACGCATAGCTCCATTGTTTTTAGTCAGCAGCAGCTGCTGACTATGTCGGATGGAAGAAAAGAGGACACATACAGTGTCCCCAGCATGCTCCCTTCTCACCCCACTTATGTCGGAGGTGTTTGTAAGGTTGAGGTACCCATTGCGGGTACGGCGGCAGGAGCCCACATGCTGATTCCTTCCCCATCCCTTTTTACAGGGCTCTGGGTGAAGTGGGATTTACCGGTCTCCAGGCACTGAGACCGGGCTCCATCTACAGCCCCTGGAGAAGATGCTGGATGGAGCGGAGTACGTCAGGGACATGGCCCTGCTTCCTTAAGGTACTCTGTGTCCCCGTGCATTTGGCGCTCACACCGCAGCATGCTGGGTGTTGTAGTGCGCCGGGGGACGTCAGCGCTGCGGCGCCTGTGCCATGGCCTCATTCAGCTTAGCTGAAGCAGGCACACTTATGGGATCGGCCGCGCCGGCCGCTGGGGCTGCGGCACGGCTGGCACTTGTAGTGCGCCGGGGACTTCAGCGCGGCCTGCGCTTTTACGGCGGCCGCGCTGATAACTACAGTCCCCGGCTTTTTGCGGCCTGTTTCCGTTCGTTCCCGCCCCCGGACCTGCCAGTCAGGAGAGGGGCGGGACGCTGCCTACGTCTAGGACTCGGTCGCGCCGGCCGCTGGAATAGCGGCGCGGCTGGCACTTGTAGTGCGCCGGGGACTTCAGCGCGGCCCGCGCTTTTACGGCGGCCGCGCTGATAACTCGAGTCCCCGGCTTTTGCGGCCTGCTTTCGTTCGTTCCCGCCCCCAGACCTGCCAGTCAGGAGAGGGGCGGGACGCTGGCCAGTGCATCAGCGCTGAGGGCTGGAGTCGTTTTTACATACTCCAGCCCTCACAGTCAGCACAGAGGGGACACTGTTCCCGCACTTTTGTTTGGGAACTCCCACGGACCGCCCCTCTCCACACAAGCCGGCAGCCATTCTTGCCAGACACGCTGCGCTGCAGAGGGGAGCCGGGGAGACCCAGACAAGGCATTCTGCAGCCTCTTACCCGCTGTTCAGCGGGCGGTAAGCAGCCCTCAGGGCTCACCCCCTCTTGTGCTCGTAGTATTCTTAGTATTTTGTTGCTACAAATACTTTGTACTGCATAGCGCTGGTCGCCCTTTTGGCTATAGACTCTCTCACATGCAGAGAGCCAGCAGCATGTCGCCCGTAAAACGCAAGGGTGCCAAAGCACAGACATTATATGCTTCCTGCACCGCATGTGGGACTTTTCTACCGGCAGGCTCCACGGACCCCCATTGTGTGCAGTGCTCGGCCCCTGCGGCGCTTGCACAGTCGGGACCTCTGCTGGACGTGTCCCAGGGTGTACCACCTGTGAATGCTGTCCAGGTGACAGGAACTGAGTTTGCAGCTTTTGCTGACAGAATGTCTCTCACTATGTCACAAATTCTTGACACATTGCGAGCTAGGCCTGTACTTCACACCTCGGACACTGTGCAATCATTGCCCCCTGGTCCCCCTCAGCTCCTAGCTCCGGGACGGGCATCTACACCTCAGGGTGAAGACTCTGACTCGGACGATGGCCCCGGGCAGCCTAAGCGGGCTCGTTATGACGGGCCTTCACATTCATCTCAATGGTCTGGATCCCAGCGGGATGAATCTATGGGTGATGAGGCGGACGTAACTGATCAGGATTCTGATCCTGGGACCGCTCTCAATCTAGATACACCAGATGGTGACGCCATAGTTAATGATCTTATATTTAACATCAATAAGATGTTGAATATTTCCCCACCAGCTCCTCCTGTAGAGGAGTCAGCTTCGCAGCACGAGAGAATCCATTTCAGATACCCTAAGCGTACATTAAGCACTTTTCTGGACCACGCTGACTTCAGAGACGCAATGCAGAAACCCCACGCTTATCCTGAAAGGCGTTTTCCTAAACGACTTAAAGATACACGCTACCCTTTTCCCTCTGAAGTGGTCAAGGGTTGGACCCAGTGTCCAAAAGTGGATCCTCCAATTTCCAGGCTTGCAGCTAGATCCTTGGTTGCTGTTGAAGATGGAGCGGCACTTAAAGATGCCACTGACAGGCAGATGGAGCTCTGGCTGAAATCCATCTATGAAGCGATTGGAGCGTCATTAGCGCCTTCTTTTGCGGCCGTATGGGCACTCCAAGCTATCACGGCCGGGCTTGCGCGAGTCGACTCAGTCACACGTGCATTTGCCCCGCAGGTAGCACCATTGACCTCGCAAATGGCGGCATTCGCGTCGTACGCGATTAATGCTGTTCTGGACGCTACAAGCCGCACGGCAGTGGCGTCAGCCAACTCAGTTGTTTTGCGTAGGGCTCTGTGGTTGAGACATTGGAAAGCAGATTCTCATTCCAAGAAGTGCTTAACCAATTTGCCTTTTTCTCGTGACCGATTGTTTGGAGAGCGTTTGGATGAAATCATCAAACACTCCAAGGGTAAGGACTCTTCCTTACCGCAACACAGACAAAACAAGCCCCAACAGAGGAGGGGTCAGTCTGGTTATCGGTCCTTTCGAGGACAGGGCAGGTCCCAATTCGCCTCGTCAAAAAAGACTCAAAAGGACCAGAGACGTTCAAATCCTTGGAGGTCTCAGTCACGCCCAAAAAGACCAGCCGGAGGAACCGTTGCCAAAACGACGTCCTCCTGACTTGCGGTCTCCGATACCCACGCCCGCGGTCGGTGGGAGGCTGTCCCACTTTGGCGACATTTGGCTAGCAAGCGTCAAAGACCGTTGGGTGAGAGATATTCTATCTCACGGGTACAGGATAGAGTTCAGTTCTCGTCCGCCAACTCGTTTCTTCCGAACTTCTCCACCACCAGACCGAGCCGATGCTCTGTGGCAGGTGGTGGCCGCTCTAAAGGCGGAAGGAGTGGTGACCTCCGTCCCTCTTCAGGAACAGGGTCACGGTTTTTACTCCAATCTGTTTGTGGTCCCAAAAAAGGACGGATCGTATCGTCCCGTCCTGGATCTGAAGTTGCTCAACAGACACGTAAAAGTCAGGAGGTTCCGGATGGAATCCCTACGCTCCGTCATAGCCTCAATGTCTCAGGGAGATTTTCTAGCATCAATAGACATCAAAGATGCGTATCTCCACGTGCCGATTGCACCAGAGCATCAGCGTTTCCTACGTTTCGTCATACACGACGAGCACCTACAGTTCGTAGCGTTACCCTTCGGTCTGGCAACAGCCCCCCGGGTCTTCACCAAAGTCATGGCAGCAGTAGTAGCTGTTCTGCACTCGCAGGGTCACTCGGTCATCCCGTATCTAGACGACCTGCTTATAAAGGCATCCTCTCAAGAAGCATGCCAACACAGTCTGGAGGTGGCGCTAGACACTCTCCAGACTTTCGGGTGGATTATCAACTTTCCAAAGTCTCATCTAACCCCGACCCAATCTCTGACTTATCTTGGCATGGAGTTTCATACTCTATCAGCGATAGTGAGGCTTCCACTGGACAAGCAGTGCTCGCTACGGACTGGAGTGCAATCTCTCCTTCAGAGCCAGTCGCACTCACTGAGGCGCCTCATGCATTTCCTAGGAAAGATGGTAGCAGCAATGGAGGCAGTCCCGTTCGCGCAGTTTCATCTGCGCCCTCTCCAATGGGACATTCTGCGCCAATGGGATGGGAGATCGACGTCCCTCGACAGGACGGTCTCCCTCTCTCAGACTGCCAAGGACTCTCTACGTTGGTGGCTTCTCCCCAACTCATTGTCACAGGGAAAGTCGTTCCTTCCCCCGTCCTGGGCAGTGGTCACGACAGATGCGAGCCTATCAGGGTGGGGAGCGGTGTTTCTCCACCACAGGGCTCAGGGGACGTGGACTCAGGAAGAGTCCACCTTGCAGATCAATGTTCTGGAAATCAGAGCAATCTATCTTGCTCTGCGAGCCTTCCAACAATGGCTGGAAGGCAAGCAGATTCGGATTCAGTCGGACAACTCCACAGCGGTGGCGTACATCAACCACCAAGGGGGAACACGCAGTCGCCAAGCTTTTCAAGAAGTCCAGCGGATTTTGACGTGGGTGGAAAGCAGAGCGTCCACCATATCTGCAGTTCACATCCCAGGCGTGGAAAACTGGGAAGCGGACTTTCTCAGTCGCCAGGGCATGGACGCAGGAGAATGGTCCCTTCACCCGGACGTGTTTCAACAGATCTGTTGCCGCTGGGGGTCGCCGGACGTCGATCTGATGGCGTCACGGCACAACAACAAGGTCCCAGTTTTCATGGCACGGTCTCACGATCACCGAGCGCTGGCGGCAGACGCATTGGTTCAGGATTGGTCGCAATTCCGACTCCCCTATGTGTTCCCACCTCTAGCATTGTTACCCAGAGTTCTCCGGAAAATCAAGTCCGACTGCCAGCGAGCCATACTCGTCGCTCCAAATTGGCCAAGAAGGTCGTGGTACCCGGATCTGTGGCATCTCACGGTAGGCCAGCCGTGGGCACTACCAGACCGTCCAGATCTGCTGTCTCAAGGGCCGTTTTTCCATCAGAATTCTGCGGCCCTGAACCTGACTGTGTGGCCATTGAGTCCTGGATCCTAGCGGCCTCAGGTTTATCTCAGGGAGTTGTTGCCACAATGAGACAGGCTAGAAAACCATCCTCAGCTAAGATCTATCACAGAACGTGGAAGATATTCTTAGCGTGGTGCTTGGCTCAAGGGTTTTCTCCCTGGCCATTTGCATTGCCAATTTTTCTTTCCTTCCTGCAGTCTGGGTTGGAAAAAGGTTTGTCCCTTAGCTCGCTTAAGGGTCAAGTCTCCGCGTTATCCGTATTCTTTCAGAAGCGCTTGGCACAGCTTTCTAAAGTACGCACGTTTCTCCAAGGAGTTTGTCATATCGTTCCTCCTTACAGACGGCCATTGGAACCCTGGGATCTGAACAAGGTTCTCCTTGCTCTTCAAAAGCCGCCTTTCGAGCCCTTGAAAGAGGTTCCCCTTTCTCGGCTTTCACAAAAGGTAGTTTTTCTTGTAGCGGTCACGTCTCTTCGAAGAGTGTCCGAGCTGGCGGCGTTATCTTGCAAATCTCCCTTCCTGGTGTTTCACCAAGACAAGGTAGTACTGCGTCCAATTCCAGAGTTTTCTCCCAAGGTGGTTTCTTCCTTTCATCTCAATCAGGATATCACTTTGCCATCTTTGTGTCCGCATCCAGTTCACCAATTTGAAAAGGGTTTACATCTGTTGGACCTGGTGAGAGCACTCAGGATTTACATTTCTCGCACGGCGCCTCTACGCCGTTCGGATGCGCTCTTTGTCCTAGTCGCTGGTCAGCATAAGGGATCGCAAGCTTCCAAATCCACCCTGGCGCGGTGGATCAAGGAACCAATTCTTCACACATACCGTTCTGCTGGGCTTCAGATTCCATCTGGACTGAAGGCCCATTCTACCAGAGCCGTTGGTGCGTCCTGGGCGTTGAGGCATCAGGCTACGGCTCAGCAAGTGTGCCAGGCGGCTACCTGGTCGAGTCTGCACACGTTTACCAAACACTATCAAGTGCATACCTACGCTTCGGCAGACGCCAGCCTAGGTAGACGGGTCCTTCAGGCGGCGGTGGCCCACCTGTAGGAAGAGGCTGTATGACAGCCCGTTCATGTGGTATCTTTTTACCCACCCAGGGACTGCTTTTGGACGTCCCACTGTCTGGGTCTCCCAATTAGGAGCGAAAAAGAAGAAGGGAATTTTGTTTACTTACCGTAAATTCCTTTTCTTCTAGCTCCAATTGGGAGACCCAGCACCCGCCCTATTTGTTTTTAGGGTTTCGTTTTTTTCGGGTGCACATGTTGTTCACGTTGTTTCTTAAGTTCTCCGATCTAGTTATCGGATTGAATTTGTTTTTGAAACTGTTATTGGCTTTCCTCCTTCTTGCTTTGGTACTAAAACTGAGGAATCCGTACTCCTACGGGAGGGTGTATAGCCAGAAGGGGAGGGGCCTTACACTTTTAAGTGTAGTTCTTTGTGCGGCCTCCAGAGGCAGTAGCTATACACCCACTGTCTGGGTCTCCCAATTGGAGCTAGAAGAAAAGGAATTTACGGTAAGTAAACAAAATTCCCTTCTTCTGCTCTGCTCTGTAGACAGGTGGGACAGCTGATGTCATGCCGATAGGCAGCTGACCCCCGAGTTAGGCAGCAGGGAGCTGGCAGTCAAAGTAGGGGAACCTATGCAAAACAAGAATGCCACGGAGACACCATCACATGTTTCTCAACGCTGGAAACTAGCCAGGTCTATCACCGGGAAGGAACAACCACGGGAAGGGCAGTCTCCAGTCAAGGAAACCACCTATACCAAAACATGGTATCCATCCACAGACAGCTGTTTCGGGGTATTTGCCCCTCATCAGTGTGGAGTAGGAAACTGGCTAGTGGGAGAAATACCTAGTAAAAGACTACATAGGTAAGGATGGTTGACCTCGGGGAGAACAACATCCAACACCGCGGAGACCCCATCACGTGTTTCTCAACGCAGTGACACTGGAACAAGGCCCCCTGGGAAAATATGCAAAACAAGAATGCCGCGGAGACACCATCACATGTTTCTCAACGCTGGCAGGAAACTAGCCAGGTCTATCACCGGGAAGGAACAACCACGGGAAGGGCAGTCTCCAGGCAAGGAAACCACCTATACCAAAACATGGTATCCATCCACAGACAGCTGTTTCGGGGTATTTGCCCCTCATCAGTGTGGAGTAGGAAACTGGCTAGTGGGAGCAATGCCTAGTAGAAGACTACATAGGTAAGGATGGTTGACCTTGGGGAGATCATCATCCAACACCGCGGAGACACCATCACGTGTTTCTCAACGCAGGGACACTAGAACAAGGCCCCCTGGGAAAATATGCAAAACAAGACTGCCGCAGAGACACCATCACATGTTTTTCAACACTGATGAGGGGCAAATACCCTGAAACAGCTGTCTGTGGATGGATACCATGTTTGGCATAGGTGGTCTCCTTGACTGGAGACTGCCCTTCTTGTGGTTGTTCCTTCCTGGTGAAAGACCTGGCTAGTTTCCTGCCAGCGTTGAGAAACATGTGATGGTGTCTCCGTGGCATTCTTGTTTTGCATATTTTCCCAGGGGACCTTGTTCTAGTGTCACTGCGTTGAGAAACATGTGATGGTGTCTCCGCAGTGTTGGATGTTGATCTCCCCGAGGTCAACCATCCTTACCTATGTAGTTTTCTACTAGGCATTACTCCCACTAGCCAGTTTCCTACTCCACACTGATGAGGGGCAAATACCCCGAAACAGCTGTCTGTGGATGGATACTATGTTTGGCATAGGCGGTGTCCTTGACTGGAGACTGCCCTTCCCGTGGTTGTTCCTTCCTGGTGAAAGACCTGGCTAGTTTCCTGCCAGCGTTGAGAAACATGTGATGGTGTCTCCGTGGCATTCTTGTTTTGCATTAGCCAATTACGACGGATCCGGCAAAAGCCGGATGCAACGCAAGGCCATCAGGCACAATCCGGCGCTAATACAAATCAATGGGGATAAAACAGATCTGGTGCCGAATCCGTTTTATCCGTTTTTTTCCGGATTGTGCCTGATAGGAAAAAAACTGATGTGTGAAAGTAGCCTAAACCACAGCTTTAAAACAATTGTTTGATGAATTTATTTGAAATAAAAATGTAATTAATCAAGAGATAATAGAAAAAGAAGTGAGATCCAGCACCAGGAATGGGAAAATTAAAAATCCATTTTATTGTGCCAATGCATATTAAAATTTCAGCAGGTACAGCATATCAGTCGGATGGTAACAGAACATTCCTGGCGCTGGATCTCTCTTCTTTTTCTACTATTGATTGACTGCCAAGTCAAATACGTGCGCAGGACCTGGAACACACCAGCAAGGCAGTACGGTGAGCTGGATTACCCCTTTTCCTTAATCAAGAGATATTCACGCCAAAAAATAACAGACAGAAATTCAATGATGAATTGGACCTTTACAATTTATTTTGGTTTTTTTTGGAAACAGATAAAAAAAAATAATATATATATATATATATATATATATATATATATATATGTGTGAACAACAACAAGGCAGAGTCCAGCAATAACGTGAGCAATCCAGGATGCTGTTAAAATTTTTTTTCCTTCTTTTTATTCATATATTCATTAAAATATAATGGTCCAAGCAATTCAGAACAGCATTATCGCAGGAAAATAGCGCAGATAGGACTACGCGTTTCAGCGGTAAAATCCGCCTTCTTCATGGTCCAGAATCTGATCTGCTTTCCAAACATAGAACCTTATATACATCTCTCTCCCATCAGGGTAATTATAAACATGTGTGAGAGATTTAAAAACATGTGCTAGAAAAGCAAATCAAACATATAAGCTATCCGCATATTGATCAATATACAGCATGCATAAGAGTTATAAAAAAAGGATTCAACATTTTGGAGAAAAATACAATCAGAAAATCCAATAACCTGACCATAAAATTCTTTTTAAAGTGATACAAAAGCCTAACACAGTAGTAATAGCCAGCGGCATATAATGCAACAATGTATCAATAGTGCATAATGATATCCATACGATTGTTAAAGCCCTGTGTTACGGTTGCTGCGAGCACTGGAGACTATGTCCAGATTTCTTGCTACTGCACATGTGCGAGCGCTGGAGACTAAGTCAAGATTTCTTGCTACTGCACATGTGCGAGCGCTGGAGACTAAGTCCAGATTTCTTGCTACTGCACATGTGCGAGCGCTGGAGACTAAGTCCAGATTTCTTGCTACTGCACATGTGCGAGCGCCGGAGACTAAGTCCAATCTTGGAGCCATTGCACATGTGCGGGTGACATCATCGCTGACACGAGGTCACATGTCTCTGACACCTTCTATGCCGATTGGTCGCTGGTCATGTGCTTGTGACGTCTTGCTCGGTGATAGGCCAGCATGACGTCACTCCTGTCGTTCTGGAAGCGGATTGGCTCTGGTGTCCTCCATCTTGGATGAGGCACAGAGTCTATATAAGACCCTGACACACGCCGCATGGTGCTCAGTCCTCTTGGTTCATGCATATGAGTAGACGCTCTGTGCGCGTTCCTCTAGGCATTCCTCTGTCTATGCTAGGTGAGCGCTACCGGCAGGGTAGCGTTCTTATACCTTACAGCTTCGGCTGCTGTCCGTATCCTTACCTCTTAGGGGAGCGGACATAGGCAGGTGCCTGAGGCACATGGTCTGGCTGGGCCTTGTGATTGTACTCGTAGGTGGACGTTGCCGCTAGGGTAACGTTCCTTATACTGCGTCTGGCAGTTGTTCGTATCCTCGCACACTAGGGGAGCGAACAGAGGTAGGAGCTTTGTGCGGCTTACGCTGCTGTTCGTCTCTTTTCCACCACTAGAAGAGCGGACCTAGGCAGGTGCCATATCTAGTGGTTCGTGTCCTCGCACACTAGTGGAGCGAACGCAGGTAGGAGCTTTGTGCGGCTTACGCTGCTGTTCGTCTCTTTTGCACCACTAGAAGAGCGGACCTAGGTAGGTGCCATTTCGCACACATTGCCTTTGTCTCTGTGATTATTAACAGAGATCATTCCACACACCCTCCAAGTAAGGGAGGAATTGCTTTACTTTCTTATTATATCCTTCTGTGAGTTAACAGAGGTATCGCACTCTGCCATAGTCTGCAGCAAAGTCTTTGCACGGTGGACCCTGACTGTCTGATACTCCTTTCGGTTATTATCAGACAGCCCCCCGTAACATTAGGACTGAGCCAAGGGTCTGGCAGTTATGGCAGAATATCAGCAGTTACACCGTTACATACAAGTACTTGAGTCACGGCTCAAGAGTATAGAGGATAAACCTCAGACCATGGTGACATCTGCACATGATCCTCGACTTGCTCTACCAAACAGATATTCTGGCGATGCCAGATCATGTCGTGGTTTCATTAGTCAGTGTCAGATACACCTAGAGGTTAACTCTTCTCGCTTCTCTACGGAGAGGTCCAGAGTAGGCTTTATCATCTCCTTACTTCAGGACAAAGCCTTAGAATGGGCGACTCCCCTATGGGAGCGCTCTGATGTGGTTACTCTGAGACATCAAGACTTTCTTGATGCTCTTAAGGCGGTATTCATGGGTCCGCAGGTTACCCATGATGCGGCCCTGAGACTGTTAGATCTATCTCAGGGTTCGTTATCCACTAGTTCTTATGCCATTGCTTTTAGAACTCTGGTGGCAGAACTAGATTGGCCAGAGAAGGTGTTGATTCCTATCTTCTGGAGAGGGTTGGCTGGCTATGTCAAGGATGCCCTTGCTACTCGTGAAGTCCCTGCTTCTCTGGAGGACTTGATCACAGTAGCAACGAGGATCGATGTACGCCATAAGGAACGTAGACTCGAGGTCTCTTCCTCACGCCCTAAGCATCGGGCTATTCCAGTTGTTGAGGGTCCACTACCATCTTCCTCAGCATCTGAAACATCTCCCACTCCTATGGAGTTAGGTCATACGTTCTCCAGACTACGCAAGTCTGGTCCTCCTATATGTTACGTATGTCGTCAGGCTGGGCACTATGCCAACAAGTGTCCTAGTCGTCAGGGAAACTCCCTGGCCTAGTAACCATTAGAGGGGGGTTACTAGAGACGTCTTCTGCACCCTCTAAGTGTTGTATCCCAGGTCAGCTCTCGTTATCTGAGAATACATGGCCTATTATGGCTTTTGTGGATTCCGGAGCTGATGGGATTTTTGTGTCCTCAGGATTTGTAAAGGGACACAATATTCCCTCTATCATGTTAGAGGCGCCTATTCCTGTCCGTGTTGTTAATGGAACTATGTTGTCTGACTCCATTACATTGAGGACAGTTCCCTTGCGCCTTTCCCTGTCTCAGGGTCACATAGAGGAGATTTCTTTTCTTGTTTTGCCTGAGGGTATAGACGACGTCCTTCTGGGTCTTCCATGGCTTCGGACTCATGCTCCTCACATTGACTGGGAGTCTGACAGCATTATTAGTTGGGGTTCGAAATGTCAGTCCCGATGTCTTCCCTTACCACCTAAGGTCGTTGCAGTTGCATCAACTGATCTCTCTCCCATACCTACACCCTATTTGGATTTCGCTGACGTGTTCTCCAAACAGGGTGCTGAGGTTCTTCCACCCCATAGGCCGTATGACTGTGCCATAGACCTTATCCCAGGTTCGGTTCCACCTAAAGGCAGGGTTTACCCCCTGTCGATACCTGAGTCGGAGGCCATGTCGACCTATATAAGAGAGAGCTTAGAGAAGGGGTTCATTCGTAAGTCTGTCTCTCCCGCGGGAGCTGGGTTTTTCTTTGTTCGGAAGAAAGAGGGTGATTTGCGTCCCTGCATAGATTACAGGGGTCTCAACGCAATCACAATAAAGAACAAATACCCATTACCTTTAATTTCGGAGCTCTTTGACAGACTGAGAGGAGCTCAAGTTTTTACGAAGTTGGATCTGCGGGGTGCGTATAACTTGGTACGAATTCGAGAGGGTGACGAATGGAAGACCGCTTTTAACACCCGAGACGGTCACTATGAATACCTCGTCATGCCTTTTGGGTTATGTAATGCACCCGCAGTATTTCAGGACTTCGTAAATGATGTGTTCAGGGATTTACTGTTATCCTCAGTAGTGGTGTATCTGGACGACATCCTGATTTTTTCTCCTGATCTGGAGACTCATCGTCAGGATGTCGTTCGTGTCCTTTCCCGTTTAAGGGAGCACTCATTGTTTGCTAAACTCGAGAAATGTGTATTCGAGCAGTCCTCATTGCCTTTTTTGGGTTACATTATCTCACAAGAGGGTCTGGCTATGGATCCTGCGAAGCTCTCTGCTGTCCTGCAATGGTCCGAACCTCATTCCTTGAAGGCGGTGCAACGCTTCTTAGGATTTATAAATTATTACAGGCAGTTCATACCCCATTTTTCTACTTTGGTGGCCCCTTTGGTGGCCTTGACTAAGAAAGGTGCTAATCCCAAAGCCTGGTCTACTGAGACATCTCAGGCTTTTGAGGCAGTAAAAAGACACTTTTCAACTGCTCCCGTTCTTCAAAGACCCGATGAGAGTAAGCCCTTCCTCTTAGAGGTTGATGCCTCTTCAGTGGGTGCTGGTGCGGTCTTGTATCAAAAGAACGGTGCAGGTAGAAAAAGGCCGTGTTTCTTCTTTGCTAAAACCTTTTCACCGGCAGAGAGAAACTATACCATTGGGGATAGGGAACTGCTCGCCTTGAGATTAGCCTTGGAGGAGTGGCGTCACTTGCTGGAAGGAGCGAAACATCCTTTCCAGGTCTATACAGACCATAAGAATCTGACGTACTTACAAACTGCTCAGCGTCTGAATCCTCGCCAAGCCCGCTGGTCCTTGTTTTTCTCCCGCTTTCACTTCTCCATCAACTATTTGTCTGGGAGTAAGAATAACAAGGCAGACGCCCTGTCTCGCTCTATGCTTTCTACCCAGGAAGAGATTGACGAACCTCGTCTTATCCTTCCCTCCAGGGTTTTTCATACGCTCTCCCCTGTGACGTTAGACCAAATCCCACCGGGCAAGACATTTGTTCCGCCTGATCGACAGAATGATATACTGTCATGGGCCCACACCTCAAAGGTGGGTGGGCATTTTGGTATTAGGCGGACACGAGAGTTACTGGAGAGGTGGTATTGGTGGCCACACTTAGCCAGCCACGTCAAGAGATATGTCGGTTCCTGCTACTCGTGTGCTCGCAACCGTCCATTACGGCAGAGACCGGCTGGGCTCTTGCATCCTTTACCAGTGCCAGATAGACCATGGGAGGTGGTAGGCATGGACTTTGTGGGTGATCTTCCATGTTCACAGGGACATAGATTTGTGTGGGTCATTACGGACCATTTCTCCCGGATGGTTCATCTCGTACCGTTATCGAGAATCCCATCTTCCAGGGTACTAGCCAAACTATTCCTCAAGCATGTCTTTAGGCTTCACGGGATGCCAGATCGTATCATTTGTGATAGAGGCCCGCAATTTACTTCCCGTTTCTGGCGAGATCTTTGTAGCCTTCTGCAAATTGAGTTGAATCTCTCTTCGGCATACCATCCGGAGACTAATGGTTTGGTTGAACGTACCAATCAATCTATGATTATATACCTTCGACACTTTGTTGCTGAGAACCACGATAACTGGTCCTCCCTCCTACCCTGGGCAGAATTTGCCCTTAACAATTCGCTGGCTGAGGCCACTGGGCAGACACCGTTCGTACTCAATAATGGGCAACACCCTAGGGTACCGGTACCGTTTCCCGCTGCTGCACCTCCTCCTCTTGTGGCCGACTGGGCAACTAATGCCAGAGAGGTTTGGGATCGGACTCAAGAGTCGATCCAAGCAGCTAAGGACCGTATGAAGACGGTGTCCGATCGGTTTCGTCGCCCGGCTCCTGTCTTTTCTCCAGGGGACTTTGTGTGGCTCTCTGCAAAACACGTGAGACTTAGAGTGAGCTCTGTCAAATTTGCTCCTCGCTTCCTGGGTCCTTATGAGGTTCTTCGACAGGTAAATCCTGTAGTCTATCAATTGAAGTTACCTGTCCATCTTAGGATTCATGACAAATTCCATGTCTCACTGCTAAAGCCGGCTATTTTACCTCACGCTCGTGAAGTGCACTCTCCTGCCTCTGATTCCTCTCGCTCTAGCTATGAGGTACGAGCCATAGTTGGTTCTAAGATGGTTAGAGGGCGCAGGTTCTTCTTGATAGATTGGGAGGGCTATGGCCCGGAACATCGCTCTTGGGAGCCTGAGGAGGCTGTCCATGCTCCCGACTTAGTTGCCGATTATCTGCGTCGCCGGGAGGGGGGCCCTTGAGGGGGAGGTACTGTTACGGTTGCTGCGAGCACTGGAGACTATGTCCAGATTTCTTGCTACTGCACATGTGCGAGCGCTGGAGACTAAGTCAAGATTTCTTGCTACTGCACATGTGCGAGCGCTGGAGACTAAGTCCAGATTTCTTGCTACTGCACATGTGCGAGCGCTGGAGACTAAGTCCAGATTTCTTGCTACTGCACATGTGCGAGCGCCGGAGACTAAGTCCAATCTTGGAGCCATTGCACATGTGCGGGTGACATCATCGCTGACACGAGGTCACATGTCTCTGACACCTTCTATGCCGATTGGTCGCTGGTCATGTGCTTGTGACGTCTTGCTCGGTGATAGGCCAGCATGACGTCACTCCTGTCGTTCTGGAAGCGGATTGGCTCTGGTGTCCTCCATCTTGGATGAGGCACAGAGTCTATATAAGACCCTGACACACGCCGCATGGTGCTCAGTCCTCTTGGTTCATGCATATGAGTAGACGCTCTGTGCGCGTTCCTCTAGGCATTCCTCTGTCTATGCTAGGTGAGCGCTACCGGCAGGGTAGCGTTCTTATACCTTACAGCTTCGGCTGCTGTCCGTATCCTTACCTCTTAGGGGAGCGGACATAGGCAGGTGCCTGAGGCACATGGTCTGGCTGGGCCTTGTGATTGTACTCGTAGGTGGACGTTGCCGCTAGGGTAACGTTCCTTATACTGCGTCTGGCAGTTGTTCGTATCCTCGCACACTAGGGGAGCGAACAGAGGTAGGAGCTTTGTGCGGCTTACGCTGCTGTTCGTCTCTTTTGCACCACTAGAAGAGCGGACCTAGGCAGGTGCCATATCTAGTGGTTCGTGTCCTCGCACACTAGTGGAGCGAACGCAGGTAGGAGCTTTGTGCGGCTTACGCTGCTGTTCGTCTCTTTTGCACCACTAGAAGAGCGGACCTAGGTAGGTGCCATTTCGCACACATTGCCTTTGTCTCTGTGATTATTAACAGAGATCATTCCACACACCCTCCAAGTAAGGGAGGAATTGCTTTACTTTCTTATTATATCCTTCTGTGAGTTAACAGAGGTATCGCACTCTGCCATAGTCTGCAGCAAAGTCTTTGCACGGTGGACCCTGACTGTCTGATACTCCTTTCGGTTATTATCAGACAGCCCCCCGTAACACCCTGTGGCATACGGGTCCCCAGCTCAAATATCCACCTACTCTCTCTTGCAAGCACTTTTTTATGAAAATCTCCCCCTCTCAATGGTTTTTTTACATGCTCTATGCCCATAAAAGAAAAACCGCGTAAATCCCCATTGTGTTTTTTTGAAAAATGTCGGGATACTACTGATGCACCAACCATTGGCAAATTGCTAGAATCTGAAAGATGTTTGCGGATTCTGGTTTTAAGGGGGTTCATCGTGCAGCCTACATATTGCATGCGGCATATATTGCAGTTAATCAGATAAACTACATTCTCCGTATTACAGTTTACAAAAGAACGAACATTAAACTGTTTTTCATTGGAAATAGATGTAAATATTTTAGACTTATTAGCAAAACCGCAGCACTTGCAAATATTAGCACCGCATTTAAAAAATCCTATTGTTTTTAACCAGTTGCTAGGGGAGATTTTGTCTGGATCTTTGAACATGCTAGGTGATAATATTGTAGCTAAGGTTGGGGCTCTTTTTGCCACAAAGGCAATATCATTATTTTCCACAATGTTTTTCAAAATATCATTCTGAGATAATAACGGAAGATATTTTCTGATAATTTTAACAATAGAATTAAACTGAGGACTATAGTTGGTGCTGAAAACTACCCCAGATTTTTTGGAGTCAAACTGTCTTTTTTTCTTAGTAGAATCCAACAGCTTAACCCTATCAATGCCTGCTATTTTTTTCTTGGCTCTCTCCAAAGACCAATTGGGATACCCCCTTTTTTTAAATTGTTACAAGTTATTTCAATTTCTTCCTCCAATCTGTCACTAGATGTGGTATTCCTTTTTAGTCTAATAAGCTCCCCCACAGGAATATTCTGAATGACATGTTTGGGATGACTAGAGGATGCCATTAAAATACTATTGCATGCAGTAGGTTTTTTATAGGGAGATATCAAAACCTTATTGCTATCCAAATCTGCGGTCAATTTTAGGTCCAAGAAGTTTGTTGATACCTCATGACTACTACTCGTAAATTTTAGATTGAAATCATTCAAATCCAAATAAGAAAGAAAACTTTTCGCAGACGAGAGACTACCCCTCCAGACAAATATCAGATCATCAATAAATCTACCCAGCCAAACAATATTATCCTTGTATGGGTTATCAATATTAAAAATATAATTTTCCTCCCACACGGACATAACCAGGTTAGCTAGGGAAGGTGAAAACTTAGCGCCCGTGCTCACGCCTTGTGTCTGAAGGAAGTATCTCTCATCAAACGAAAAATAATTGTGACCCAAAAGAAACTGAATTGAGGAGACAATAAACTTCTGGATGGAATCCTCGTAATTACTGTATCTGGACAAATAATATGTGATACATCGTATCGCGATGTGATGGGGGATAGAGGGATATAACCCCACCACATCGCAAGATAGCCACATATAGTCAGATTGCCAGTGACATTTTTCCATAATCTGTATCATACTTTTGGAATCTTTAAGGTGACTTGGTGTTAATGGTACTAGGGGTTGAAGATAAAAATCCACCCACTCCCCTAGTTTCTCACTGAATGACCCAATCCCAGACACAATAGGTCTGAGAGGGGGAGGAAAAACCTCTTTATGAATTTTGGGGAGTGAGTGGTATATTGGGACAATCGGTGTTTCACAAAAGATAAACTTCTTAATTCTATCTAAAATAGCACCCATACTGATTCCCTCCTGTAACAGATGTAATAATTCAGAATTAAATGAATTAGTTGGATTTGATGGCAATTCAACATAGGTGCTACTATTTTCCAGATCCAACAAGTTTACTTTCCTGTATAAACCAGCATTGAGAGCTACAACAGCGCCCCCCTTGTCCGCCTGGACAATAAGGAGATCGCTGTTTGCTCTCAGCTCATTAATTGCCCTGTGTTCAGAAATACTCAGATTGAATTTAACCTCTTGATGTTCCACCTGGTTGTAAAGAGAAACCAACTCACTTTCAATTGTTTCCTGAAAAAAATCAAGGAAAGGAGGTCTCGATTTTACTGGGTAAAATATAGGATTACGAGTCTGAAACCTATCATTTAAATTCACCCTATGCTCCAGCTCTGTCTCCCCCTCTAATTGTCTTAGATTGGAGACCGCTACCTGTTCACTAAAATGAATACAATTATTATCCAATGATACACTGGTAGATGATGAATCATTATACACATGAATATTATCCTCATTATAGTGAACTTTAAGGGTCAAATTACGTGCAAATCTATTAATATCAACAATAGTGTCAAATAAATTGAATTTTTTGACTGGAGAGAAACCTAGTCCTTTAGACAAAAGTCCAATTTGTGAATCTGTCAAAATATAACTAGAAAGATTAAATACAGGAATCTCTGTTAACGGCGCTTGCGGAACGTCATATGATAGACTTTTGGACTTATGTTTCCTTCCTCCCCTCTTGCAAGATCGTTTTTTGGCAAGGCACCTTCTTGCTGGAAGTTCCCTTTTTTGGTGTTTTTTGCCACCAGTCTGAATACTGGCTATTGAAGCAACCGAGGAGTCTGTTAATTCATCCGATGTTTCACCAAAAGAGGTATCATAATTGGCCGTGGAATTAAAAGATACCTTAGGTTTCTTATACCAAGGCTTGTATTTTCTTAAAATGGAGGGAGGATTATCAGCCCAATTATATATTTTATCATTCTTATAATCATCAAGATCTCTCAAGAATTTTCTTTTCTTTATGGCTATAATGGAATTCTCCCTTCTCTTTAAGTTGTTGTACATACGGTCCTGGAATTTGGTAATGGTGTCTGAAATTTCCAGATCCTTAACAGAGTTTTTAATAGTTTCAATTTCTTTATTAATTTTGACAAGTTCTTTATCTTCCTCCTCTATAATCAATTTAATCAATTTAAGTGAACACTCACTCAGAATAATGTCCCAGTTTTTTTGAAAGTCCGCTCCATAAGCAGTAGTAGATTGTTTTTTCAATCTGAGACCACGCGGTATCATTTTCCTTTCCAAATAACCATTAAGGGAATTGTGGTCCCACCAGAGCTTTTGCTCCTTGCGTAAGGATTGCTCCAATTTATTTAATATGGAGTTAGTACTTTCAACAACAGGACAATTTTCATTTGTATCTTCCTGAAAAATACTGGCAAGCTTATTGAGACGTACCGTATGGTCCTGTGTATCTCCCATGGAATCCTTGGATGGTAACATGCTGTATTCAGTTGATCAATAAAAATAAATCCTGCTGTAGTAAAAAGCTGTTCTTTGTGGAGACAAGCACGGTCAAAGCTCCCAACAACATATGAGTCCAACAATGTAGACCAGCTTTTTTAACAGCATCCTAGACTGCTCACATTATTGCTGGACTCTGCCTTGTTGTTGTTCACATTTGTATGGATGGACTCCTGCGTCCTGATCCGGGCACAACGGAGTTAACCAGGTCAGCTGAGGATCCAGGTGATTCACAGGAGTGAGCTGGTCTACATTGTTGGACTCATATACAGTGCCTACAAGTAGTATTCAACCCCCTGCAGATTTAGAATGTTTACACATTTGGAATTAACTTGGCATTGTGACATTTGGACTGTAGATCAGCCTGGAAGTGTGAAATGCACTGCAGCAAAAAAGAATGTTATTTCTTTTTTTTTTTTTTTTTTTAAATTGTGAAAAGTTTATTCAGAGGGTCATTTATTATTCAACCCCTCAAACCACAAGAATTCTGTTTGGTTCCCCTAAAGTATTAAGAAGTATTTCAGGCACAAAGAACAATGAGCTTCACATGTTTGGATTAATTATCTCTTTTTCCAGCCTTTTCTGACTAATTAAGACCCTCCCCAAACTTGTGAACAGCACTCATACTTGGTCAACATGGGAAAGACAAAGGAGCATTCCAAGGCCATCAGAGACAAGATCGTGGAGGGTCACAAGGCTGGCAAGGGGTACAAAACCCTTTCCAAGGAGTTGGGCCTACCTGTCTCCACTGTTGGGAGCATCATCCGGAAGTGGAAGGCTTATGGAACTACTGTTAGCCTTCCACGGCCTGGACAACCTTTGAAAGTTTCCACCCGTGCTGAGGCCAGGCTTGTCTGAAGATTCAAGGCTAACCCAAGGACAACAAGGAAGGAGCTCCGGGAAGATCTCATGGCAGTGGAGACATTGGTTTCAGTCAATACCATAAGTAACGTACTCCACCGCAATGGTCTCCGTTCCAGATGAGCCCGTAAGGTACCTTTACTTTCAAAGCGTCATGTCAAGGCTCGTCTACAGTTTGCTCATGATCACTTGGAGGACTCTGAGACAGACTGGTTCAAGGTTCTCTGGTCTGATGAGACCAAGATCGAGATCTTTGGTGCCAACCACACACGTGACGTTTGGAGACTGGATGGCACTGCATACGACCCCAAGAATACCATCCCTACAGTCAAGCATGGTGGTGGCAGCATCATGCTGTGGGGCTGTTTCTCAGCCAAGGGGCCTGGCCATCTGGTCCGCATCCATGGGAAGATGGATAGCACGGCCTACCTGGAGATTTTGGCTAAGAACCTCCGCTCCTCCATCAAGGATCTTAAGATGGGTCGTCATTTCATCTTCCAACAAGAGAACGACCCAAAGCACACAGCCAAGAAAACCAAGGCCTGGTTCAAGAGGGAAAAAATCAAGGTGTTGCAGTGGCCTAGTCAGTCTCCTGACCTTAACCCAATTGAAAACTTGTGGAAGGAGCTCAAGATTAAAGTCCACATGAAACACCCAAAGAACCTAGATAACTTGGAGAAGATCTGCATGGAGGAGTGGGCCAAGATAACTCCAGAGACCTGTGCTGGCCTGATCAGGTCTTATAAAAGATGATTATTAGCTGTAATTGCAAACAAGGGTTATTCCACAAAATATTAAACCTAGGGGTTGAATAATAATTGACCCACACTTTTATGTTGAAAATTTATTAAAATTTAACTGAGCAACATAACTTGTTGTTTTGTAAGATTTATGCATCTGTTAATAAATCCTGCTCTTGTTTGAAGTTTGCAGGCTCTAACTTATTTGCATCTTATCAAACCTGCTAAATCTGCAGGGGGTTGAATACTACTTGTAGGCACTGTATATATATATATATATATATATATATATATATATATTTATTCTAACAAACTTAGTTAGTATGCTACAGTTTAGACTATCACCAACAAGACAAGTATATCTGTGAAAGGGACAGTCCTACATTTTGAAAAAGTATCTGCTTTTGTTTATCCAGAAAACACAATTTTTTTCATGGGTATTGCAGGTTATCTCCATGCCAGGAGTCTCCTGTGAACCAGAGTGGTGTTGTTTCTAATCTTGGACATGTTCTTTAAGTCACTGCATCACACACTTAAAGGGGTATCCTTAAGTTTGAAATTTAGGATAGTGCATAAAGTCTGCCGAGTGCAGCAATCGGGACATTATCCTCTCTCCTTTAAACTCATAAATACATCTTTAATTTTCATGTTTGTGTAACTCAAGTATTGTGTTTATCTTAAAGGGAACCTGTCACCAGGTTTTCCCCTTATGAGCTGCGGCCACCACCAGTGAGCCCTTATATACAGCATTCCAGAATACTGTATATAAGAACCCAGGCCGCGCTCTTTAACGTAAAACACACCTTTATTATATTCACCTAGGGTGCGGTCTGGTCCGATGGGTGTCACTGCTCGCAGGTCTGGTTCCTCCTCTTTGCTGCGTTCGCCATCCTCCTTCTCAGCCCAGTGTGGATGATGTGTCCTACGTCATCCGCACAGACCGACATTGCAGTCCTGCGCAGGCACACTTTGATCTGCCCTGCTGAGGGCAGATAAAACTACTGTAATGTGCAAGCACGAGGAAAGGTCAAAGACTGCCCAAGTCTGCGCACTACAATACAATTGATTTGCCCTCAGCGGGCAGATCAAAGTGCGCCTGCGTAGGAGTGCCATGCCGGCCTGTGTGGATAACATAGTATGCGTTATCCACACTGGGCTGAGAAGAAGGAGGATGGCGATGGAAGGAAGATAGGAGGCGCCGGACCCGCGAGCAGCAAAACCCATTGGACCAGACCGCCCCCTAGGTGAGTATTTTAAAGTTCTTTTATACATTCTACAGAGCGGTCTGGGCTCTTATATACAGTATTCTGGAATGCGGTATACAAGGGCTCGCTGGTGGTCGCTGCAGCTTATAAGGGAAAAACCTGGTGACAGTTTCCCTTTAAATTATTGAAACAATATACTCATATTTCTGTATTGATTCTACTCTCAGCGGACACAGCAGAAGCAACTCTAAAGCTAGCCAATAATTGTCTCTTTGTTCCGCCTTTGTTTTCAAGAAAGACATTTTCCCAAAGTTTGACTGTCATTTTTAGCATTTTGGGTTCCTCTCACTTATCTGTCTACTTGCTTTGTCTATTTGCATCAGCAATCTGCTGTGAATGAAAATGTTGGAATGCTTCACAGATAAAACGTCCGGCTGGGAGTTCAGATTGTCCCAGTGTATAATACTAATCCCTGTCCCAGAACTCTGTGAACTTGAGTTACCTCCTCAACTTGTTCACCCAATTGCCCAGTTCTTGGAGAGGAGGGGCGGACGCTGGAAGTGTTGCTGTGGCGGTTTGGTGGTGTGATGCAAATGGACCCATAGGATTCCTCTCTTCTCAATTAGTCCCCTAGCTCCACATCATTTGTCATTCTGCCTTTCATGTTGTTGTCTTTTATTATTACCAGTCTCCCGCCCCTGGGGAAAGGGGCCCATTGTGCAGTGCGGCACAGGCTGTGACCTAGTTCTAGTCTGTGATCTGTGGGGAATGTAAAAGAAAGAGTCTCTTTATTACAACACATTAATCAAAGTTGTATTAAGAAACCCAGTGAGTTTTGATGGGGGATTACAGGGAAAGCTGTGAAGTATGTAGATACATTCCTCGGCTACGCGCAGCCACATGCGCTAGGATTGGTCACGTCCGATCAGCTGTTGTGCCACCCGCCCATCCAACTTTACTCTATATGATTCCTACAGATTTCTCACACATAGTAATACACATGATACAAGGACCCTCTGAATTGTAAAGTGCTGCCGAATATGATGGCATAATAGAAATAAAAAATGTTATTATATCATGTAAATACCATATTTCCTATTAATTGAGACTGCACATTAGATAAAGCACCCCAATGGATTTTACAGTGCACAATCTATATGACGCCCCTGTCCTTGCACTGTCCCGCCTCCTCTCCGCCACAGGGATGCCGATACACTTACCAAGACCGCGAGCCATCTCGCTCCCCTACTTTGTTTCCGGTCCCCACGCCTCAGGGCCTGTGCTCATCATGCAGGTCTTCTGGCAAGTGGCAACGTCCATAGGTCAGAGGCGCGTGCTTCCTGTTTCTTAAAGGGACAGCACACACTCAATAAGTGTTTCCTAGCCTATGGTTTGCTGGGAGACACAAGGTATTTAAGATAGGGAGTTGCCTGAGCAATTGGGTTCCTGATAGACTACGATCCTATCAGTGCGCCAGTCTGCTGTCTGCCTGTTGTCTTAGTTCCTGAACCCTTCCTGCCTCTCCGTGTTCCCAAACCTGTCCTGCCTGTTGTCTTAGTTCCTGAACCCTTCCTGCCTCTCCGTGTTCCCAAACCTGTCCTGCCTGTTTCCTGAACCAGAAAATGTCCTGCCAGGCCGCCTCCTGTTCCAGAACCCATCTTGCCTGTCAGTGTACTCGAACCTGATCTATCTCTCTCCAGTACCTGCCCATCCAGCTTGTCTCCTGAACGTACTCTGTCCTGTCAGTCTCCACTACCCACTCCGTCCAGCCTGCCCTCTGTACCTGCCTCCCTGACCTTTGGGTCAGCTGCTGCAGTACCGTGAACTGCCCTGGAGTGCTACCTACGGGCAGCCCAGCTAATCCTCACCATCAGAAGCTCTGATGAAGACACAGTAGACAATTAGTCCCAACCCTCCAGGGTAAGCTTGGTCTGTGGCGCAGTGGGTACACACTGGCTAGCGTAACAGTATGCTCAGGCCATGAACCACGCTGACGTCAATCCTCCACCACTTTCAGAGTTATTACAGGAGATGACCCGCCAACGAGAACAGCAGGATCAATTCTTGACCTTCCTGCGGTCGGTAAATGTCCATCTGAGCGCCCTGGCACCAGCCACTTCTCCTTCTCCAGTCCATGCTGCAGCTATCTCGTTAGCTACTACTCAGCCTGCAACTCTCGCACCTGGAGCCGGTACATGTCTCTCCGCCTCACCATGATTTGATGGTAATCTATGCTGGGGGTTCATCAATACGTGCACGTTGCATTTTGAAGTGCTGTCCCACCAGTTCACCTAAGACAGAGCAAAAGTGGCCTTTTTGATCTCCCATCTGGGAGGAGAGCCTCTCACCTCGATCAACCCCCTATGGGAGAGAGTAGACCCTTACCTTGGACATTCGGGTCTTCTTGGGGACCTTCCTCAAGGTCTTCCATGAGCTAAGTTATGGCTCCTCTGCAGCATCCATTCTTTTCAGGTTGCAACATGGTAGCTGGACTGTGGGTCAATATGAGGTGCAATTCAGTACCCTTTCCTCAGAACTAGGATGTGGTAATGAGGCGCTAGTTTTCGCCTTCTGGGAGGGTATGTCCGATAGGATTAAGGACGAATTGGCTGGTTGTGATACCCTCCATGATTTCATACCCTTGGTTACCCGGATTGATCTCAGGTTCCAAGAATGCTTCAGAGAGGGGACACGCTAGAGGAGAGTCTGGCACCTAGCTCCATCCTTCCAGAGACTGCTGACTTCCCAATTCCAAGTGTTCGCTTTCTCTTTAGAATCAATGCAGGTTGACCGTGTTAAGTTTACTAAGCAATGACGGGAATTTCATTGTGCCAAAGGACTGTGCTTTTACTGCGGAAATGTGGCGCCCCTGCAGCTTCAGGCACCACAGGGTACTGCACCTCACCTGAGGTGCAATATTCATCTCAGATACGGAGGAAGTCATTACCAGTAAACTACCACAATTAACCTCCACCATACACAGTTTTATGCCCTCTCACTGGGACTGGGCTAGGGTAGAGACATTGAAAGGTGGCCATTACTAATGTAGTGGACCTTCTGCTCACTAGTTCAGGAACCTGAGGGGAGGGGCGAGCAGTACAGGGAGAGAAGGAAGTGGTGAGTCAGCAGACACACATGCAGACTGTCTGAGGAGAGAGAAGGAAGAAGGAGAGTTGCAGGAGACTGGTCCTGGGGACGGGTGGCTGGTGGAATATGTCCCAGGACTAGAAGAGAGAAAGAGCGAGACACTGACACTCAGAACAGCAAAGGACAAGAGACATGTGAGACGCAGGAGAGCACATGGTCACTGAGGAGAGAGCTCATAGTTCCTTCAGGACCAGCACACACCTCAGCGCGCGACGCTCTAGGCTGGTGGGCACTTCACGGCCTGCCAGCAGAATCCGCTGGGCAGGGGATTGCAAGTCTCCTGGCCCACCTAAAATGTCCGGGGCAAAGCAGCATATAGAGCCTGGAGTCGTAACCAACGGACTGCACTAGCGACGAACTCACGCTGCCTGCTATACGGGATGGGAACGGAACCATTCCCAGGACTCGGGTCCCAGCAAAGCTGCAGGCCACAGAGACTCACACAACACACCGCAGGGAGGAAAGACTCACAGATTCAAAACACCGGTTCTGACCTCTGAACTATCCGGGATCGGCTGATGCCCATGACGGCGAGGCCCGGCAGTCCGAAGGTGGCGACAACTCAGTGAGTAAAAGAACTTGAACTGCAACCCCTGTGTCGTCTAATCCTTACTGTGCCACAGCTGCATAGTAGCAGGGGGACTATCACTCCCCACATCCTCCCTGGGGCCTAGCTCTACCTGTGGAGAGCTGCAACACCCGAGCTGCGTCACCAACTGCCTCAGAAGAGAGAGACTTTTCACAGCTGCGGCTAATACCTGGCCGCACACCACAGGTGGCGTAGTCACGAACCTAACATCTTCCTCTACACCTTTATTTGATCACACCGCCAGGGTCACGGAACCGGGACTCTCCGCCGCGACGTCCCATCCCAAACCCCCGAAACCGCGGCCCAGTAACGAGTCACACCACGGCCCTGGCTCGGGCATGTCAGAAGCATGGAACATCTTATTTCTTCTTATTCCACGAAGCTGGGAAACTCCCAAGCCTAAGGTCTGTTAGTGAGTCTACCCTAGGTGCGGTTAACTTTTCCCCTCCACTAGCTACCTATGTCCGTATTGTGTGGCAATATCTGTTTCTCTGTGTCAGCTCTTTTGGACTCCTGTTCAGCAGGAAATTTCCTGCAGCAAGCCATGATGGAGAAATATAAGTTTTCAGTTCAACGTCTGCGGAGTCCTTTGATGGTATCGTCCGTTGATGGAAACACTCTATCCGATTCCATATGCCTTGCCAGTGAACAGATGGAACTATGGGTCAGAATGTTGCATACTGAGAAAATCTCCTTTCTGGTCTTCCAAATCTGTCAAACCCTGTTCTCCTGGGACTACCTTGGCTCCGGACTCATGAACCATTTCTGGACTGGAAATCAGTAGAGGTCCTCTGCTGGGGACAATCTTACCATGAAGAGCGTTTCAACTCCGACCTGTTCGTTCTCTTGTGACATCATCTAGCCTTCCAGGCTTGCCTCCTGCCTACTGGGCATATGCTAATGTCTTTGACAAAACTCAGGGAGAGATGTTGCCTCCACACAAACCATACAACTGCCTCATTGACTTCTCCTCCTCCTGTCCCAATTCCCTTTGGCTGACCTATCTTTCTCTATCTACCTTATCTACATTTGTTCCAATTTTATCATTAGCATCATCATGCAAAGTTTCTGCAACTACGGGCACCTTCCCCAAGATACGGTCTAAGGACAACAAACCTGTCCAATCCCCCTCAACCTGACAATACGCAAATGCTTGATAAAGGCTTTCATTAGTCGAAACGTTGGCTTTGCTTTGGTTGAGGTGCACTGTCTTTTTGCAGAAAATCAATAAAACACATTTGCATAAATCTGTTGTATTATGTCCCTTTGAGTGATGGAGCTATTCTTTCGTATTTATAGCCTTTTTCTCCAAGCACCTACTTGATATCAATTGAGCTGGGCCCTATCCCTTTCTTTGCATCTTTGCAACTCTATGAGAGTCAGAATGAAGTTCACACAGACTTGCATTGATTTGTGACCTCCGGTGTGTTCCATGTTGCACTGGAGCAGACGGCAGGTTTCAAATTGAGGGAGACTGACCGGAGCACTGGAAACAGATGAAGATGCCGGAGGGTGAGTATAAGGCCTCTTTCACACATCCGTAAAAATCACGCACATTTTTCAAGGACGTGTCAAAGGTGCGTATTGCCCTTCATGTGCCGTGTTTATGGCACACGTGTGTTCTCCATGTGCTATCTGTGATAACTCACGGAGAACAGGAACTGTCTTCTCATTGGTCCCTGGTGTTGGAGTCCATGGTGCTGATCTGCGGTCTCTGGCCCTGCTGACTCCCTGCTGCTGCTGCTTCCAGCCCGCAGTGGAGTGAATATGCGATGAGCATAATGAGCAGGGTCGGAACAAGTGACAGCAGCGGCAGAGACAGCAGAGTGGGAGAAGGGGAGTATAGAAATTCCTTTTAATTCACAGACACGTGTGTTTTCTCGGGTGTGTGTCACACGGATCACATCCGTGTGGTCCATGTGCGGTCCACGTGACACCTGTGATGCCGGAGAAAAACAGACATGTCTACGTGTGTAGCACACGTATGCTCCATACGGACACACGGTCCATGGCAAAACACGCACGTGAGCGCAGACCCATTGATTTTAATGGGTCTACATGTGCCTGTGTCTCCGGCACGTAAGGAAACGGACCAAACACGTACCGGAGACATGGATGTGTGAAGGGGGGTCTAAGACGGAGCAGGGGGCTTAGATTTAAAGCATGAAATAAAAAAAATGCTGGATTGGTGCTTTAACAAAGTTCTAAGGCTAGATATATTTCTTTATTTCTATATTAGATAATTACTGTTACTTCACATGCAAAATAACCAACTCCTAATTGTGACAACTCGGGGACTGGAGAGCACAAGTCTATATGAAGCTCACTCCAGTATACCATACAATGTACTTAGTCATGTCTGACCCTTGAACAATATTCTCACGGAGGGTCTCCTGTGCCCTGGTGAGAAAATCCAGATTGGTTATGCCCCTTCTATTGTGAAGACATGAAGCAAATAATGGCCTTGGCCATGGCAGCAAATCAAAGACGCCAGGAAGTACTTTAGGTCATGATACTTTCAATGAAAAAAATAAAAGAAATATTGTTATCCGGTCGTGTAGAAACTTCCTGTTTTGCAGCGTCACATCATTTAGTCATTTCTGCTCAATTGGAATGTGCACATTGTGTTCTGACCAGTAAGTCCTATGTTACATGACATTTCTAATTATTTTCTATGTAAGACCCAATTTTTAGTGCCTCATTTCTTTATTATAAGCCTTTTTTCCATTTTAATTTGCCATTTCCCAAACACACTCACCATGTGGTAGTCTTACTATATGTCAGCTAATTTTGCTGCGCATATCAAGCTACATTTACTTACTAAATTTTCTTTGCACCAAACTTTGCACCAGCGCCCATTGAACTCTAGTTACGCCACTGTTGGTGGCTTTCATTGGGATCGTCACTAGTCTTAGGGGTACTTTGCACACTACGACATCGCAAGCCGATGGTAGCGATGCCGAGCGCGATAGTCCCCGCCCCCGTCGCAGCTACGATATCTTGTGATAGCTGCCGTAGCGAACATTATCGCTACGGCAGCTTCACATGCACTTACCTGCCATGCGCTGTCGCTCTGACCGGCGAACCGCCTCCTTCCTAAGGGGGCGGGTCGTGCGGCGTCACAGCGATGTCACACGGCAGGCGGCCAATAGAAGCAGGGGGGCGGAGATGAGCGGGACGTAAACATCCCGCCCACCTCCTTCCTTCCTCATTGCAGCCGGGACGCAGGTAAGTCGATGTTCCTCGCTCCTGCGGCTTCACACACATCGATGTGTGCTGCCGCAGGAATGAGGAACAACATCGGTCCTTCCAAAATTATGGAAATAACAGACGCTGCACTGATCATACGATTTCGACGCTTTTGCGCTTGTGTGGCGCCCTGGACAAGCCAGGGGCCACAGGTAACAACAAACACACACCCCCACCCCCAGCAGTTCACAGCAGACATACCCAGTGAAATTTGATTCCTTTCCTCGGGCTCAGACAGACACACCAGGTGGGCGGAGTCAGGAGATGGAGACGCCCACCCAGGAGTTTAGCTGGCTGGAGGCAGGAAACAAGTCCAGTCAAGTCCAGGGAGAGGAGGAGAGAGAAGGTCTGCAGGTAGACAGAAGCAGACAGGGGCCTAGGTTAGAGCCTAAGGCCCCCGTGCAGAGAGTGAGGCAGACGGTAGTGGCCATCTGCGAGAGCCGGGAAGACAGTTGGTGGAACCGTAGGTAGCCGGGGCTGGGCGGTTGCCCACCGGTACTGAATCGGGGAGCCAGCTGGAAACCGGATTGCAGGAGGAGCGTGCTCGGAGGTGAAAGAGAGGACTTACATTACCAACCTGGGGTCAGGGGAAAAACACCGCAGCCGCCTATGGGACCCGTCCATCCAGCCGTGTGTTTTACCGAGAACTGTGTCATCATTACTGGCTGAGTGAGTACCACCGTGCCGTGCGGCACAGTGCTACCCCCGCGACCCTGCACCTCTCCAGGCCCCGTAACCCGCCTGCCAGCTCCAAAACCCTCCACGGGCCCCGGGACCACCAACCCCCCTACCCACGGAGGGGACATAACAACTACGCTGCTCCCTGTCATCGCTCCCGGTATCCCCGTCCAGAGCAGCGGTGGTGTCACAACCTCACCACAACCGTGGGTGGCGTCACGGACAATCTCCCTTACCTAACCCCTTTTTACTGTGGAGCCTGGGATCACAGACCAGGTCACACCACCGTGATACCCACAGAAGTGACCTCGTGGCCCGGATCTGAGTACCCCTTATCCACGGGCGACACATTTGGCGTCACGAACAGGATCCTACCGCTCTGCCGTTTGGTAGAGGTGCGCCTTGTTACCGCCGGAGGTGTCCGGCCGAAAATTTTGCAAAGCCGCCATCTTGGGCGCGAAAAATTTCCCGCTCGAGCGTCTTCCCCGAGCAGGAAAGGCGCGAAAGTGGAGCCCCGCCCCCTGAAGAAGGACGTGCTAAAAAGAGACTAAGGGGGACGGGATGTCGTCCGGCCGCATGTGAACCGCGGCTGTGGAAGCAGGGACGCCAGGACTCTGCCAGTGTTTGGTTCCTGGAACACCGCTGCACGAGATGTCCCGTCCGTCCGGCACCGCTGAAACCTCAGTGCCCGTGCCCGCGGCCAACGCCCCGACCGACCCGTTACCTCCGTCACCGGTAGCGGAGCTCGCAGCGTCTGTGAGGGAGGGCCCAGGTCTTACCTTTGTCACCGCCCTGCCACCGGTCCCGGCTTCCATCCCAGCCGCACCGCCGATGATGACGGCCCCGGCAGTCTGCCCGGTTGCGACGGAGATGACGACGGCTCCGGCAGTCCGCCCGGCCGCAACGGCAGCGAAGCACCCATCCCGTTAACTATCTGGGCAGCCTGGTTCTGGACTGGGGTCAAGGGGTGCTGCCCTTTTCTTAGGGGCAGCATCAGGGCCAGGTTGTTTGGGTGGGTGACTAAAGGACCCGTTCCGTTGCCATTATTAAAAGTGTTTGATTGTTGTTGCAACGTTAAAGTGATATGCATCCCGTGATGGGAAGTTAAAAAGTAATGCTTGTGTTTTAATGTTTGATATGCCTTTCTACTTTTTGCAGTTAAAAGAAAAATAAAACCGGTGATGGACGGGCAGCCCGCGGACGGTCTGCATTTTGCTAAGGGGGAATGTGGCGCCCTGGACAAGCCAGGGGCCACAGGTAACAACACACACACACCCCCACCCCCAGCAGTTCACAGCAGACATCCCCAGTGAAACTTGATTCCTTTCCTCGGGCTCAGACAGACACACCAGGTGGGCGGAGTCAGGAGATGGAGACGCCCACCCAGGAGTTTAGCTGGCCGGAGGCAGGAAACAAGTCCAGTCAAGTCCAGGGAGAGGAGGAGAGAGAAGGTCTGCAGGGAGACAGAAGCAGACAGGGGCCTAGGTTGGAGCCTAAGGCCCCCGTGCAGAGAGTGAGGCAGATGGTAGTGGCCGTCTGCGAGAGCCGGGAAGACAGTTGGTGGAACCGTAGGTAGCCGGGGCTGGGCGGTGGCCCACCGGTACTGAATCGGGGAGCCAGCTGGAAACCGGATTGCAGGAGGAGCGTGCTCGGAGGTGAAAGAAAGGACTTACATTACCAACCTGGGGTCAGGGGAAAAACACCGCAGCCGCCTGTGGGACCCGTCCATCCAGCCGTGTGTTTTACCGAGAACTGTGTCATCATTACTGGCTGAGTGAGTACCACCGTGCCGTGCGGCACAGTGCTGCCCCCGCGACCCTGCACCTCTTCAGGCCCCGTAACCCGCCTACCAGCTCCAAAACCCTCCACGGGCCCCGGGACCACCAACCCCCCTACCCACGGAGGGGACATAACAACTACGCTGCTCCCTGTCATCGCTCCCGGGATCGCCGTCCAGAGCAGCGGTGGTGTCACAACCTCACCACAACCGTGGGTGGCGTCACGGACAATCTCCCTTACCTAACCCCTTTTTACTGTGGAGCCTGGGATCACAGACCAGGTCACGCCACCGTGATACCCACAGAAGTGACCTCGTGGCCCGGATCTGAGTACCCCTTATCCACGGGCGACACACTTGTTAATCGTAGTAAAAAGGATTCACATACTCCGATGTCGACAGCGACACCGGATGTGCGTCACTTTCGATTTGACCCAACCGACATCGCTGCTGCGATGTCGTAGTGTGCGAAGTACCCCTTAATAAAAAGGGAGTGTCGTGGGTGGGGAGGACGCCGCTGCGCTGCTCTCGCTAACGCTCGGGTCCGGCGCTGCTGCGATGGCTGCTCGGTGGCTTGAGCGGTGGGCCAGATCCGGGGACTCGAGCGGTGCTCCTCGCCCATGAGTGAAAGGGGGTAGTTTGGTTTGGGGATTTGGTCCGTGACGCCACCCACGGGTTGTGGTGAGGTTGGACACCACTGCTGCTGGTGACTGGGATCCCGGGAGCGATGGCAGGGAGCAGCTAGGATGTTGTTCCCCCCTCCGTGGGTAGGGGTTGGTGGTCCCGGGGCCCGGTGAGGTGACGGGGAGGCAGGGCTGGCAAGGTGCAGGGTCGCCTGGACTGCGCAGCGCGGTGCCGGACGGCACGGTTGTACTCACTCAGCCACAAATGTACACAAAGTCTCTGGTAAACCAAACGGCTGGATGGACGGGTCCCGCAGCCGGCTGCTGTGACTTCTCCCGGACGGTTGGTGGTGGCTGCCTTTCCCTGCAACTTTGTGTATGTTCGGTCCCAATGGATTCCCACCGGTAACCCGCTCCCCAGCGTGTATATGTGCCGGAGGAGCCCTTTTGCCCGCAGGCTCTGGCCCTTGGAACTCTAGCTGTGGCGGTAGCTGTATTTCCTTTTTGCTGGTCGGACGGTTGCCTTCAATCGGGTCTTGGCTGTTAGGAAACCCCTGGGGTTCCGGTCACTGACGGATTTGACCTCTAATGGCGACTCCAAGCCTGGTCGGGGTCCGTAGGTCTGTGTGTGCTGGCTTCACTTCGCTCCCCGGTTCGGTACCGGCGGGCCACCGCCCGTCCCCGGTCCTACGATTCCGCGTTGATCTGCCTCTCCTGCAGACGGCCACCACCGTCTGCCAACCTTGCTCTTGGTGCCCGGGCCACACACCCGGACACGGTCAGTTTACTCCTCCACTACTACTTCACTGCTTTCACTTGCACTTCCCTAACTGAACTGACTTCCTTTTCCCGCCTCCAGGACTGTTAACTCTTCAGTGGGTGGGGCCAACCGCCTGGCTCCACCCCACCTGGTGTGGACATCAGCCCCTGGAGGGAGGCAACAAGGATTTTGTGTCTGGCTGATGTGCCTGTCTCAGGGTGGGGGTGTGTGTTGCAGTACCTGTGACGACCTGGCTAGTCCAGGGCGCCACAGGAGCACCCAGTCCCATTTTCCGAGTGGAATGTAGGTCTCAGACACATACTAATTCTTCTTTGAGATCTGGGGAAGATATATAAACAAACACATTTGGTAAATTTGTTGTATATATGGTTTCCTATATAAGACAACATGGTAGAAAAATTTACAAAGTACAGTATATTTTTTTTACAGTGTGAGACAAAGGCTTATGTATTACACTATATGCCATATATTAGAGGCTTCTGATATAGGTATACAGTGTACCCAGAAAGCTCCTCCGACAAGAGAAAATTAAGAAATGCGGACAGTCTAAGGGGTACTTTGCACGCTGCGACATCGCAAGCCGATGCTGCGATGCCGAGCGAAATAGTCCCCGCCCCCGTCGCAGCTGCGATATCCTTGTGATAGCTGCCGTAGCGAACATTATCGCTACGGCAGCTTCACATGGACTCACCTGTCCTGGGACGTCGCTCTGGCCGGCGACCCGCCTCCTTATTAAGGGGGCGGGTCGTACGGCGTCACTGCGACGTCATACGGCAGGCGGCCAATAGGAGCGGAGGGGCGGAGATGAGCGGGATGTAAACATCCCGCCCACCTTCTCCCTTCCGCATATCCTACGGAAGCCGCGGTGACGCCGGTAGGAGATGTTCCTCGCTCCTGCGGCTTCACACACAGCGATGTGTGCTGCTGCTGGAGCGAGGAACAACATCGGACCATCGCGTCAGCGTAATTATGGATTACGCCGACGCTACACCGATGATACGATTACGACGCTTTTGCGCTCGTTAATTGTATCATCTAGGCTTTACACACTACGATGTCGCCTGCGATGCCAGATGTGCGTCACTTTCAATTTGACTCCACCGACATCGCACCTGCGATGTCGTAGTGTGCAAAGTACCCCTAAGGCCAGCAAAATCAAATATAGCGAAACATAGGAAATCTTACTTTATAGACCGGACATTTGGTTACTGATAAAGTGTTGAACATTCAGTTATAACAATGTGATATATTTTAACAGATTACTCAAAGTTATTACGGGATCAAGAGTCTATTGATAAGATGCAGCAGAAGATGACCCATCAGAAGGCCCTCACCAAGAAAATACACGAGAGGATCACGTCCATGCATGAAAACCATCCATGAAAACTACGTGCTGCTATCTAGCTGCTAAGTGGCTGAATACTGAACCATGATCGATTTGTAGTGAAATCCCCATATTGTGTGACCACAGTAATATATATACAGTGGAACCTTGGATTACGAGCATAATTGGTTCCGGGAGTGTGATCTTAAACCAAGTTACTCTTATATCAAAGCAAATTTTCCCATAGGAAATAATTGAAAAGCAGACAATTCGTTCCACAACCCAAAAATACTTACTTTATACAGTGCTGGCCAAAAGTATTGGCACCCCTGCAACTCTGTCAGAGAATACTCAGTTTCTTCTTGAAAATGATTGCAATCACAAATTCTTTGGTATTATTATCTTCATTTAATTTGTGTTCAATGAAAAAAAAAAAAAATTGTCATAAAGCCAAATTGGATATAATTCCACACCAAACATAAAAAAGGGGTGGACAAAAGTACTGGCACTGTTTGAAAAATCATGTGATGCTTCTCTAATTTGTGTAATTAACAGCACCTGTAACTTACCTGTGGCACCCAACAGGTGTTGGCAAAAACTAAATCACACTTGTAGCCAGTTGACATGGATTCAAGTTGACTCAACCTCTGTCCTGTGTCCTTGTGTGTACCACATTGAGCACGGAGAAAAGAAAGAAGACCAAAGAACTGTCTGAGGACTTGAGAATCCAAATTGTGAGGAAGCATGAGCAATCTCAAGGCTACAAGTCCATCTCCAAAGACCTGAAAGTTCCTGTGTCTATGGTGCGCAGTGTCATCAAGAAGTTTAAAGCCCATGGCACTGTGGCTAACCTCCCTAGATGTGGAAGGAAAAGAAAAATTGACGAGAGATTTCAATAGAAGATTGTTCGGATGGTGGATAAAGAACCACGACTAACATCCAAACAAGTTCAGCCCCGCAGTCCGAGGGTACAACAGTGTCAACCCGTACTATCCGTCGGCGTCTGAATGAAAAGGGACTGTATGGTAGGATACCCAGGAAGACCCCACTTCTTACCCCAAGACATAAAAAAGCCAGGCTGGAGTTTGCCAAAACATACATGAGAAAGCCTAAAACGTTTTTGAAGAATTTTCTCTGGTCAGATGAGACAAAAGTAGAACTTTTTGTGAAAAGCCATCAACATAGAGTTTACAGGAAAAAAAAGAGGCATTCAAAGAAAAGAACACAGTCCCTACAGTCAAACATGGTGGAGGTTCCCTGATGTTTTGGGGTTGCTTTGCTTCCTCTGGCACTGGACTGCTTGACTGTGTGCATGGCATTATAAAGTCTGAAGACTACCAACAAATTTTGTAGCATAATGTAGGGCCCAGTGTGAGAAAGCTGGGTCTCCCTCAGAGGTCATGGGTCTTCCAGCAGGACAATGACCCAAAACACACTTCAAAAAGCACTAGAAAATGGTTTGAGAGAAAGCACTGAAACTACTAAAGTGGCCAGCAATGAGTCCAGACCTGAATCCCATAGAACACCTGTGGAGAGATCTCAAAATGGCAGTTTGGAGAAGACACCCTTCAAATCTCAGGGACCTGGAGCAGTTTGACAAAGAAGAATGGTCTAAAATTCCAAAA